>NW_028327177.1:12903253-13206679 GCF_987537825.1 Furipterus horrens | reverse complement strand
AAGTAAAAAAAAAAAAAAAGAGTCTCTGAGCTGAAAAAAAAGAGAGAGAGAGAGAGAGAGAGAAATTCCTAGTTCCTTATTAATTCAGAGAAATGAAATTGCAATTCTCTGAATTTGAATGTAATTTCCTCAGAAACTGGTAAAACAACTCAGCTGAAAAAAAAAATGCTGAGAAGACAATGGGTTTAGACACACCCACCTTAAATCCCCAAATTTCTTCCATTTCCCTGCTTGCTCTAGAGACACAGTTCTCAACATCTGCGTCCTGGATGTTACAGTTTAAAAAGGGGACGCATGGCAATCCTATTGTACTTTCTTGATATGTTATCAGGAATAAAAAATAATTTTTTTAAAAAAAGCTTTCCCACCACAAAAGGAAGGATTTAAATGTGAAATCAAACACTTTCTCAAATTAAGTAAAAAAGGGAGTTGTAAGAAGAGAGAAGTTTTGAAAAAGAAAATAAGCAAAAAACATTTTTAAAAAACATGAATCACTGTTGTAGTCTTTCTAGCAGTTCTTTGCAGAGAAACAATTCCTTTGCATTCAAAGGCACAGAAGTAGAATAAGTAAAATTCTGGGAGGCTGGGGTGGGAGAGGGGACATGGGGGAGCTAGTACAAGCAGGAGCAAAACAACTATTGAGATTCAAGAGCCAGAACAAACTAAGGACATGAGGGTTGTCAGATGATCCAGCAGAAGACATGGGACCAGGGTGACTCTTTCCAGGTGGTTAGGACCAAATAAAGGTGAATGATGAAGTACAGGAAGGAAATACAGGCAAACAAGCCTCACGTGGGGCTGCAGAATACATTCATGCAAACACAGTAGTGATACACCTCCATGTGTCAGGCTGTGGGTTAGGTCCTGAGAACAAGGAAATAAATAAATCATAGCCCTACCCTCGTGGGGCCCAGAGTCTAAAGCAGACGTGAATAATTTCAAAGGCATATGGTCAAATTTATGTTGGAAATAATATGAAAGCCCAAAGGAAGGTCTCTGAGCTAGCCAGGGCTACTTGGGGACAGATATTTCAACTGATATTTGAAAGATAAATAAGAGTGTAGCAATGGGGCCAAGTGAGCAGAGTCCATCCTCAGCATGTTAAGATACAATCAAAAGAGAAAGAAATACAGATTTCTAGCAGTGTATGGAAAAGAAACAACAGAATAAAGAAAAGATTAAACTTTCCTGAAAAGAAAGCAAAGCCTCCCACTAGCAGGGTAATGAAACAGACAAAAAGCGGTAAGCTAATGACTTGCACTTGCCATTAAGCCAACCCCTTTGGCCTAGAAGTTCTCTCCTAGCCTAACGTCATTCTTTTCTTTGCTGTCTCTTTCTGGAACATGCCATCTTGCTCAAGATCAACTCATTGTATCACAGCACTGGCAGAAAACAACAGTAGGCCTCGCAACTTGAGAAGTGAGGAGAATGCTCCTCTTAGAAACGCCTTACTCTGGAAAGGCGGGCTTTAGGAGACGTCCAGCTGGCAGAGTGCTGGACATGTTGCTCAGGTGCCCACATGCAATGGGCCCCTTGCAGGCTCATCCCCTCTCCACATTGCTGAGCCCACATTTAACCTGAACAGGGAATTGCCCCACTGAGATACCTTAGTAGGAGAAATTGCAAAGTTATAGCAGAGACTGTTTCCAAAGCAACACACACTTAAAAAACTCCATTAAGAGTACTGAGACCCTGGCTGCTGTGGCTCAGTGGATTTATCATCGGCCTGCAAGCCAAGTGTCACTGGTTCGATTCCCAGTCAGGGCACAGACTAGGTTGCATGTCAGGTCCCCAGTTTGGGGCACGAGTGAGAGGCAACCACACAGTGATGTTTCTCTCCCTCTCTTTCTCCTTTTCCCTCTCTCTAAAAATAAATAAATAAACAAACAAACAAATTTAAAAAAAAAGAGTACTGAACATAGTTTTGTAATGAGAAAAAAGTAAATACAATTTTAAAACAACAACATCAAAAGGAATTCCATTAAAATATGTATGAGAAATGTAGGGTCATACAGCGAACAACAACTTTTAATAGCACAATTTAGAGAGTGACAGATTAAAAGCAGTCAACTTTACTGAAGGGGCTCTATCAGGATTTTTATTTTAAAGATAAAATTAAATTATAGAAATTATTTTTAGGAGCATAATGGTGAGATTTCAATTTTCAGATGGACAATGTACAAACGCCTCATCCCATCTATTAGACTTTAAACTAGGATAAGAATGGTTCTCATTCACCATTTACTCTGGCCCCTATATTATGTAACCAAATGTCTTACATGGTTTAATCACTCAGTAAAACTAATTTGAGTGTAATTTAATTACCTAAAATTTTTATTTTTTATAAATATTTTTATTGCAGTTTTATAAGTATTTCCTTACTCCAATTATTTTTTCAGTGATGATTTTGTAAAATGTACAAACCTCTGAGAAGATGATATAAATGTTTAAGAATATTTGTTAATGCTCAACTCTTCTTATACTATTTATAGTTTCTTATACTCTTATACTGTAATTTCTTATAGTTTTTGTCCATGTTTTCCCTATATGCCAACTTTCAATAAAATATGTCTTCCAATCGCAGTACTACGTTCCCTGGAATTCTTATGGTGGCATCTTTTTCAAGCAGATAGACAGAAACACAGATCAGTTTCACCACAAATCTTGGTCAACACTAGGAAAGTACTAAACTTGGTCAACTGTGTCAACTTTGTGAGTTAGTAAGGACACAGGCAAACAGTCAAAACAGAGACTTCACTTCACGGGGCAGGTTAACGGCGCTCCCTCTGCTCGGTTTCTGCCGAAGTTAATGACTATGTGGACTCATCTTCTGAGTTGTGCCAACCCAGAGGAAACCTAAGGGCAACATTTGGTGGAAGGCGATCCAATTTGATAAAATTACTATTTATCTCTATATCCCTTGTGGTTCCAGGCAAGTCGGCTTCCATGACAAAATTAATATAAAAGACCGACTAGTAAGAGCCTGGTGGAGTTCTAATTTCAATCCTTTTATTTGCACATAAACTGTTCCTCTATCATAAACTTTGTTTGTGAAATCCACCCTGTAAACAAATTTCACTCTGCTCCCAACCTAGGTCATCACAGACTTCTGGGAGTCCAGCCTGAATAAAGACAGCAGAATCAGAACGTCTACTATAAAGAAACACCTCTGCAGACACACAAGAAGTCTTCCCATGTTTATTTTTTTAATGAAAAGTCCATATTTAACCTTGTATGCTGATTTATTATGCAATATAAATATTTTTTCACAAATGACCTTTTCTCATAGAGCGATACCATTTTTTTCTTACTGTATATTCTCTATTTAGGATGCAGCAAATATTTCCAGGCATGAGATCAGTCGGGGGACGGTAGACACATGGCTATGTGCAGACACTGTCGCCTCCTCTTGCCATGGCAGTTGCCCAGAGGTGTCCCAGCCCTCCTTCCTAACCAGGCCCCAAGAAGCCGCAGCCCCCATCACAGTCAACATGAGATGGAACCACTTGCCATCCTTCTTCCATGGTTTCTGAGCGACTGTGTGGATTGGGCTGTGTCCCTGTGGGGAATCTGATCCTTCTGCCCATGGTCATGTGCGCTTAGTTCAGTTCCATACACTCACCAACCATGGCTTTAGTTTGTTGCTTTGCTCACGTCTGACCAAAGCAAGTTGCCTAATAGTTACAGGAAAAATAGTATGCAGAAAGCCACCTACACCCCTTTTTACTTTCTGCCCAGGCATTTAATGTGAAGCACACAGGAGATGGATTCTTTCAAAGTATTACTCTGCTGGTCCAGCATCAAGGTAGGATTCCACATATTACATGGAACTCCCCAGACTTTAAAAAATGCATTAAACAAAAGAATGAGTGAATTTATTGTTGGTTTCAAGTTCCCTTTTTTCAGCAAGTTTCCCTGTTTCTGTTTACATGTCACCTGGGCCAAAATTTTGGGGTAGTTATAGTTATTCACTTCTTTTTTTATTGTACCCCCAAATCTAGTAAATCAATAAGATCTCACTTTTCCTTCTTCAAAATGTTTCTGAAATTCATCCTTATGTCACTATTTCTACCACTATCACCCCAATGAAAATCCTTATCATCTCACACTTTTATAATCATAACCTTACATAAACATACACACATATGCATATACACACATAAACATATAAACATACGAATATACACATTATAGATGCACACATATATACATACATATACAAAAAGGTTATATGTGCATATATATGAATACACATACATATCATATACACACATATATGAAGTAGGTTTACAGTTGTTTGTATGGAAAATAAGACAATAATCGATAAATAATAATACAAGAATAAACTGCTTTTCATACTCACAACTGTAAGCTTACTTCTACCCCACCCTGTATATTCTGTATGCACATACCCCCACATATATATACATGATAACAAAAGAAAGAAACTTTGCTAATTATGAAAATATTATATATACCTGTTTTGAAGGTAACCAGTTTGGGGATGAAATGTTTCCGTGCACAGATACACACAAAAAATGCAAAACTTACCGGTTGACCTCCCCACCACCTATGATTAAATTTCTCTCGTCCTCGAAGATGGAAAGTGGCATCAAATACAGGATCATACATTGAATTGCCGACAATTCCATGTGATTCTGGATACAGCCCCTTTGAGTAAAAGGAAATTTATCACTAAAATAGCAACATAATAATCCATCATAAATTTTCTTACCATAGAAAGTTTTATAGCAATAATTAATTTCCAAATGTACATAAGAGATATATATATATATATATATATGTATATATATATATGTATATAGATCTATCTATCTCAGTATATATATGTGTATATATATATGTATATAAACTTCATATCTGTCCAAGTAAACATAAATATTACCTATGGACTTATTTTAAGCCATCTGAGAAAATTGACATTATTATAAAAAAATGTAACATTTGGGTCTTTTAAACTATTGGCACTTTACTATGATGACAACAGTTTTTATTACAACAAATTATCCTTTAATTGAAATTTATTTATGTGCCTCCAAAAAGGTTCCTTTCTAATACATTTTTCTTGGTTCTATTTCTAACCCCAAACCAAAAAATAATAATAATTAAATAAATTAAGTATTTTTAAAGAAGAAAGCAAGGTAGAATTGGAAGTATCTGAAAATTAAAATGCAGCAGCCCTGAAGTCAATATTTTTATTTGAAAATTCAGAAAATACACAATAGATCCCGTGGTATCTGAGAGAGGTTTCATGTGAGGTTTAAGCAGAACTATATTTGAAGAACAGTTTCAGTTTTAAAGCTGCATTGACATTGGGTCACCTACAAGGTTGTAAAAGGCATTTACTGAGAACAGCCGAGGAAGAGAAGATGGAAGACAGAAAGATTTTCTTTGAACACTAAGGCACATGTTTTAAAAATCTCCCTCTCAGTCATTTCAGGATGCAACCAGCCCTTTAAATCTATATCATTTGAAAAAAATACTTACAGTGGCCAAAGTGTATAAGTTGGGGAAAGTCTTCGTCGGATACACAGGCCTCATGTAGGGGGAGTGCGTACCGCAAGACCCTGGAGACCAAAGTTCATATCAGAGCAAGAGAACCAACAGGTATCACTTCATGTAGGGAAACCCATTTTATAAACTATCAAAGGCACATGTTAACGTTCATGTCTGTATTTTAAATACATTTCAAACCATGTGTCCATAGATCTCCAGGCCCATGACTGAGCAGTTCCTTTGCAGATCATGGATTACAGATGAGAGAACACAGAACGGAAGTGACTTACTGAGTTTTTCAATGTTAGGCATGACCTTGCTGCCTTTCTTCATGTATGAGGCACGGAAGCCATCCACGGAGAAGATGATTAATGGAGGGCGAGAAAACCTTAAACAGGAACACATTAAAGCTTTAGAAAAATTATTGCCACAGAATTTCCATGATGCCAAGTCATTCTCAACAATTAGAACCAAGGATTTCCAAGATGAACCCTTAAGTGAAGATATCTGTACATTCCTGGGCTTCCAGCCACATAACATGTGTGTTGCCTGAAGTTCAGAGTTAAATGACCAAAGTCATAAAATAGCCAGAAAAAAGATTGATTTCCTCCAATGTACATCTTCCACGGCTGCTTCTCACATTGTAAAGAAGCATTTAGAACAGTATTATATAAGAGTTCATTATTATCATTACTATTATCATTTAACAAGGCTTGTATCACTTACAGTGGTTTTTCCTTGAAAATAACTGAATACATTTGTAAACAGTCAGAAACTATTGCCATCCCACTCTAAACGTTCAAAGAAGTTCAGGTGGCCCATTAGCACTAAAAAGGAGATCAAAATCAAGACAATGCCTCAATACTTGGATTTTGTGGCCCTGGCTATGCTTAAAACAAACATACACTTGAACAAATGCATTTGTGAAAACGCATTTGTTGAAAATTATTTTCTGCCAGGCATTTTAAGGGTCCATGAATTTTGAACAGTTTCCTGAAAGGTGTAAGAAGTGCCTTATGCTGGTCACACTTGAGCTGTGGGGTGTCACTCTGCTTCAGTGGTTTGTCAAGTTTGTGCAGCCTCTGGCAGGAGTTACCATCTTGGATGGTATTTTTTAGAAGTCTAGTGGCTTTTCCTCCACCCACCCACCCCCCTGCAAAAGGCAAAAGCAGCACTTTAATGGGGAAAAATGGGAAAAAGTCACTGCCAGAAATGTTTCTTTCCTTCTTCAGTGATATTTAGACACACTTCGTGAAATCTTCAGCTAAGGTGTGATAGAGGAGATATTTGGTCTCTGATATATAGAGAAGTGTCAGAAAAAAAAATTTTTTTTTCATTTCACTTCAAGATGTACATTCTAGCTTTTGACTTATTACTCTTAAGTTTGCTTGTATAAAAAGATTTCAGGTTTACAACCTTAACCATTTCCCCCTCCATATCCTGGGATATTTTATCAATTAATCAAGTGCATTTCATACTATTCATAAAATACACTTACCCTGCAGGGCATTCTGGTGTCTTTATTTCCTCACAGTCATCATCCACCCAGTGTGACTCTCCTATAAGAAAAATGGGAACACTTCTTGGTGAGTCAAATGATAAATGCCATCCAGGGCCTTGCTGAGTACAATTTCAGGACCTGTGCCCTGGCTGATACTTGCTGCTTATGGGATAAGTTCTAAAAAGAAATTCTGAAATAAGGTCTAGTGTCTGGTCTGGCTTCGCATACACGATGAGAAAGCTGAGATTTAATAACCCCAAGTGGTGTTTACGGAAACCTTCAGGGTCTAAATGGTTTCTAGACAGAGAAATACCAGTGGCGTCAGTGAATAGAATTTTGTGTTTGTTTCCCTCCAGAAGTAAACTGTTTAGTCATTAGATGGAACACTCTTATCTCCACCACCAAACAGCTCAAAGCCATAGTAACTACAGCACAATTTCCTTTAGATTGGGGGAGAGGGCTTAGAACACGCAGAGATAACAGCTGAAAGACGCAATAGATTATTTGCCAGTGGATCTGTGTACGGCCCTTGAATTTAGGAATAAAAAGCATACTATCTTAATAGGCGGACATCTGTAGTAGTGTCAACGATAAAAATAAAAGTTTTATAACTAGGTGCCATAGCAGCTGAAACTCCTTGAAGACAGAAACTGCATCTTTTATATTTTTGATAGTCCACTGACTAGTATTTACTATCGGAGTAAAACCACCATATTCTACAATCAAGCATCTGAAGTCAGCGCCCGTGCACGTATGGCTTTGGGGTAGGACAGGAGCCGTTGGTGCCTTGATCTTCTTTACCTGCTAGAGCTCAGGCTGCTGCTAGTTCTTCAGCTTACACCTGTCGGGACCCCTGGCCTCAAGGCGAAGAACTCGGATTTACTTTCCAGAGCCCACAGTAGAGCAGCCCAAGGTGAAACTTGACTCCAGACTACATTCTTGCTGGCCTCCCCTCTCCGCGCTACTTCCCTTGCTCTCCTCTCAAACGGTTTTCCTGCCCTCAGTAAATTCCATCTATGGGATTCCTCTCTCGGGCTCTGCTTCTAGGAAACTAGACCTAAGACCAAGGCAGGCACTTGAGAAATCTCTTCATTGCTGTGGTTCTATCTATGTATGGAATTAGGGGTTATTGCCTAGTTATTTCAGATCAGTGACATCCAGGGAAGCAAAATTAAGAAAGAAACATGAGAAATTGAAAGGCACATCTCATTGCCTCCTCCGAGCCTATAACCAAGGTGTTCTGTCCCCGATGTCCAGGGTGTCTCGGAGCCTCTCCAGTTTTTGTTCTTTTAAAGCTCAAGCCAATCCAAGGGAACGTGTACCTTTGCAAACCACCTGGTAGTTAGTACAGCAGTCTCCCCTGGCCAAGCAGTCCTCCGAGCAGTGACACGCATTGTCTTCATTTCTTACTTCTCCGCATCTGTCCTTCGTACACTCCCAGCCGCCAGCTGAAGTCGGCACAAGAAAACACTTTCACTGCTTCACGCAAACCAAATGAAAGAGGCCACAATTGCTTACAAGGGTTGCCAACAAAAAGAGCTGAAAATCCTACATCATTTAATCTGCTTGTGAAATTAGAGTTGGCCTGAAGCCCAGATGATATTTGGAGGACTTACAAATAGAACGAATGCCCAATTTTTAAATCAAAGCCAAACACAATCCAGCTCCTTTGGGAAAAAAGGAATACCTACTGATGGTGAGCTGTCCTAAAAGACCCACTATAATGTATGGTATCTGAGGTTTGTAATAGGGTATTTACCGTTGTAGACATAGTCACTATAGGTCAGCTCTTTTATTTTCTCAAGTGGCTGTACTTAAATCAGCTTGATTTAAAAATAAATGATTCTGCAACTACATGGCCTCTACCTACTACAAGATGCACCTGGAGGTTAAAGTCCTAAACAGATAAAAAGATTATAAAGATATAAAAACATTCACAGTCCCAATCATTGACCAAAATGAGGCCCAACCTCCGCCGAGAGGTCAGAGTTCCCAGATTCAAGGAGGCCAGTGGACGAGGTACAGATTTCTGTCTGAGCACAATTGACTGAGAGCTCACAGTTCAACTCTCTCAAGAGGACATTTTCAGAAAAATAATATTTTCCTTTTAAAGAGAGTCTTTTATTTTTTGTTCGGCATTTTTGCCCACTAGATTGTGAGTTCCAAGGCAGGAAAACATATCCTTTTCACCTTTATATTTCCAGTGCCCAGGACTGTGCCTGGCACATGCTCAGTAGTCCACGAATATTTATTACATCTAATTGAAAATTATCATGAAAATGAAGTACGTCTCTTTAAATTAAGAACTGCCACATTGAGAGACCTCACAGTTAATTCAGTTATTCAATAAATACTTCTACTACATTTTCCATGTTCTAGGTGCTGGGGACATTGTGAAGAACAAGAAAGACAATCCCATCTTCATGGAGCTTACGTTCTAGTTGGGACAGAGACCATAAGCAAGTAGACCAGTAAACAAGATAATGTGAGCTCATCCTGAGTGCTACAAAGAAAATAACAGGATGGCATTGGCAGACAAGAGACAGGGTGGGGTGGGATGGGGCTGCTACTTGAGTAGAATGGTCAAGAAAGCCTTCTCTGAGCTACAGGACACTTCAAGTTGTCATCTCTTAAAATATGTCATAAGTGGAAGGCAATGACTTTAGAAAGCAATGCTCTTCCTTATTAATATTCTACAAAGATAGACTGTTGTTAAGTGAATAAACAGGAGATATTAGTTGCCATTCTAGAAAATCATGCCTCTACTGTTTAATTTTCATATTTATTTATTTTTTATTTTTAAATTTATTTTATTGTATTTTCTCCATTACCATTTATCTTCCTTATACCCCTCCCCGCCCTGCAATCACCACACTGTTCTTCATGTCCACGTCCACGTCCATTCTTTTAGACCAATCTTTGCATCCTGATTCCATTTTCTGATTCCATCCCCTCTCCCCACTGCCTTCTCTTCCCGAGCAGATTAAATGCTTGGAATTCCTTTATCCAGACCTTCTATTCCAAATGCTTAGCCATTTTCCAAGGTTCTTTTGACTGAGAGAGATCATGGGCTTTTCCCCCCAAGTCAAGAATAATTTTACCTGCCAACATACTTTTATTGCTCTTTCAATTCCATAAGAAAATCCTTTTGCTTACAAAAGAGCATCACTATTAATAAGGTAGACTTATTGAGGACCTACTGACTTCATACAAGAATGAAATTTTTAAAAATTCAGGGTTCAAAGTGAACTATAAGCAAGGTATGAGTCAATCAACTGCATAATTTTCAGAGAAAACATGGAAATACATATGAAAAGCATTTTACCTTACTGTATAACAAGAAAGTTACCTATCAGATCAGAAAAAAGGCTTTAAAATGGGAATATAAATTTTTAAAATGAGAAATGCTGAAAAAAAAAGAGTAGTGAAAAGCTCTTGTGCCCTTTGAGAAAACTATAAACTTTGAGAGCGTAATTTGTAATATATATATTTTAAATCTATGTACATTTTGATCTCAATATCACACTCATAGGGATTTATTTTAAGGATAATAGACAAAAATATAAATACATATGAATAATGTTCATTGATACATTAATAATGGCAAAAATTGGGGAAATATAACTGCTGATCAATTACTCAGTGAAGTTGGTTGTAGCTGTTCAATGCAATACTATGTGGGCATACAGAGGGTGATGCGTATAAAGATAAATAAATACAGGCACACCCTCACAAGGCATATGTATACTCACCTGTGTAAATATACATACACACATATATTTTAAATACACTCACACAAAGTAGTCAGAATTTACACTGAAACGTTGATTGTGCTTATTGCTAGGGAGTGTTTGTGTCAGCAAAGTAGAATCTCAAAGACTGTTTTCTTTAGCTTTTTGTTATTATTTTATATTTGACTCTTCCACATTTGACATATGTTATCCTTGAGCACAGAGACTAAATGACTTTAAACATGTTGTTGTAGTCCATACTTATTAAACCTGGGAAGAAAGACATGAGCTACATTCAGAGAAAGCTAAGTTGGAGTCAGGAGATTCATTAAACTTTGCAAGGAGCTCTGGAATCCAGAGTGCTGAGATCACGTGCCAGGGACAAAATGCGCAAGGTAGACAGGAAACGTAAAAGCTTCGTCAGTTCTTCAGTGCCAAGCAAACACAGACCGCTGGTTTGAAATAATGACTTAGAGCCAAAGGACTCTGCTGGGACATCTGTTCTATCCATATATTCAGTTTACAAGGTCCTCAGCATTTAAGTTTGCAGACTCACAACTAAGGAAACTGGGAGGAGTTCCAAAGGAAAGTACCTCCCCCAACAACAACAAAAAAAAAATAAAGAAGTGGCCAAACATTTGGAAAATGTATTGTGCAAGAAACAATCTAATAAAACTTTTCTATTTGGGGGAAAACAAATAAATCAGAACTAGAAAAAAAGTTGATATCAGTTTTCATGTTAATTAAGGGCTATTTCCTTAGTCAAGGAGAATAATGTCTCTGCGTCTAATGACAGCATTAGAAGGAGCAGAGTAACATCCATGATAACAGAAGTTAGGTTTTTGAAAGAATCATTTTATCATGAAAGTCCAACAACAAGCAACAACTTGTCCATGGAGCTATGGAATCTCTGCCTCCAGTGGTATGAAGCCCAGGGTTATTGTCAAGGAGTCTTCGACGTTCTACATAAAGCACAAGGCTCTGCAAACAGCACTGGTAGACGGCAAGTATCTCCAAAGGTGCTGCTTCCCAACTCCTATGCATTCGTTCGAAAGCCTGTATATTCTACTGACTGTTCTACCACAGAAGAAATATTTCAAAAGTCAAGAAGAGATTTTAGTGCTACCCTGAGCATGTGACCCCAAAGTAGGATTGCAGAGCAATTTTCCACTTGCACGGGGAACGGGGAAGAGCATCCGGGTAGACCAAGAGTCACTGTATGATAGAATGCAATAAACAAATTCTGGAAACCGTGCAAAAAAAGTACGTAGATACAAATGTTGAAAAACATAACACTTGAAGAATGTGCACTCTTTCAGCCCATGTACCCTAGCAGTGGATGTGGAAATTGACAGCAAGAGAGAGAAATGAAGTAGATAAAAATTAAACAAATAAATAAAGAGCCTGGCCACGCGTATTTCCGAAACCAGGAATTGACTGTAGCTGCAAAGAACCTTGTTCAGGGGGCCTTGTGTGGAAACGACAGTCACACCAGGTGTACTTCTTATACAGTTGAAAATCATTCAAGAACCCAAACTAAAACCTCCAGTTTGGTTTGGCAAAAGCAGGGGCACAAACCAGCGGGGGTTTGTAAGCCATCTCACCGAGGCTAGAGGACTCAGAAGTTGCATACCTGTCTTCAGACAAAGCTCATCGAAGTCATGGCAGCAACTGCTGTAGCTCTTACACAGGTTGTCACAGCGACAATCAGGAGGTCCAACTTCTTGAAGTTCAAAGCATCGGCCCTTACAAGATCCGGAGGTGTTGGTCCAGGGGGAGTCTGAGAGCACTGCAAGATACAAGAGACAAAGGCCATGGGACTGGGAAGTGGGTCAAGTCGCCATGGAGGGCGGCGCGGGAAGGAACACAGCGCAGTGATGCGGCCCGACTCCGGCTGCGTGGCCCGGCTCCATCACATGCCAGCTACGGTCCTGCGGCAGCTTGTGAAATTTCCTCGTGCCGGTTTCCGCACCTGTCAGGTGAGGGGGTTCATAAAGTAACTCCAGGTTAGAATGAGAAGTAAATGAAACAATCCGTGCAAAACACTTCGCGGGTGGTCAGACATACAGAAAGTGTAACAAGTGCTGGCTATTGGTTTTACTACTTCTTACAATTATTATGACTACAAATCTGCGAGAGTTGGTGTCTCTGTGGATGCCAGTCATGTCAGGACAGAAGAGAACTTCAATCTTGTACTAGAAACAAGAGCTCGTTTCCCTATTTTAAAATCCGTCGCTTTTTGTAAGGAAAATTGAGCCTCCATGTTCTGAGAACAGTCTGACCATAAAATCTACACCTGTAACTAGAGTTGCACAAACACAAATCCAACAATCTCAGCTTGTCCAAAAATAATCCTTATTTGGTATTTTCATATGCTGATCGTACAGATAGAAATCTTAAGAATTGACGAAAATCGGAAGGGGTAGAAATTGAGATAAAAATTCTGCAATTTTGTAACATACAGGCAATATAAGTTCAAAAATTAAACGGAAGTTTAATTCATAAAAGAACCTAAAATATAAAATATCTAGGTATAAATGTAATAGGACCTGTGTAGAACTTATATGAAGAACACATGAAAAACTTTGCACAAAGACATTTTAAAAGAATTAAATGAAAAGATATGCCATCTTGAAGGTAAAAATATCTATATTATAAAAATGTCAGTTCTTCCTAAATAAACCTAAATATTCAATGCATTCACAACAAGAGGATTACTTGAAACTCAAGAGAATATTAAAAGTTTATCAAAAATAAAAATATAAAAATAGAGAAAACTTAAAAAGGAGAGTACTTTGGTGAAGACTAGAGAGTAAAGTTAAATAATTAAGATAGTTTGGTACTAGAAAATAAGTAGATCAGTGTTAGGGGTGGGGACAAGAAATAGGACCAAGTATATGAGAATTTATTTTATAATAAATATAATTTTATAATTTTTGAAAATTACAATTTACATTCAATAATATTTTGTATTAAGAAGGTAATCAAAGGAAGAATGAAAACACTCAGTTAGTGAAAGAAGGTCTAATCAGTAAGCAGTGCTGGAATAACTAGCTATCTGGAAAAAATTAAACTGGCTCTTCGTTCTCACAAATAATCACTTTCTGATGAACAGAACATGTAAGCTGTGTCATACCTGTTGCTAGAAATAAAAAATTTTGTAAAATATAACTCAATTTAGAAATATCTATCATTTTTTAAAATGCATTTGAATCTTTCACCCAGAAGTTCCATTACTAGGAATTTATCTCTCATATGTATTTGCAAAAATTTGCCAAGATATATATGTACAAGAAAGAATCACTCTAGCCACAAATGGAATATTGCCCAGTCCTTAAAAGAGTGAGCAGATCCATGTAGGCTAACATGGAAAGATCTGTAAAATATATAAAGAAGCTTTTTTTAAAGATTAAAGCACAGAACAGTATTATAATATTAAATAGTACAACAGGGATAAAAAAGCAATAAGGAAAAAGATAAAATATAAATGTCCTAATAAGTGTTATTTATGACATGCTATTTATAAGTTGATTTCCTTATTTACATGTTTATACTTTTTTATAATCAGCAGGCATCACTTTTAAAATCAAGAAAACACAGGCAGAACAGATGCTAAGTGACATTTCTAGGTTTATCGAAGCCATTTATCGGAACATCCTGTGCATCCTTTACCCCTCTGTCCTCTCTGAAGTCAGAAGCACCCATTTTAGCCCTTATGGCATCGGATCCATTCAGCTAAAGCAAACAGATTCACTAGACCATGAGATGGGAAACGCTTTTGCATGGTTGATTCAGGGATGTTGAAATAGTACATACAGACCACACCAGTTCAGTTTAGGAAATAATGTCAGGTTTCCAAAGCAATGCCTTCCCTTTGGTTCATAAACCACATTTTTTATTGACTTTGGCCAACCTGTCAACAGCACATGCTGGACCATAAGTAACTGGGTGGGGGCAGGGGGCAGGGGGATTGAGATGTGAATAAAGGAAAAATAGAAGAAGTTTTAAAGTAGAAATAAAGATAAGAAAAATGCTTATAATTGAATTATTTCTTTTTTAAGGTTACTCCTTACACAGAAGTCCAACAGCGGTGTAATAAATTCTCATGAGTTGCATACATAAATGTGCTCGGCTATGCTTATAGCTGATATAATGAGAAGAGATCTCAAAATACTCTGTTTGCAGATGTTTACTTGGCCTATCTCCTCTTCTTTATGGTATCCAAGAATATGTTTGAAGTTCTCTTCCATTCATGTCCTTTGCTTTTCCCTCATCTGATCTCTTCACTATCTTTTTCTTTACTTTCAAAATACCTATATGAATTCTTAGCCATGTTTAACCTTTCTTCATTCTATCCGTGTGATATTTTCTACTTTCTTAATCACTCTCTAAAATTGTCCCTCATACTGTTTTTGAAAATAATGAAATCTCAGCTCCTATCCATTATAATTCTCCTTACCAACCCTTAAACTGAAGACATCTTTGTTAAGAAAGAGTTGCCCTTACATTCACAAGGCCAAGATAAATCTCCTAAAAAGTATTGTACTCAGGACTGAGTTGCCAACAGTTTTCAGATCAGATTCCCGGGTGTGTTTGAAATAGGGATACATATGTCAAAACCCATTCTTGGCTGGTGTGGATTCAGGTGACAGAGGCAGGAAGAGAAGTGGGAAGATGGGTTGGGCCTTGTACTACTTTGAATCCAATAATCCCAAGAATTGGAACACAATGGGTCCCCCCAACACCCGCCGACCCTCTATGAAGTATAAAAGGCAGGGAAAGGAGGCAGAGAAACAGGATGACATTCAAGATGCCGCCCGACTCCAGCATTAATACTGTCTTATCCCTCTTCTGGAGCATATGATTCGCTCTTCCTGGCCATGCTTCCTTGTATCGAAGTTGTCATTTTTTTCTTGATATTTTTGACTGCACATGTAGGCCTGATTCCTAAATACGCCACTTCCTATAAATACCCATTCCTGCCAGCACCACTGGTCTCTCCTCTTCACAGCTGCTGGGCCAGATTTCACAGACAATTTTTTAAATAAATAGGTCCACCTGGGAAGTTTACAAACACCTGTACTCCTCATGTATTTAAATACCACAGCCCCACATAGGAAAACCTTATAAACTAGAACAAAGCAGGTTTTTATAAACTTCAATTTTAAAAATTAAAAATTTGAATTTAACTTCTAAACCACTCAAAGAGCATCTGTGATGGTAGACCGTAGTGTAAGTCCGAATGATTCGCAGATCTGCTGCCAGACAGTGAAACACTGTTGTTTTTAAATCGCAGGATATTATCAAACTGATAAGATAAAAATTTAAAGACTGGACTTCAAACATAATTGAAGATAAATTGAACATACCATTATATACTTAACACCTTAAATTGCCATCAGCATCAATATGGCATTTTGTTTTCAAGAATCTTTTCCAATAGAGAGGCAACATAATCCTCATTTTTCTGGTTGGAATATCAGATCTCTAAGCCTACTTTGAGCTAGTAGAGGCCTGGCTAAAATTTTAGATCATCTAAATATAACTACAGTACTGTTTTAATTAACAAAGGATTTTTCAAATTTCGTACATAGGTTCCAAATCATTTCAGATATTCTTTTTAAGACATGATTCTAGATTTGTTGATCTTTCTGTTGATTCAGGAATCTATGTTGAACTCTGTTGAAGACTGAAATTTCTGTTTATACAAACAAAATAGAGGATTCTGTATAGTTTTAAGATAAATGGAAAGTCACTACACCAAAGCTCCATGTAACAAAGAACTGAAAAATCTATGCCCTTCTTACATTGGAATTCAGGTCATTTCAGTCTGTTGACTGAAACACCCTGATTTCTACACTAGGTTTAGCATAAAGTCCAAAGACATCATGAGACAGCTTTCCTTGCAGAACAGGGCTGATAGATCTGCCAGCTTTGCAGTTTCCTAAATGTTACTAGCCCATCTTTTAAACAGCTTTTCATTTTCATTCTCAAATGAGATTCCTGAAGTTATCAAATGAGCATGAACCATCTCAGTCTTATTATTATTGCCTGGTTTCTCTATGATTCACAAAGAAAAGCTTTGCTCATCAAGTTGTTAGAGAAATTCATTTCACATTTACACCCACGAGTTTCATTCCCATTCACATATTTTTAAACTTTCAAGCCACTAAAAATAATATAATAAATTGAGTTGAGCTTTCAAGTTTATTAGCCAGATATTCACAAGCTTACAAATTTCCCTTCTCTTTCACATATTAAATTACTTATATTTCAGAGACTATCCCATTTTCACCTGGAGACTGGAAGATTGTCTACCACAAACTTTAGTAAAATAGACTCCACCATAACATCATACACACACATGCATGCACATGTGCATAAATGCACCCACACCTGTACACCCACAAAGTCCCTTGCACACTTAAAGGTGAATGAAGTTGGCTGCATCCGATGTATGTATGGGGCAAAAATGTCAACCTAAATTGCACTTACTTACATTTTCTTTGAAAATTTATTTCCGCTATCTCATTTACCTGATTGCCCATCATATGTACCAAACAGAAATATAACTAGCTCGGCTCATTTCATATCTTCTAATAAATCTATAGATCTTTTATGATCTGGTAGAAGATATCTTATTCTGCCCTGACTTCTAATAGATCATGAGGTCTGGACAAGCATGCCAGTTCATTAATCGTAACAGTTTGTTTGCACTGCCACAGCCTGGAAAGTAACTCCCCCCACCCCGTCCATAGTACAGCAGCGAGGGGCTGCATGAGGGTAGCATGTCCCCAGCTATTGTTGAGAACTCTAAAGAACTACATTTACCAAACAAGAAACTGTGGGCTTTTGAATGGGAGTCTTGCTCTGACCTGTCTGAAGCTGGCCATGCATTGAATACACTTTGTGTCCCTTCTATATGGTGAAATGCTTTAGAAGCATTGAGTTTCCCAGGATTTCTTTGAACATAAAAGTGCTGTTGAACACAGGCATGGCTGTCTTTCTTCTTAGTATCTTGTTCTAGTATGTATATAAAAGTTCACCCAGTGTTTTCTGATGTGAAATCTTTGCTGACAGAATAACCAGCCACACGTGTTATTTGAGGGAGGCCCTTTCTAGGCACATATTACGTTTAATAAGATAAAAATGTTTCAGGTCTCTGAACTATATAGTTTCACCCAGATGCCAAAGTACATCTCTGGTCTTGCCTAAACAGCAGGCAAGCTACATTATAAGAAAAGTTAAAAATAAAGTGTGCCGGCATACCAAAATCCTAAAACTCAGACTTAAATGGCATTGTATCCCAAGACTAAGCTTTCTATAGGTAGAATTTTCACTAATAAATTATTTTTAGAAGACTCCATGAAGGACTAAAATAATAGATGACTTAATTAATTCAAGAAGCAAATATTTTGTAATATACTTAAGATCACTTAGACTTATTTATTATAATATAGATTATATTATTTTCCCAGAAGCTGTATTATTTCATTAGTTCTTATAGCTGTTTCTTATCATGTATGGAAGTAATTTATTATACACAAGATATATTCAAGGATTAATAAATGTGGTCTACACTTTTCAAGTTCCTCAGTAGAGTCTAAGCCCATAAAATCAGAGGCAATGAAACACAGTAGGTAGAACCATGGCTTTTTTTTTTCTTAATCCAGTAGAAAAATTAGAAGTCATCCAAGCCTGCTCTTCATTATACAGCTAAGGAAACAGACTTCACAAGTGACTTGCCCAAGACCACACAGCAAGTTACATGAATTCAGGATGCCAACTCCAGGACTTTCATGACTAGTTTCCCAAAAAAAGAAGGTGACTGTGAAAATAATGAGTGGCTGGATATTACACATTCATTACAAAAACAGCTTTTAACAGCTGTTTAGGCAAAGTGATCTGTTAACACAAAACAGGGAAAAGTTCTTTGGAGGGTGCACTGGAAAGAAGCAGTGGTGGGCCCTCCAGCTGCGGCTGGCTCCCATGACCCTGCTAAAGCTCGGGTCCCCCTTCCAGCCTGTGCAGTGACAGTCGGTGTTAACGGGAGCTGCACTTGTCTGGAACAGGAAGAAGAGATCTTTGAAGAGAGCATTTGTTACCAATAAAAATGGGATTCTCCAGCTCAACGATCCACTTTCCTCTCCTTTCCCAACAGAAGACAACTCATTTTGTCCATTTGGTTCCCTTGGGGTGCAATTTTTATGATTTGTTTTTCTCTTTTCACCCCAACCACCTCCCACTTCAACTGACTCCACTACTTCTCATATAATTCTGGCACCACACAAAAGTAATTTACTTGATGGAAAGAAGACAGCCCTCCAACGAGATATGGATCATAACTCGGTTAATGAAAGCTCATGCTGGCTAAGCAGAGACAGGTGATCATCTGAGGGCAAAGAAAACAGAGAAAGACAAACTTCACAGGAAGGCAGACAAAACACGCTGAGATGTCAGGGAAAGTCAAGAAAATATTGCCCCCTAGAGTACCCATTACTTAATATGTAATTTTTATTTATAAAACCATCAGCAGCTCCAATTTCCAGGAAATTAACCAACTCATTACTTAAGACCTGGTCAGTTAAGCCCCTCCGTCTGCACAAGGGACTCCTTTATAAGAATCCCCACACTGCCTATGGCACCGTGTATTGTAAAAGGAAACCCTTTCACTTCGGCGCTATTAGCGAAGTGACGGTACATGGTGCAAACGTACCTGTCTTTGTGCCAAAAGGAAAAACAATGAGGTCAAGTTTTAAGTACCTCCTTCCTGTTATGTTTTTCTGATTTTAGGCAAATCTTAATCGGATAGGTCGAACCTTCTGAAGTTTCACAAAGGCTCCCTGCCTTTTTGTACCCCATTCCTCTTCTTCCCTAGGTCATAACTTTCTGGAGATAAATACTATATCCAATACCACATGACAGTAAGGCAGATTCACCTCGTTCCAGTATTAAACCAGCACCTGTTCTCACCACTTCTGTTTTAACCTTGTCTGTTAACAAGAGCTTTTTTTTAAAAAAATAATTTATTTATTTATTTGTTTGTTTATTTATATATTTTTAGAGAGGGGGGAAAGGAGAAAGAGAGGGAGAGAAACATCACTGTGTAGTTGCCTCTCACTTGCACCCCCAACTGGGGACATGACGTGCAACCTAGTAATGTGCCCTGACTGGGAATCGAACCAGTGACAGTTCGCTCGCAGGCCGATGCTCAATCCACTGAGCCACAGCAGCCAGGGCTAACAAGAGTTTTAATGTTGTCTTAACATTCAGGAATTTCAATGTGGAGAGATTTAAATAGCCAGTTATCATGAAGCCATCATAAATGCTCTCTGATGAAATCAAACCATGTTCTCTCACCTGAATTATGCACAGAGCTGGTTTTATCCTGGAGAAATCAAGGACTGAATTAGTTATATGGAAAAATTATTTAAAGAAGACTTTCTTAAGGAGATTCTACTGACTTTTTAAAGTGCAAATAGTTGCTACCCTTACCTGTAGGAGGGCCTTCATCCCATCCTTCTGCTCTCTTAATTCGATTTGCTGTGAGTCCCAAGCAGATATTGGCTCCAATAGCAAAAGTGAACAGAGATATTACCTAAGGGAACGAAGAGATCGAGATGTCACATACAGCCAGACCAGACTGTAACACCGCCACCCAATCCCACAACTTTCAAAATGCACCATAAAGGACTGTCTTTTTTTTTTTTTTTTTTCCTTCCTTTCCTAAAACAAAAAAAGAAAACCAAAATCAAGAACGACTCCTGCAGGTCAAGCCCGTCCCTTGTCCCGCCACCTTTGTCCTACCTGCCTGCGTGCCTGGAACGTGCTGCTCCAGGCCATGACAGAGGGTTCTGGAGAAGGCTTGTGCAGTGTGCTCTCTTTGCCTGCGCTGAATGCACTGCTTTTTGGGGCTCTGAGCTCAGTCTATTCACTACAAGTAATCCCACCTGGGAGGTTGACAGGCTGCCCTGATTTGTCCAAAGCTTGATTTCATCACAGTCGGTTCACAAATCGCAGCTCTGAGCAGAAGAGGCTGGAAACATCACCCTCCTTTTCTCCACCCCCCCTTATCGGTCTCTCCCCTAACACACAGACTTTCATGTGGTTTCCTCTGCTAACATGAGAGTTTCTTGCATTGCTGTTACCAGTAACAGCTCATGTTCATTTTCCTTCCCTCACAAAAACATGATTTTTAAAAAAGAAACCCAATGTATTTTAGCCGATAAAAATGAAACAGAACTGGGAAGGGGTTTAAACTAGCTTCATGCTTTGAAGGTTTACAATGTAGTTATTCAGTGTTGTCCACCAAGGACAGCTTTATAATTTATAAACCTAATAATTTTCCCTGTCTTTCTCTTGTATTTATTTTTCTGGCCTTTTAAACGACCTGTTCCTATTGCCACATTCTCAGCTCCTCCTGACTCCTCAAACATTTCTCACGATGAAACCTCCCAAGGTTGTAACTAGCACAGGAGATAGCATTATTTTTCCCCCGTGCTGTGAGAGTTTAGAGAAGTAACTTTTATCAAAACACTGGGAATGCCAGCTAAGCAGCAGAAAGCCCTCTGCCCTCTGAAGAGGGACAAAATAATTTCAGTTTCTGCCTCCTCTTCCTGAAAAAAAAACTGTCAGCTTGTTTTTTGTAGGGGTGGTGGGGAAGTTTTATTAGTGATTGAATTTAGGAAGGAAATCTCAATGGTGCAAGAACTTCGCTTTAAAGAACTATTTTCCTGGTTAATTTCCTGTTAAATTCTCATCCAGCCCCTCAAAACTGCGTCCTGTAAGGCTGTTGTTAGTGCTGAAGTTTCTTTACTAAGCTATTTGGCAACCACGAGACTCCTAAAAGAAATCAAGTCATCTAAATCTGAAAGTTATATAAATTTTGCATGCTTTTAGGATCCAAATGACGGAAGAAGGCTTGTTCTTGGTTCTTCTCTCACCAGGCCCGGTGACCATCCTTTGGGCACAGAGCACATGTGTGCGCATAAACAAATACACTACTCAGCATGCAACGGAGTGGTGCCTTTGCTCACATAAAACAGGATAGCACAAAGCGAGAACTTGTTTATTATAGTGGGTTGCACAGTAGGCCTGGGCTGCATTATATGTTCTAGACTTTATTAACAGCTCATTGAGGAGAAGAAACCACTGGCAACACTTTAAGTTGCCTTTCTAAAATCCCATTAGCTGTGCACCCTTGAGAGATGATAGGCTCATGATTTTTTTCTATAGAAGTCTCTTGCTTTAGTCTGTGTGCCATACTGAAATGATTTGGAGTCGGCTACTTATCAAGGCTTATGAAAAACGTTAACCCCATGTAAGATTTCTCTACTATTTATATTAAATTTCCAGATGCAGGATTGTCTTTACAGAGACGAACTATAAACCAAAAAGGGAATCCTGTAACTGCATGATATACCACCTTGTCCCAGATGCTCTCAAAAACCTGCCTCCCTGTCTCTCCAACCTCCCCAGGTCTTGCCGGAGTCCAGAAACTTCAGATTCTGTTTGACAGTTGATTGTGGAAACTCAGTTTGAGGATTATGAAGGCTCCCTTGAAAATAAAATTAGACTCAGAAGCTGAACATAGTCTATTATTTTTTTGGACATGCAGAGTAGCTATGCAGGGAGAAAAAGCCAAGTAAATCTTAAATTGGCTTCTGTACAGTGCTTGTTACCAATTATCTAAGAGGATTGAGCACAGTCACTATTTCTGTTAACCATTCTGCCAAAGAGCTTTATCTTCTACCAGGTCACGTGCGTATGGAATTCATTAACGAACACATCAGCGCTCATGTGCACACACACAAGCACACATGCACACTATCTAACCATAGTTAACCAGAATTTTACTACAAGACATCATTATAAATTAATTCTCAGAAAGGTGAACGAAGTCCCTACCTTGGGCATCAACTCAATGACAAAATACAGTTACCTTAAAGAAAAAATTTAAAAAAAACAAAAACTAATGCTGCTCATTGTCCAAAACAAAAAGTCTGATAATGCGCAGGTCTAGAAACTCAACTAAAGTTACCAAAATATAGCCCAAAATTTTCTATAACAAAACCATATTAAGAAAGTTCACCTACTCTGTAGTTTAAGATTTTGGTATAAGGTCATCCATGGCTGGGTCAGTCAGTAATCAAGAAAATGTATGAGAAAGACTAAAATTAACTTCCAGTATGGTTTACTAATCCAGCTATATTTCAGAAAACACTGCCCCCTGGCAGAAGAAAACCCAGAACTATAAACAAATTTTTGACAGTCTCAAGGCCATAGAAATCACTCTGTTCTTCTCAAGCTTTATTGGGCATAAGAACCACTCTTGTTTAAAATATTGATGCCTATGGCCTAGTCCCCAAGATTCTGATTCATTAGGTGTATGGGGTAGGGAAAGGCAAGGGGGAGTTTAGGGGCCAGACAAGAACTGACACAATAGGCCATTCTGATGCAAGCAATGTAAGGACCACATTTAGAGCAACGTGAGCATTAGAATAAATTACTCTGAGTTAATTTGTTTATGCTGTGAAGGTTGAATTGCTCAGTCTGATTCATAATGTAATTTTAATATATTATTAATAGCATTTGCTATGAATTGGACATTAAAGTTTCGATCTCTTCATGACAAACCATGGCTGCTCCTCCATGGGAATCATCTCCAAACTGTAAGCAGCAGAACGGTCCTTTATTTACTTTGCTGGTGGTACAAAGCAGCAGTGTGTGTATTGCTTAATTGCAATACAGTAGTTGCATTTATACAAATGCACAGTCTACCTTTTCATGAAATGGTTCTGTGAATCCTTGTTCCCAAGCTCTGATTAAGGGAAGAGGGCTTGAGGTTAACAGTGAGATCTGAAAGAGATGTAATTGAGGATGGTCGTTTATGCCTCCTGCAGTGACTATGAAATGATTCAAACTTTATCTATATCCAGTTTCTCAGTATGCAGAACCAACATGCCTTGACTTGACTTTAACATCATTCCCAGAATACTTCTAAGATTCGGATGTTACACAATTACTGACCACTTTATTTTCAGTGGTGCCAATTAGCAATAACTACAGCATATACGCTGTAAAGTTAGAGGACAAAAATACCCACGTGTGTTCTTCCTTGGCTATTTTAAAGCTTTTTGAGTTAAGTCTTGTTTTTCAATTCTGCTCTGGTGGAGGGCTATAAGAAAATTCAGAATAAAAACAGGACAGCAGTCTTTTGCCAATCTAAATTGAGCAAAACGTTCTAACAGCTAATAGAGAAACAAGCTGGCTCAATTGCTCCTGCAATCCAGGACTGCAAATCTGTATAAAGTAGACACCACTTAAGATTCTAAACCACAGATGCAAAGTTCTATGAGTAACCTATGTCCCCAAGGGGCTCTCCAGTGGAGAAATAGCACATGCCTATTCAAACGCAAACAGGGCTTGTGCTATTAGTTGTTATATAATTGAGAGCTGAAATCAACAACTGTCACATCTTTCAGTGACTTCAATTTACATGGTAAACTTCTATGCATTTCACTGACTCCCATTGGAATCTAAGCATAAGCCCCCCACACCAGAACAATCTCAGTTCTCTAAGAACATTCATTCGTTGCACGAATATTCATAGGCTCCTACTGTGTACCAAGCACTGTTCTGGGCACTGGTATTATGTTGGGAGCGGAACCAAACCTAGCCCTCCATATTCATCAGATAGACACAGAAATAAATGGAGAAGGCACAGAATTTAAAACTTCTGAATTCCTTATTTCTGGAATTTTCAGTTTAATGTTTTCAGACAGAGACTGACTGTGTGTAACTGAAGCCGTAAAAAACAAAACCATGGACAAGGGGGACTACTGTATTAGGGTTGATCTAGTCAAGAAAGTCAGAGAAGAC
Source organism: Furipterus horrens (assembly GCF_987537825.1). NCBI lineage: Eukaryota > Metazoa > Chordata > Mammalia > Chiroptera > Furipteridae > Furipterus > Furipterus horrens. Next base: position 13,182,049 of record NW_028327177.1, on the reverse strand, counting down.
TTTGGGGAACATCAGCTGAGCTGTGACGGAAAGGGAAGTGGAAGTAACTAGGTGAGAGGAGGAGACGATTCCAGATGGAGGTAGCAGGATGCACAAAGGTTCTGTGTAGAGCGACCCTCGGCACACGCGTGAGATGACGAGACAGCGACTCGACTAGTGTACGGAAAGCAAAAGTTAGCACGGAATGAAATGAGACCGGAGAGGGTAGCAGAGAGGCCAGTTCATGGGGGCCTCCATGGTCACAGTAGATGGCATTGTCTTTATCCTAAAAGCCATGGAAAGGCTTAGAAGGGCTTAAGCAGGTGAGAATTTAATCAGGTTTTGAAGCATTAATCTCTGTCCTATGTGGATATGAAATGGAGGGCATCAAGAATGGATACACTAGATCAGTCTGGAAACAAGGTCAGTAATCCAGACAAAAGATTGTGATACTTCCCACTGAAAAGGTTATGGTGGTAGTGGAGAGAAAGAGACCTAGGAGAGTTATGATAAAGACCTGTTAATGAATTGGGTATGGGGGTTGAGGGGCAAGAAGGTGAAGTATGACTCCTGAGTTAATAAATATTCAACCATTATGACAACCAAATACATACTCAGTAAAGTCATTGAAGTTCTAATTGGCTTATAAGAAAGACATGGGGATATATACACACTGCCATTTGCTAACAGTCTAGAATTAAATAGTTAAAATAAAGGACAGGCTCATAGCTTTAAAACGTTGGTCAGTAGTTTTAAAAGTCAACTAAGGAAGTTGACTTAAACTAAGGTTATATTGGATTTTAAACACTTTAAATACATTTATTCATGATTGAGTTTCAAGAAGAATTACCGTCAGGAAACAACTCAGCGTTGCCCCTAACTCTAGCTTGTAATGAAACATTTTAAAACTCAAAACTCAATGTAAGTCTACTTCTTTTCAGCTGCTCTGCAACCTATATGCTGAATATTCCGGCTAAGGGAAGAAGGCTGTAACCATTTGGCGAGGTGGCCCGTCAGCTCGTGTGTGGACCTCGTGACAGCGTTCCTCTTTGAGTCTATTGTGTAACGTGCACTGTGGAATACATGAGCACGAGTGGGTGGGTCTATCCAACCAGAGAAAAATGTTTTACTCCAAGTTTCACCGCAGGAGTGAAGACTCTCATGCTTTACCTTCCAGTCTTACATCGGCAGGCTGGGAGGCTGTTCTCAACTCCACGTGCAGGTGAAGAAATGAAGGTTCAAAGAGTCTGTGACATCTCCAAAGGGGTAGGATAAGTGGTTGACCCAGGACTAGAAAGCAGTCCCCTAAGCCAGCTTAGTCTTCTTTCCACTATAGCATGATGTCTCTCTATTACACCAGACACCACACGAGGGCCTCAACTCGACACATCCAAGACGCTGCTATCTAAACAACCCCTGTTCACCCTCCCAGCTCCGTTTCTACTCCTGGAAACCTTAAAACTACTTTTTACTCTACCACAGTCCTTTCATCTCATTTCTAACCAGACACTCTATCTATGGTTCTAGTTATTAATTACAATGATTACCATCATTTATCAGAGCTTTCTGAGTGCTATTAGTGCCTAAATTATTTTCCTTTTCCTCTTAGAACCATGCCTTCATCTTCCTGCTTTGGGGCGTGTATTAGAAGTTCATCTTTTCACTGCTCTTCTTTGGTCCTCTGCCCCTCTGTCCTCTCTTACCCAACCTGTAATTTATTCCCATTTATTGGCCAGAGAGCCCTGCATAAAATGCAAATCTGATTGTGTTTCTCGCAAACTTGAAACCTTCCAATGGCTGCCCATCACAACAGTTCTCAAAGTGTGATTCTTGGACTAGCAGAGATAGAATCACCTGGAAACTTGTCAGAAGTGCAAATCGTTTTCAGATCTACTGCATCAGAAACTCGGGGAGCAGGGTAGAGCCCAGAATGCAAGTTTCAACAAGCCCACCAGGTGATTTCAATGCAAGTTTGAGAACCCACTGGCCTAGAGGATAAAATTCAAACTGCTTAGCAAAATACATAGGCACTCTAAATCTGAAATTGAGCTCCCTGGATTTCTGGATTCAGATCCCAACTCTACCACTGTTTATCTGTGAGACCTTACATAACCCTTCTCCATCCTAAGACTCAATTTTCTCCAGGTCAGAGGGCTCTTAAGAGTATTACATGAAATAATCCATGCAAATTGCCTAGCACAATGCTTGGCACAGAAGAATGCTTAACAAGTGTTAAGTTTTCTTAATTAGAGAAATATTTGCTATTCCTTAAATTTGTTCTCTCATACCTTCATTCCTTATTATGTGTTGTTTCTTTGGCCTAGAATGCCCTTCTCTACCTGAGCTCCCTGACAAACCAACATATTCATGAAGGTCAGGTGTTACCCCTCTATGAACCCTCTCAACTCCCTGCTCTTCCCCTTTCCATGCAAAGCAATAGGCTCCTTTGCTCCTACATTGTCTGTAATCTCTTGTTAGGCACCTCTGTACCCTTATGATCTCTTTGAATGCCGGGCCCAGTTGTCCTTGTGCTCAGAGCTTTGCATCTCTCCTCGGAGATAATAGCCAGACAATAAATGTTTGTTGAATGAAGTTACTTGGCATCAAGAAACTTGAATTGGAACTTGAATTCTTGCTCTCTTACTAATTGGCTGTGTCATTTCAAGCCCACGTTTCTTCATCTGTAGAGCAGAATTATTGGCTAACTCAGTGGTTTGTACCCCCTTTTTTTTAAAGTATTAACACACTATTTTCAAATTAAATCTCAAAATGAATACCAACATCTGAACTTGGAGTGGCTCTATTTTATGTGGGGGTGGGGAGCCTGGATCCCAGCTAACCAGACACCTCCCTTCTCCCTAAGGTACGTTCACAGAAACCTGGAAATTCAAGAAGTACAATTTGTTAAAAAAAAAAAAAACAACCAATAACTAATTTCACTATTTAAATACTCTCCTAAATCCATCCCTTCATTGTAGTGTACACATCCCCAAATCCCACCCAAATCGCCTCAGGCAGATCTTTCTTCGATGAGTGAGAGACCCTCTCTTGAGTCAAGCTCTTCCCCCCTGGAGTTCAAGCTCATTGTTGCATCTACACGGCTCGTGCTGATCCCCAGCCCTGAAGTCCTCCTCTTTCCTTTGCGCTCATCCACATCATCGAACCACAGCCCTCCTCGAGGCTCAGCATTGTCACGACATTCCCCCTTTCGATTGTGGCAGCCACTGCACCATCCTCAATTCAAAACCCTATAGAGTCTACCCAAGACTCTGGTCTCTTGTCTCTCTAGGCTTCCCCTGTTTTATTTGAGTATTTCTTGTGTTAACAATAAGAGCATAAATTCCCAGAGAACAGGAGGAAGAAACCACTTGATACAGAGATTAAGAGTCTGAATTCTAGAACCTGATCAACCTGGATGTGCCACTTTCAAGCATGAGACCTTGCTTCAATTCTCTAATACTCAGCTGTCTTTTAACAATTAAAAAAGTGATAGTTCTTGTCACCCAGGGTTGATATAAAGACTAAATGATATAATGCATGTTAAGCAAGTCACTCAATGTCTGAAACATACACACACACAAATATTAGCCATTATTACAGACAAGAGGACAAAGACTGCATCATCTGCTTTCATGGTCTCAACATTCAGCAAAGCGCTGGGCACATAATAGGTGCTTAGTAGTGAATAGGACCTAGGAAAATTCCTTTTATTTATAGTGAGATTATATGTAAATTAAAGTTAGAAATGTTATGAATCATTCTTTCCACATTCTTTCTAACCTCAGGAGAATATGAGCAGCACTGACTTGGCAAAGGGTAAGGTGACTCTGGAGACAGCTTTGAGAGTACAGGTTTTGACTACAATAATAAAGACCCTCTATTTGGCTTGGAAAGCCCCAAGAATTTGAGCTTCAACTCGAGATATCTGTTTGAACTCAAACCTAAAAGGAAGCTTATGCCTGCTGCTAGAACGGCCTCATCATAGGCTTAGCAGCACAATGGTTCCCTCTTGGGGAGAAAGCAAAACTGCCACTTCTGTGGTTCCCCTTGTCATCAAATGACAGCTACAGACTTTCACAAATTATAAATAAAGGGAACTTTCTGCACCTGATAAAAGACTTCTACAAAAAACTCTCAGCTAACGTCATACTTAATGGTGAAAGACTAAATGCTTTCCCCCTAAGATCAGGAACAAGACAAGGTTGTCTCCCCTCACCATCTCCATTCAATATTGCATTTCTAGCTGGGCAATTAGAGAAGAAAAACAAATAAAAGGCATTCAGAAAGGGGTAAAACTATCTATATTCACAGATGACATGATTGTGTACATAGAAAATCCTAATGAATGTATTTTAAAAACTATTAAAACTAAGGAATAAGTCCAAGAAGGTTGCGTAATACAAAATAAATATTTAAAAATCAGTTACAGTTCTACACATTAGGAACAGATGATCTCAAATGAAATTATGAAAACAATTGCACTTAAAAGAGTCTCAAAGAAGTTTAAAATATTTACGGATCAATTTAACAACAGAACTGTGAAACTTGCACACTGAAAACAAGAGAGCATCACTGAAATCAGTATATTGGAGAGAAACTAAGTGAGGAGACATCTGTGCTCATGGATTGGAAGGCATTGTGGCTAAGATGGCAAGAAAGTAAAAAGGTGACCCTCAGAATGGGAGAAAATATTTACAGACTATATATCTGACAAAGGTCTGGTATCCAGCATATGTAAAGAACTCTTACAACTCAGCAATAAAAAGACATAACTCAATTTTTTTAATGGTCAAAGGATTGGAATAGACATTTCTCAAAAGAAGATATAAAAGTGCACAGGAAGTACATAAGGTGATGCTCAACATCATTACGCATTAGGGAAATGCAAATCCAAACCACTTCACACCCACGAGGATGGCTAAAATTAAAAAGATAATAATGAGTGTTGATAAGAATGAGGAAAAATTGTAATCCTCATACGTTATTGGTAGGATTGTAAAAGGGTGCCGCCAGTTTAGGAAATAGTTTGGCTGTTTCTCAAAATGTAAAAATAGAGTTTACCATATGACCCAGCGATTCCATTCCTAGATATATGCCCAGAACTAAAAACATATGCTCACACAAAACCTCGTATGTAAATATTCATAGCAGAATTATCAGCTGATAGATAAACAGAATGAAATATATTCATACAACAAAATATTATTCAGCAATAAAAAGGAATGAAGTTCTGAGACATGCTATAACATGGATGAACATTGAAAACATCATGCTAAATGAAAATAGCCAGACATAAAGGTCACATATTGTATGATTCCATTTCCATGGACTCTAACATCTAGAATAGGCAAACCCAAGAGAAACAAAGAGTATCAGTGGTTGTCAGGTGATGTGGGAGCAACTGCTCTGGGGTATGAAGTTTTGTTTGGGGTGATGCACACATTCTAACATGGCATAGTGGTGATATGTGCCTACCCCTGAGAATGTACTAAAAACCACTGAAATGCACAGCTTAAAAGGGTGGGCTTTGCTTTTTAAAAATCATATCTCTAAAAGAGCTAGAGAGAGAGAGAGAGAGAGAGAGAACCTAGAACTAGTGAGATTATCCCTGCAGGGAAGAAAATTCCAAAGCATCTGAACTCACAAAAAAGGAACATGAACCTTGATCCTCAGCTCTCAGGTCAGTGCCTTCAAAGCTGTCTCCACAGTCACCTGAACTGCCCTCCAAACCTAACAATTAACAGGATGAAGCATTTGAGTCCTGGTATGGCCCTGTTTTAACCAGCCCCTGTGTATGATGAAACCTTCTACATTCCTAAAAATAGGAGGATTTCCTGGGACTTCCTCAGAGCACGTCAGGCCCTCTGCCACACTTCCATCAGGTGTCCTGTTTCACTTGACTTTCAAATAAAATAGCCCACAAGAGAGTCCAGTTCTGCCTGCAGATCCCAAGGGTCTGAATCTTAATGGCAACAAACTGTAATCAGAGTCTGTGAGACAGCTAGGGGAATTTAAGAACAATGACTTGAAACAGCATGGGTGGACCTTGAAGGCATTATGCGAAGTGAAATAAATCAGCCTTAGAAAGACAAATATTGTATGATTTCGCTTATATGTGGAATCTAAAAAACAGCAACAACATCAAAGATGCAGGAAACAGACTGGTGGTTGCCAGAGGCAGGGGGTGGTTGTGGGAGAAATGGGTAAACTAGGTCATAATGTATAAACTTCCAGTTATAAAATACATTTCATGAGGATGCACTGTGCAGCATGATAATTATAGCTAATAGCTTTGTGTCACATAGTTGAAAGTTGCTAAGAGAGTAGACTGTAAAAGTTTTCATCACAAGAAAAAATTGTAACTGTGTAGTGACGGATGTTAACTAATTGTCATGATCTTTTCATAATAAATACAAATATTGAAACATTGTGTTGTACACCTGCAAGTAAATAAACAATGTTATATGTCAATTATTCCTCAATTTAAAACAAGGACAATGCCTTGCATTTGAAGAACGCTTCTAAAAAAAAACAAACCCATAACCCTATGAGTTAGAAGAATCAAGGCTCACTCAGCCTTGCCACTTCGCAATCAATAAAACTGAAAGGCTGTTCCTAGGCAAGATCACAGAGCTAAAGTACCTCTGGCAGGAAGATCAGACAGCTCATATGACAAATAGGATGAAGGGAAAGGAAAAAAGCAAGTATTATAATTTATACCATACCTGGCATGGAGCAGATACTTCATAAGTGGCTGCCAATATTTAGTAACTGCCTGCTCTCTGCCAGCCAACCTACCAAAGACATTTACATATATTGCCTTATTCAATCTTCATAAAACCCTTTACAGTACTGTCATTGTCAATATATGAGAAAGCAAGCTTGAATATATCAGGCCACTTGCCCATGTTCAAGTACCTATTAACTAAGGGAACCGTCTTTTCTCCACGTTTCCCAGGGAGGATTACAAAACTGGCAAGATTTAAAAGGAATGAGAATTTCAACTATTTGCTAGAAGAAACCCAAGTCTGTTAAAAGCAGAGACTCTGATAAATTTTTGATAAGTTTTTAATACCTGATAATGTTTCCTAATTCAGAACACATCAGAAGCCACAGATAAACTTCTATTCGAAGTTGACCTTGTGTGACCCCAAAAAAGGAAGAATCGGTTACTAATGAGGAAGTGATCAAACCGTGAGCACCACAGCCATGCCATTTCAAAGCTCCTAATAGATCAAAGAGAATGCTTGTCATATTGAGACAAGTGCCCTGAACATAGGAAATCCAGAGTTTTATAAATTCATACAATATTGGATTGACACAGATCTAGTAAGCACTAACTACATTAGCAAATGCTTATTGAAAGTTTAGCCTGGACCAAGTACTACTTGCTGTCAGGGATATTGGGATAAAAAGCACGTTTTAATTTGGGAGATTGGGAAGTCAACAGTTTGTTAAGTCACACTTCCGCGAGTTCTATCATTCACACATGCAATAGGTGTGTGTGGAGGGCCCTGAGAACCAGCTCACTCAATCCCTGCTCCACGCCTCCTCAGGAGGTCCTCCTGTCTTACATATGTTTTGCTCTTGACATTTTCATTGTGCACAAGAGGAGATCTGAATGCAGAATTGAGATAGAATCCATCTTTGCTACTCCTTTTAGTGGTTTCTATGGGCAAACAAGCCTGTGGACATGGAAGGTTTTCTGCTCTATGCTTTCAATGTCCATTCTTCAGCTTCCTAAGCATCAGCAGACATCTGTGGAGATTATATAGATGGTAGCTTCTTGATCCCTGAATCAAGGATATGGGGTGTGTTCTTGAACTCAATATTCCAGGGAGAGCTAGCTACTGTGTACTGTGTACCATGGACTGAATCAAAATTCAAAAATATCTTGACGAGTTAAAATCAAGAGTTGAAACAAGAAAATGGAGAGAAAACCAGATGGATCTGTCCAGGATAACATTCTTGAAAAAGAATACAAAATTCATTTATACAACTTAACACTAAGAGAGAGTCCTGAATTGACAACAATCCCTGTAAAATAAACCTGGGAGTGTTTGTTACCTACAAGTTCTGAAGGAGCCACAACTCTAAATGACCTCATTTTACCTTAGGTTCCTTTAATAAACAATCACTACCCAGATCCATCTGGATTGTGTTCACTACTAGATAACACTGAGAGAGGCATGATCAGAATGATGAAGAGCCAATATTACCCAGTCCACTCATGAATTCACTCATTTGTCTATTTATTCAACCAACTTTTATGCTTCAAGCTTTGGGGATGCAAAATGAACCAAATCAAGGCTCTGCCCCATGGGTCCTACATTCTAGTGGGGGAAGAAATATAATATCAGGTAGTTGGTAAAAGATTTAAAAAAAAAAAAAACAGCAAGAGAACAGAGAGAAAAGGAAAGAGCTGTTTTTGACTGGGCGGCACTGAAGGTCTCTCTGAAGCGATGACAGCTGAACATAAATCTGGATGGAGCAAGGGAAGAAGCAGGTGTCTTCGGGGTCAGCACGTGAAAGCCACTGAGAAGGAGGAGCCCTATGTGAGACCAGGAAGGCCAGTGCAGCTGGAGGGCAGTGACAGATGGGGAGTGAGAACAGCAGGTGATGGCAAAGAGGCGGTCAGGGCCCAGCTAATTCCTGCAGGACCTCAAAGGTCATAGTGGAACCTGTGTGTGTCATTTTGGGTGTGATAAAAAACTCCTGGAGGGGTTTGAGCCAGGCAGTGGCATAATCTGATTTAGTTGCAAAAGGTTTGCTCTGGTGTTTAGAGAAGGGATATTGGATGAGCTGCCCTTCCGACCAATGGCTAAGGAACCAGTGGCTGTGCAGCCTGGGCGCCCTACATGAATGACAGGAGACGGTGGGTGTGGTTGTCTTTCTTAAATATTCAAAGGGCGATGCAAGACATGGGAGTGTTGTTGTGTGAACCTCCTTGGGCAAAATTAAAAGAGAGAATTGTGCTTCCTTTCATAACAGGAGGAACTTCCAGCAGTCAGAGCTCCCAGAGTTCTCTGACAGAACAAGAACTCACAGCCACTCTTCAAGGAAAGGCTGGGTGCTGTTGGTCAGGAATTCTCATAAAGTATCTAAACTCAGAGGAAGATCGGCTATACATCATGTAAAGTCCTTTCCAACTCTAAGCATCTATTATTTTCCTCTCTTCTCAACATTCTTATGGAGCCAAGGCATCCCCCTCTGTAATGACCAGCAAAGAACTACTCAAATTAAATTAAATAACCAGAAATCAGTTTCATTTTTTCTGGAGAAATCAAAAGGAAAGGTAAGGATCCTTACACACACCTTGTTCTTACTATTGCATCTCCTGAAGGAAATATACATATACATATACCAAGGTACAGACAGATATATAATTGGTGTATGCAATTTAATTTATGCCAATTAAAAGGAACACTGGTCAGGGCTAGGCTAAGAAAGGAGAAAGAAACATTTTTCACAAAATAATTTGCTAGACTTAAACAAGAGATAGAGTAACCTCCTTTTAATTTGATCTAGAAGACAGGCCTAAGACACACTGACCTTATTTGCCTCTCTTAGCCTTATAGGTCTCATAATTCTTCATAAACACAGAGCCACTTCAGAGTTGAAACCCAATCATCTCAGCTCGCCACTAGAGTATTATGCAAGAGAATGCAAAAGTTCTGGCCCTTCTCTTGTCCTGCTAAGTTTCTGTTGCTCTTAGAAGAGATGTTATACAACTTGTTAATTACTGAAATCCTGGGCCCTCAGGCTTGGTTAGAGTCATGGCTCAGATGCTCACTAGCTGTGTGCTCTTGGCATTTGGAAAACCCTCTGGAGCTCCAGTTCCTTGTGGGTTAAAGGGGAATCGTCTCAGTACTTTCCTCATAGGGTTGTTGTGGGGATTAAATCAAATAATCTGTGTAGTGCTAATTGTTAACAGTAACAGCCACCGTCCACTGAGCACCTCAAATGTGACTGACGTCTACAGAAATGATCTCACTGAGTTCTCTCAACAGTCCTGCAAAGTACACATTGCTTTCTCTTTTCGAGAGACTCACAGAAGTTTAACTAATTTGTCCAAGTTCACACAAGGTCATTCAAACTCAGGTCTGCCTAACCAGTCCCACTTCTAAGTAAGTTTTGCCATAGTCCACTCCAATCTCCCACTGGGAGGGCAGCTGAGGGGTTTTCTCTCGTGCCTTTGCAGTACAGAAACAGAACAGATTCTGTCAACTTTTTCACTTGGGCACCCACTGGAGGTCGGTGCTGTTATACCCACGTTCTCCTTCCGTGTCATCTGACGGATGCAGCTGGTGTTGCATGCCTTCAGGTTTGGGGCTGGATAAGTCTCGGTCACAGATGCACAGAGCCTGTGGCCTCATGTGACAAAATATTTTGCAAAAGATGCTGTTTTCTCCTTTTCCCAGTTGTCCCTCCCTTTCTGCAGCTGTTTCCACTTCTTCCTGAGAATTGATTTAAAAATTCTGAAACTTTTTTTTTTTTGCACTTTGGCTCATGTGACCTTACTACTGACAATGACCCGGTTGTTTCACCCCAACGGCAGCACAGTTGATGAGATGCCGCGGCTACAAACAGAGATCGCGCCTGACGGAGCTGACAGCAATGTTTCTGTATTGATTCCTCTCGCAGCATGCACCATATTCTAATAATAATGAACACTAAACACAGTTACCAGCTACTGTGGGCCAGGAGCCTCCACTCGCTAAACATTTAACAGAGGATTTGGCATTCATTCACTTACTCATTCATCTGTTTATGCTGCAGATACTTTATTGCGAACCTATTATGTTCTGGGCACTGTTTTAAGCCCAAAATATACAAGCAACTAGCAAGAGAACCCATATACCTGCTTGTGGAGCTTACATTTTATCAGATGGAAAAAGACACAAAATATATAACTATATCAATTAGTGCTAAGAGCTATGAAGAAAGAATAAATAGGCAGGTGAGTGATGAGAGAATGCAGTTAGCTCTGGAACCACACAAATAACGCCAGATAATCCTATTTAAAAGAAGTTGAATAATTTGCCCAAAGTCACCCAGGCAGTGTTCAAACAGGGATTTGCCATATTCTGATAATATTATTAAATAGAGCAACAATGATTATAATAGTTACCATCTAAAGGGAGTTGTTTAATTACATGAAGTACTTATCAAATCCCATTTCATGAGTAAAGAAACCAAGACTCGGAAAGATACAATAATTTGCTCCAGGCTACAGGGCAAGTGGTGGAGAAAGGATTTAAACTGCGTATGAATGGTTCCAACCCCCTGAGCTTTCCACATCTTGCCTCTGGTGTTGAGGTGGTTAGGTCGGAAATTCTTCTTACTAAACTGGAAGTTCCTCGAAGACAGGGATTGCATCCCTATTGTCTCCTGAAAGTTCTACAGTATCTGGCACAGGAAATGTTGAACTTTCTGCATCGGAACCAGCACATTCCACAGACAGATAGAAATCTAAATATCCAAGAAAGACAGCTGTCTGTTCTGTTTCAGACCCCCTTAACCTCCCTTGGCAATGGTTTGCAGTGTGTAATGACCAATGAGGGCAATAACTACCCTTGAACCCCAGAGTGCCGAATGACTCCAAGTTCAGGATGCAATGGCAACCTGCTAGCATTAGCATAACCTCACCAAAACACCTGCCTTTCCACATGGACTTGTGACCTGGATTTATTTGCATCTTTATTAGACTTGCATTTGCCTAAGAATGAAAGGAATAAACAAGTGGGATTGCACATGCCCTGCATTTTAATCAAGGTCATAATCCGAGGGAGTAAAGGGAACATTGTGATGAATCTGAAGAGCATGCCAACTCCCACTGCATCACCCAAGCCCAGTCCAACAATGATTTCGTCAGCACTCTCAGCAGTGATGCTCACAGCTGCACTTGGCACTCATAAGCACATCGTGGCCAACCCATAATAAATTATCAGAATGGCTGAATGAATAATTTTCCTCCTTATTGTTGCATAAATTGCTTCATGGGAGTACAACACAGCTAAATGGAAATGTGTTGAGAGCAAGTATAATTTTTTTGTTATTAAAACTCAGTGAAAAGTAGGCAGTTCTTAGAGTCAGGCTAATCTAGGCTCCATCTTCGGTCCTACCACTTGCTAGTTGGCTGAGTCTGGAAGCTGACTCGCTGTACTTTCCAGTTCTCAGCTCAGAGGACTTCCCTGACCACATCATCTCCCCATCCCAGGGCGCTTTCTCTCACTCCACCCTTGTGTCTTGCAGCTCTGAACCCTAACTCCTGCCATGTGTGCCCCTCCCGCTGGACTGTGAGCTCCACGGGGCTAAAGACCAAGTCTATGCCCCTTCCCATTTATCCCCAAGCCTAGCACAGTGCTTAGCACATGGGGACACTCAATGAACAGCTGTTGAGTAAATTCATGAAGGAAGAGAATGGCAAAGAAAGAGGGAAAAAAATGTAACCAGTATCAAGGGTTGAGACAGAGGAGAAACGGGATCAGGCACCTGTCCCGAAGCTTTATTCTCTGGGAAATTTTCAGGGATATTGGAGCCTGCTCCATTCATCCCTCCCCAACGTGGTAAGACCAAACCCTAGGCTCCTGTCCACTTTCTGGCTCCTGTTCCCACGCACCCAAGACATGCTGGAAAAATGGTAAGATCCTGTTGACAACATCCACATACGTTCATGCCACTTCCCTTTTAGCAGAGCGCAGGCCCCTCAGCCACCATATTGACTAGTCGTAGAATTGCTTTTACAAGTTTGAACATTTTTCTAGTCTTTCCAAGTCTTCCACTCCCATCTCTCTCAGGGAACAAACTCACTTCCTCATCTTCTCCAAAGATCGGGGCTATTCTAATATGCCTAATATGTACTACATACAGATTTTATTCCTTGTGATTCCATACATAAAATATGCTTTGGAGGGTGAGGAATACGGGTTAAAAACTAATTTTCCCATTTGTTTTGTGTTTAAGAATCCAATTACTGATGGAGGTGTTGCTGAGGAAAATTTGTTGTCTTGTGTTATTAAGGAAGGTCATTCTCTCGCAGCCTGACTACATTTTTAGCCAATCTGGAGCCACTGGGAGTGGATATTGGAACTACAAATATCAGCAGTAACAGTAATAAGAGGTTTAGGGTCCAGCAAAGACTGGATGAGCGTCCTGTAACATCTCACAACATGCCTTCCCAGAGCAAACGTACCCTGCCAAGGACTAAAATACATGCTCAGGCCAAAGACATCTCTTATAAAGAAGCTGGAAAAGCATCTTTACGAGCTGTTATCTGCCAAGCAGAGGCCACCGAGCTCTGGGAGCTTCCTTGTTGAAGTGTTCTGTTACTCACCCACGGTCAGTGCTCGCAACCTCTCCAAACTCTTTACTTTGTCCCTATTTTGGAATACTTACTTGAAATAAAAACAAGTGTTTTGTGGACCACATGTCAGGTACTCTTTTAATTTCTTTTTAGGCATCATCTCACTTAACTGCAGCCACAATCACCCCAATAGGTACTATTTCATCTGTAACTTATGGGGTAAAAACTGAGGTACAGAGAAACTGGGTGATTTAACTGGGGCTTCAAGAGTGTGGCTCCAGGGCCTCAGTGCTTAATGAGTACACTCTCCTGTCTTCCTTGTCTTTGAGATGAACATTTTTAATAAAAATCACAAATCCCTTTCCCCGTTGTTAAATCCACTTCAGGCAAATGCAGTTGACAAACAGCCTTTGAATCAGCTGTAGCAAGAGCAGAAGTTTTGGACGACAACAGACCTTGGTTTGAATTCTAAGAACTATGAGACCTTGCCCAGTTAAACCTCTTCAGGCCTTCATTTTTTATTCTAAAAATGGGAATAGCAGTTACTCCTTCAGAGGGTGGTTTATAAGCGGGTGTAGGCAAACTTTTTCTGTAAAGAGCCAGATAATAAATATTTTAGGTCTTGAGGGCCATACACAACTGCTGTATCACAACTTCTCAGCTTGCTATTGTAGTGTGAAAGCAGCCACAACTGGGAATGGCTGTGTTCTACTACAACTTAATTAAAAAAAAGGGGGGTGGGTGACCAGATTTGACCTGTAGGCTGTAGTTTGACAACTCCTGGTTTTAAAGATTACATGAGATAATGTATGTGCTTTGCATGATCCCTAGAATACAAGTCATCAAAAGTGGTAGTTTAATTATAGTGTCAGCATGGGACGGTCTGAAGCCTTCTGGGTAAATGTGTAATTTTCATAGACTTTTGAAAAATTGTCAACACTTTACCACCAATATGACCTTTAGGTAGGGTTGCAAGAGACAATACATTTTTTTTAGTATTTTTAATGTTTGGGACACATTTACACTAAATAATTATTCATCGTTTATTTGAAACAGGAATTTAACTGGGATATCTTGGGCCCATTGTTGCTGTGGTTATTAGTGCTCTCTGTTTTGCTTTGTAGTCTTTGTTTTTGTTTTGTTTTGTTTTTTAATCTGACAAAGCTACCTATAGACCTCTACAGTTCCATGGTTTGGGAACCGCTGGTTTTATTTATAACAAGAATAACCAAACACAAGCAACATTATGTTCTTTCAGGGAGAAAAGATTACATTCTTATGGAATTATCCCCAAGGTTCAAAACTAATAAGTCCCCTGGGGAGAAGCCACTGAAACACTGTGAGACGCCCAGCACTCTGCACTCAGCGGTGCCAAGAACAGGCTTAGGTCACCCAAGGAAAAAGTGCAATAATCTTGCATTTGTTCCCGCTGATTAAAGTCAAGCAGCTTCCTGGAAAATGTGAGGTGCCCCTCACGTCACCGAGCAATATTAATGGTGGAAAAACTCAATTATACCCAACGTGTCCAAAGTTTTGCAGTTAAGAGTTGTCGATAATCAAACAGTGTACTGAAAAAGGCCATTTTGTCAGTAAACAAAGCTTCTGAGTGGAAAAGAAGTAATCTGCACGGAAACATAGGCACCTCAATTACCAATGAATATTTGACAACGAAGATGTGGATGGAGTTAGTGCCTTCAGGCAGCAGCTATCTTCCAACAAGAAGGATTAGAAAGTCACTTTTAGGGTGCTCAGGGGGAAAAATAAGAGCTCAGCATGCCACAACCCGGGTCTTTTCAAACGTTAAAGAAGGGAGATAATATGTGAGATGTCCATGAAGGGGAAAGGCATTGCGTTTAAATTAACTAAAATTGTACAGTATTTAGTATCCAAAGTCCCATGTTTGAGTTTCAGCTCTACTGCGTCTTAGCTGTGCAACCATGAATAATTCACTTCGTCTATCTCAACCTCCAGGGCTGCCTCTTCTGCTTTGATCTAAGTTGAAGGAGATAATGGATATGAAAATGCTTTGCTAACTGACAGCAATACACTGTCATCTATTCTTCCGAGAACAGCAGCTAAAGCTCTGCTGACTGAAGAGCAAACTAATGTTGTGAGTGATGTTACCAGCTGCAACCAGGCTAAGGGGATTATGCTCTTACGAAATCTGTATTAATTTGCTAGGGCTGCCACAGCAAAATATCACGAACACTGTGACTTCAAAAACAAAAACTGATTGTCTCATGATGCTGGAGGCTAGAAGTCCACAATCAAGGTTTGGCAGGGCAGGTTTTCTCTGAGGCTGTAAGGGAAGGATCTGTCCCAGGCCTCTCTCCTTGGCTTGTAGATGCCATCTTCTGCTTGCTGTCTCTTCACACCATCTTTCCTGTCTGTGAATCTCAGTGTCAAATTTTCCCTTTGACAAGGACACTAGTTCTATTGGATTAGGACCCACCCTGATGACCTGACTTTACTTTGATTACGTCTGTGAAGACTGCGGTGGTTAATTTATGTATCAATTGGGTTGGGCTAAGGGATGTAGTAAAACATTTCTGAGTGTGTCTGTGAGGATTATTCTGGAAGAGATTAGCATTTGAATCAATTGAAGGAAGAAGAAGACCCTCACAAATGCCGGTGGGCACCATCCAATTCACTGAGGGCCTGCATAGAACAAAAAGGCAGAGGGGGGCTGAGTTTGCTCTTTTCACTTGAGCTGGGACATCCATCCTCTGCCCTTGGATATCAGCACTCCTGGTTCTCAGGCCTTTGGACTCAGACTAGGACTTACACCATCAGCCCCCTAATTCTTTGGACTTGAACTGAATTACACCACCTGTTTTTCTGGCCCTGCAGCTTGCAGATAACAGACCATGGGACTTCTCAGCCTCTCTAAGCTTATGCTTATTCTCTCTCTCTCTCCCACTTATCCTCTCTTCTCCTCTCTCTCTGTCTCTCACTGCCTGCCTCTTCTCTCTCTCATATGAACACATACCCAATAATTGCAATTGACTTTTAGGACCCATGCACAATACATTCTATATCTATTTCTGCATACTCCTCCCAGAATACAAAGTCAAAATAGACTACAACTTATTGATAGCTTTTGGACTCCTAATTCTTACACCTCTTCTCTGAGCAAATGTGATCAATATGTTATGTCTCCATGGATGTCATGGATATTTATTTTTTTTTAATTTAATTTTTATTGTATTTTTTCCATTACCAATGATATTAAATAAAATCAGAATGGAAAGCCCAATAGCAAACCACCAAAGACATCCATCTGTTAACCATCTCTCCTTTAAAAAATACATTCAACCAGTCATAAGATCTGGGCCCTTCCTGAAATCAAGGTTCTGAATTGATTAATGTGAACTGAGTAGAACCATGTTTCAGGTGATTTCCCATACTTTATTTTAGTTAAAATTCCCAACCCCTGTTATCCCTTTTTAATAGATAATAAAATTATCACTCAGAAAGAAAGTAAACTTACAACTAGTAAATGCCAGAGCAAAAACATGAACTCAGATCCTGTGACTCCAAGTTCATGATCATTACCACACATTACACTGGGATCCTCTCAAAAGAGAAAATATACGTAATTGGATTTATGTTGGCTCCTATCAATCACCATCTACTCTCCCAAATATCTGTTGAATAAATTCATTCTTTGATTAGATCTTGTTAACCTGAGGCTTATGACAATTCAAGGGGGTCCAAAATAGACTTGCATGAGCCTCCCTGAAAGTTTGGGAAAAGTGCCATGTATTGAATTTCATGCATTTTTTTTTTCCTGAAAGTAATGTACATCTAAATCTAAAAAGAACCGTGGCTTCAAACAAGAACAGATTGCAATTTAAATAAGTCTCTGAAGAACTTAATCATCATTCATCTCTCTGTCTATAATTTTGGGATGCACATTTCTCTCTTTAGAAAATCAAATCTGAATTCTCTCATCTCTAGTCTCTCAAAGCCTCTCCCAAGGCCTCCATCATTCTCTCAAAGCCCTTTGAGATCTCACTGCTTGTCCCTTTGGAGCTCCCTGGACACCTTATTTGATATCAAAAGATACCAGCATCTACCTTTGATAACAGCTTACCAAATGGCTCTCTTAGAAGCTCATCTTTCTTGGCCTTCAGTCCTCTTCCCATGCCAGGTTGCAGCCTGGAAAGGATCCCTTTGCCTTCACAAAGCCAAAGCAAAACTGCAAAAAACCTTTCATGCAGCTATTCCCAGCCATCAGCAAGGTTAGCATAGTTGCAGGTACCACAGGAGAAACCCATCAATGGAGACGTGAACTGGACAAGGAACTGGGAAGCACAGAGACTTGGAACATTAACCTTTCCTTCATTGAATCGGTGGAAGACTGCTTTTTCCTGATAATCATTGTTGATCTTTATTCTTCTTTCTTAACCGTATTGTATTATAGATAATAATTTCCAGATATGCTTGTGTATCACTGCCATCCTATTCAATGCCTGAACATAATAGACATTGAAGAGAAGTGCACAAGAATGTATAAGACTTCATTAAGCATCCCAGTTGGGTCCAGGTTCTAAGGATGCTAAGACAAAAAAAGCTGATTCCTGCTCTTGAGTTTACAGACCAGTGCGGGACCAACAAGCAAACAGATAGTTGCAGTGAAGATGGGTAAATGCTCTTACAGAAGGAATAAAGGAAGTTCTAGAAGATAGGGAGCAGATGGTCTGGGTCATCTCCAAGATAAAATGGCTCTCAGCTGAGTCTTTAAGGAAAAATAAAGTTAGACACAGATCTAAGAGAAGAATGAGGAGGACGGTCGTGTTTAGTAAATAGCTTGACATGCCTACACTTGCACACAATGTGCATAACGTGTGCATTAAAAGTGTATAAAATATGATAGAGAGTGAATGATAAGAGATGAGATTGAAGAGGAAAGTAAAAGGTAAAAAACCTGTATACACCAACATTATTCTTAAAAGGAAAAATATATTAATTCACTGAAGACTTTTCAAAAAATATCCAAATGATCATATAGCACTTTAGAAAGACCATTTGACACAATATGACAACCAGAGAGGGGGCTAGGGGTGGGCCCGCACTGGCTTCAATGGGACTAATGGGAAGTTGTGCCCAGAACAGAATTTAGGGCTATAGTGACTTCAACTAAAACAGTAGCAGGACTTTTCCTGCGGGAGCCACCGGCCTGAGAGGAGTGTGGCTTCCTCTCTCCACGCCATGGCGTGTGCTCGTCCATTGATATCGGTGTATTCCGAAAAGGGGGAATCGTCTGGCAAAAATGTCACTTTGCCTACTGTGTTCAAGGCTCCCATTCGACCAAATATTGTGAACTTTGTTCACACCAACTTGCATAAAAACAATAGACAGCCTTATGCTGTCAGTGAATTGGCAGGCCATCAAACCAGTACTGAGTCCTGGGGTACTGGCAGAGCTGTGGCTCGAATTCCCAGAGTTCGAGGTGGTGGAACTCATCGTTCTGGCCAGGGTGCTTTTGGAAATATGTGTCGTGGGGGCTGCATGTTTGCACCAACCAAAACCTGGTGCCGTTGGCACGGCAGAGTGAACACAACACAGAAGCGATACGCCACCTGCTCTGCCCCAGCTGCCTCGGCTGTACCAGCGCTGGTCCTGGCTAAAGGTCATCATACTGAGGAACTTCCTGAACTTCCTTTGGTGGCTGAAGATAAAGTTGAAGGCTACAAGAAAGCCAAGGAGGCTGTGTTGCTTCTTAAGAAGCTTAAGGCTTGGAATGATACGAAAAAGGTCTATGCCTCTCAGCGAATGAGGGCTGGCAAGGGCAAGATGAGAAACCATCATCGTATCCAGCGCAGAGGGCCCTGCATTATCTACAATGAGGACAACGGTATCATCAAAGTCTTCAGAAATGTCCCTGGAATTGCTCTGCTTAATGTAAGCAAACTAAACATTTTGAAACTTGCTCCTGGTGAACATGTGGGCCGTTTCTGCATTTGGACTGAAAGTGCTTTCCGCAGGTTAGATGATCTGTATGGCACTTGGCATAAAGCAGCCTCCCTCAAGAGTCACTACAATCTTCCCATGCACAAGATGCTCAATATAGACCTTAGCAGAACCTTGAAAAGCCCAGAGATCCAAAGAGCCCTCCGAGCACCACGCAAGAAGATTCATCGCAGAGTTCTGAAGAAGAATCCACTGAAAAACCTGAGAATCATGTTGAAGTTAAACCCATATGCAAAGACCATGCGCCGGAACACCATTGTTCGCCAGGCCAAGAACCACAAGCTCCGGGTGGATAGAGCAGCAGCGGCACTAGAAGCCAAATCAGATGAGAAGGGGGTTCAAGGCAAGAAGCCTGTGGTAAGGAAGAAAGGAAAGAAGGATGTTCATGTGACGAAGCTGAAGAAGCCAAAGAAGCCTTTGGTGGGAAAAAAGGCTGCAGCCAAGAAACCAGCAGCTCAGAAGAAACCTGCAGAAAAGAAACCCATCACAGAAGAAAAGAAGCCTGTGGCATAAACTTAAATTTGTTTATTCCATAACGGTCAGATCACTGTGGACAGCTAGTTTTGAATAAAAAACGTTAAAGGCAGTGAGAAAAAAAAAAAAAAAAACAGTAGCAGGAGAGATGGAGACACAGGTATGTGCATGACTTGCATTAAGCAGGTAAAGTAAATAGGACTTGGTGACTGATAAGGTGTCACAAGTGAAAGAGAGGAAGTGACCTAGGATGACTCTGGAGTCTGGCTTGGACAACCGGCAGGGCCATTTGAGAGCAGTGGAAAACAGAAAAGGAGGAGATGGCCTGGGAGAAGGAGGGAGAAGACACATTTCAGTTTTGAATATGGTGACTTTAAGGTACTTCATGGGACATCAGAATGGAGATGTTCCGTGTAAGAGGCTGGTACCTAGGAGAAAAATAGGATAGGCTATAGATTGGTATGATGTGGTCTAAGTCAAGGGAGTGGATGAGATTTCCTACTGAGACTACAGGTTGAAAGGGGCGGAGGGTCAAGAAAAAACAGGACATTAACAAAGGGCAGTCCTTTAAACTCATTTAACTCAACAGGTTGGAGGGAAACCAGAGGAGCAGGGTTCCAAAGAATCTGGGCCAGAGTAGAAAAAGCTAGAGAGAAAATGACCAGCAGTTCAAAATGACACGGAGAAGACTGGGGGGAAAGTTTGGCCTATCAGGAGGCCTTTGCCGGCCCTGACCAAGGTGTGTCCGCAGGAGCCAAGACAGATGCCAGTTAACTGGGCAGAGTAACCGGGTAGTGGGGACACAGAAATAGTGAATGTCACTCTTTCAAGAAATATGGTGGGGAAGTGGAGCAGATGGCAGCTGGAGGGGAAGAGCGGAAGCTCAGAAAACATCTAATGAATGGAAATGTGGAAAACCTCCTATCCTCCGTGGACCTGGGTGTGTGAGAAACACATTAACAAGCACCAGGCCCCGCTTCCCTCGGGTCCCGCTGAGCCTTAGAAAGGCTTTTGTTTTCATTGCCTTTATCAGTGAGAACAGGCTCTGGGCTTAACCTGTTAAAATGAAACCAGAGCGTGGCAGGGCAGCCATCCCGGTCACCCTTTGACCCACCGACTGCACCTGAATACCAGAGGTGCCCGCTGCCCCTTCGACCCTCCCCACCTGCCTCTGTCTGCCCTGGGAGATTTCCAAGCCGAGATCAAAAGCCCTCCCTCCTGCTCAGCTGAGACCCCAGGCTCCTTCAATTCTTATCCAAAATTAGCCGGGTCCATTTGAAAAGCTTGTTGAAATAGTTAAGTACAAAAGGCCAAGACACTGGCCACGCGGCTCCGTGCACGCGAATCGCCGTCTTTCCTTTGTGGGGCCCGCGAGGGGACCCTGCCGCGGGGAAGGGGCTCCCTCCACCTACGAGACGATTCTATTTCCTTTGCATCCCAAAGAACTTGACCGAAACAGATGGCTTAAAAAAAGAATCCTTCCTGCAAAAAGCGCTTGTCCGACAGGTAACAAACGAACGGCCCGCGGCCCCGGGAGGCCGGAGTCCACAGCACGCTGTAACTGGCTGTGCCCGCGCGGACTCCCACTGGCCACGGGTTCGAGACTCGTCTGCAAGTTCTACCGGCTCGTGGTGCAGAAACGAGATACGGATTTACAAACCCAAACATGCGCTGGCGACGAGAACTCGGAATGAGCTAAGCTCTCTGCACGTTGCGCGTCTGGAAACTGCTCCAGCTGAGTGCACACAAACGCAGCCCAACGCGGACCCATTTCCTGAAAATCTGGAGGCCCTTTGCAAGGCTGCGGGGTGACAGAACAGCAGCTGGGACCCGGGAGCCTGAGCAATGGAGGACGGGGACAGAGAGGCGCCTACCGTACCCGAGCGGCGCGGCGGGTCATGCTGCGGGCGTCTGGGTGCCGGATCCGGCCCCCGAGCTGCGGACGCGGTCTCTGCTGCGGGCCCGCGGACCTGTGAGCTCTGCCCCGGGAAGGCTGCCCCGGGCTGCTCTTATTTGCACTGAGCCGTTTGCTTTTGGGATTTCTCCAATGCAGATGTAGTCAGGGGGCCGCTGTCCCGGGGGACAATGATTCCATTGGAAGCTGGCCTTTGACAAGACTCACACATGACCTTTGACGGAAATGGCTTTGGGGAAGGAAAGTGGCCCGAGGCTGAAGACGGGGCGCCCAGCGCTGCGGGCCACATTTCCATCCCCAGCAGTGCCACGTTAATTTTTCACTTCTCAGTCTTGCAAGGGGAGTCTCTGGGAGATTTGATTTGCCATTTCTCCTTTATTCTGTAGGATTCTTCCCCTCTTTCCGAAAGGATTTCGCTGCAGAAGTTTCCTGTTGCGTTGTTGATGAGTTCCCGGAATTAGCATTTCCAGGTTAAACGTGGGCAGGCCTGCAGTGTGTAAATGCCTCTAACACTCTTAGGAATAATATCACCATTTTTTCCCCCTTAGGACATGCTACTGTTTACAAAGGGCTTTTCACAGTCAATGCTGTTATTTGGCCTCCCAGACAATGCCAGGAGGCTCGGGAGGCTCTGCTGTTACTGCCATTTTACAGCATAAATAAATGGAAGCTCCAGAAAAATAAGACACCCAGCAGAAAGTGAAACCTGGGTCCTCTCCATCACCATCTTGTCCACGTGCACAAGCCACTCACCTCCCTGCTGAGTGGCTGGCCACACTAACAATTATCACACAACTTAATTATAGCAGAACATAGAATTATAAGGCATAATACAAAGCAACAGTAGCTATTATTATACTTTTTTGAATTATGAAAGCAACTGTTAGAAGTTGTTTTAATGTAAGAGCTGTTTTGGTTATTGATACCCACAGATATCTTTAATTTATTGATTACTTTTTTTTTTAACTACATTTTTCTCTTTACCAGCTGCTAAAAGGACACCATGGGAACCAGACTGGTCACTCAAGAGACTGGCTACAGGCCAGAGGTTCCTGAGGCTGTTACTAGAGTCCATCCCTAGCCACCCTCAAAACCTTTCCCCCTTTTCTTCCTGGGTCCTTCCAGATGGTGAAAGGGAATGGGGCTGTGGGGTGGGAGCAAGCCCAGAACTCGACTCAGCACCTCAGGATTTTAGTGTGATGAGGATAGCAGTGAGGTCTGCAAGGACACCTAAGGGCCCCCTGGTGGGGCAGGTGATATCCTTCTCTCTCTCTCTCTCTCTTTTATTTTTTTTCAGTTTAGAGGAAAGGGAAGGGGGTGATACCCACACTCAGTTTGGAAGAACTAGAAGAAGCCTGCCAAGAGGAGAAGGACAGCACCACCCCCAGACAACACCATGTTCAAAAGTTGTCCTGGTGCCTTGGGCAGCCTGAAAGTAGTTCTTGCAGGTGGGAGCACAGGGCATGGGAGGCTGCGTCCAGCCAGGAGGGTGTGGGTTTGGGCTCTGACCAGCCTCCTCTGTCACTCTAGGGAATGTGGGGTTCATCCTACAATACCCAATGGGTTCATGTAACTGATACTATAATATCAACTCACAAGAAAATGAGGCAGGAGTCATATGTCATATGTATATATTTATATATCAACCTAGGGTGGTGGTGAGGCATCAGACTGGCGCAATTTGTTTGTCTTTCGAGCTACAAAAATGTGAGCCGTGTATTTAACCTCATCAAGCCTCAGTTTTCTCATCAGAAAAATGGGGATTGAGGGCTATGCTATGAGGATTAAGTGAAATCATTTAGGTAAAACCCTTTGCCTTTCCTCTGACATACTATAGTACTTGATCTAAGGTAGCTATTACATTTTATAGTAATTTGATATGTGCGATACCTACCATGGAGTAACAAGGAATTCCCTCTTTTTCCCAGTTTTCTCACTCCCTTCTTCCTACCATACTTCAGGCTTTTGACCCATTATAGTTTGTCCTTGGCTCCTTTCCACTTGTTACCGTCCAGCTCCTCCATGACATTACTTCCTGTATATCCCTGTCTAGACTTTCACATCCATTTCAGTCCTTCTCTCCTTCCACCTCAGTTTGTTCATTTCCTGTCCTACCACTGCCATAGCCACTTGCAACACCCCTGCCCAAGAGGCAGTTGTCTGCTGGAGCCACACACCATCACACAAGCGTGTGGTCTGCAGCCTTGGCTGGGCGCCCAGCACCACTGTATTCCATACAGGTGTCCCTGGTCAGCCCACCTCTGCAGTACACAAAGTCACTATTCCCCATCTTCAGAACACTAACCCCACCCCCAGCTGGCTTTCTTTCAGCAAATAACATCACCTCCCCCAGCAAAAGCTCAGGGGCCAACAGAACGGAAATGTGCATCCTGCCCCCTCAGGAAAGCTTATCTTCAGTTTCAATCCCTTCTCCCTACCTTGGAGGGGCCCCTTCTTCTGTGTGCTATGGAATCTCTCTCATTCATTTCATTCATCTAGAATGTTCTTTCATCAGCCATCTTCCTACTGATTTCATTAGTTCGTTTACATAGTTAACATTTATAAAACAACTACCTATAGTCAGCATCTTTGATTCTGGGCATGAAAGGATAAATATAACACCACAATCTATAAACACACTATTCAAGTCTCTCCCATATAATAAACTACATTTGTGCAGCTGTCCCTTGTAACACACCCCACATGTATCCACTGTCTGAACCATACGTCCCATGGGTCTTCCAAAGCTGGTCCCTTCCTTTAGAACCTGGCTTAAAACAACCTCAAAGAGACCCTTCCCTGAGCAGCCAATCTGTAGAACTATCCTCTCCCTTGTTCGTATCTGTTGACCTTCTCTGTTTCCATCATATCATTCACCCCTTGTTGTAATGAGAGACCCCTCCGTGGCTTACTTCCTATTTTCTGTTGCTGAAACCAGTCTGAGCCCTCATGAGGACTGGGACTCTTGTCTTTCAACCACCGACCTAACCTCTGCCTGACACACAGGGGACGCTCACTAGATAAATAAACGGAAAGATGAATGACTCAAAGAATAAAGTCATGTAGCTCCTGCTTACCTTTCAGTCTGTCTCTCCTTTGTCCTTTCACACATGATCTCCTATCCAGGCATGTGAACCCCCAAACAAGCCGCACACTGTCATCTCTTCAAGTTTTTGTAGGCTGCTGGCTCTACCAAGAACACCCAGGCCCATCTCGGCTACCTGAGAAGACTCCGGGTGGACTGCCTGGTCAAGCCTGGGTGTGGGCTCAATACCACCTCCTCTGCTGGGCCTTTCCCAGGGTCCTGACGGGCTCTGGCCTCCTCTCTCCTTTCACAAGCACCCTGTTAGAGGAGTCATCTGCCGCCTGCTGCTGGGTCCCCTTGAGTCCCATGTGCTGCGGACGGCCCAGGCGGAGATGGCATTCTGCAGATGCTGTGGAATGAACTCATAAGTTAATGGATTAACACATTGAATGAATTTTTAAAGAGAGGCTCTATAGTTTTTTGTTTGTTTCTTTGGTTGGTTGGTTTGGGTTTTATTTTAACAGCTTTATTGAGCTATAAATCACATCGAGTTACATTTCCTCAATTCAGATTGTACAGTTCAGTGGTTTATAGGATAGTCACAATTCATCATCACCACAATCAATTCTAGAACATTTTCATCACTTCAAAAAGAAACCCATGACTAGTCACTCCCCATGTCTCCCCAGGCTTCCAGCCCTAGGTAACCACTAATCTACTTTCTGTCTCTATTGATTTGCCTATTCTGGACATTTCATAGAAGTGGAACGATATAATAACCTTTTTTTATTGGCACCTAGTTCCACTTTTGAAGACTTATTTGGCCATAAGCATCTTTTTCACGTTGAGTCAGTGTGACAGAATATGGGCTCTGGCAGCGAGCTTGGAGGAAAAACCAAGGCGGTATATCTTAGACCATAGTTACACAGAAACCTGGTAAATTATCCAAATTCCTGAGCTGGTGGAAGGAGGAGAGAGAGGCTTAGTTACTATACCTGCTACCACCGAATGAAGAGAAAGGGGGTGGATTCCAGGATGGCCCAGCTCTGCCTCAGCGCCCCCATCCCAGCGGGGCCGTGGGGCGGGACCTCCTGCCATTAGGCCCCCACACTGAGGGCAAACTGGCCGGGTCAACTCTAGGTCTGCCATGGATTAGCTGTAACTCTGTGTTCCTTTCTTCCTCATCTCTGAAAAGAGCATAAAAATAATTCCTACCTTACAAGCACCACGCCATTGTATTATCACAAAAATTAAACAAAGAGGGTCTGCTTATCAGGTGCCTGGTATAAGGCCTGGGACATTATACATACCTATAAATGTCTGAGAAGTATTTATGCTGTTGTTGTTGTTGTTGACATTTGACCACAGTTGTTAATATATTGTTGTTCTAAGTAAAATTTAATATGAGAAGAGGGTTCTGGTGCTTTAAAAAAAAATAAGGCAAACGGTTATTCTAGGAAAAGTTCACACACACACTCTGATATCCACTGCCAGATGGTCATCTGTGTTCTGCTTGATGAGCAAAATTCAGCTGAAGCTGAAGAGCAGTTGTTAATGAGCAGTGGGGGGAGGAGGGGGGTTAGGACCACTCCTGGCGCAAACGCTGATGGAAAGCACTGAGTTTTTCCCACCAAATGGTCATCGGTGCCACTAATCGGAAGAAAAGGTTGGCTCATGAACCTTGGGTCTTGTCTGTTCACCTGTGCTTCTCTCCAGCAATTTCTTTATTTTCCTTCTACTATTCTTATCTGGCAGACCTGCCTGGGCCTCCTGAGCTAAGCCCTCCTGGGGTATCTCTTAAGCATATCTGAAATCAGAATGGGGGTAGGCGATCCAATGGTCAGACACACCACTCCTAGAAGGGGCCACAGGATACCCCGATTCTGTTACCAGACAAACGTCATGCCAGCTCCACGGGAGTTGGTCTCACGTGTAAACACAGAGTGTCTGTGTGAATCATGGGGGACAATTAGTGGGACTTTTCCTGACTTCCACTACTTTGAATGGACTTACTTGCACATCTGGCAACCTTCTGTTTAGATTTAGCTCAACTGTCTCTCTTTCTTGCCTTCCTCACCTCTGTGATCCCCCAGCGCCTAGATAATGTCCAGTTATTACCTGCATAAATGACCATCTCCTTGGCTAGACTGTGAATGAGGGGAACACAGGGGCCTCCTTTATTTATCTCTGTGTTTTCCATGAATAGCCGTGGGCCAGCACACAATGCTCATTCCTCCAATTTTACAGATATCTACTGAGACCCTACTGTGTGCCAACACTTCAAAATGCTAACATTTCATAGAAGCATGGAATTTTTATGTTTGTAATGAATTTGGAGACAATGAAATGAGGCCCCGAGAAGATTTCTTATAGAGTTTCTCAAGACCTGAGAAGGAAAAATACTGACAATAGAATCAGACTCTCCTGATACCTTGCTCTTTTAAGTCATGGATTTTTCCTTTGGTTGCAATAATAGATTTTTTTTTTTAGCATGTGAAAATGTGAATGAGTATTTTGTTCATTAATAGTTTTCCAGCTCGAGCACTAGCCTTCAAAGCCTCCCTGAGTTGGTGACGGGAGATAGGAACACAGACCACCCAAATCTGCAGTGTGGCTAACTCCACTCTAGTCTGAGTCTGTACTAATTACACCCCCACCCTGCTGGCTCTCACCCACGCCAGGTCAACCAAGGGCCTGTAAAAATTTAACTCCGTGCGATTGCACAACCATGGAAAGCTCAAGTTGCTTTTTGGGGGGTAATGAATGAGATTCTTCAATTGCCTCGTGAGAACATTTCCAGTGGGAGGGAAAACAGAACAAGTTGTCACAAATATGAATGTCCCTGTCCAGCTCAGGTAAGATTATTATACAAGGAAAGGACATAGGGGACACTTATTTGGGCCAGGTTGGAGTACAAACAGAATCTTGTTCTGTTTTTGTTCTTACTTCTTTGTTGAATATCCATTATTAAGAACCTTTTGGAGATTATGGATGTTTGTTACTTTGCTTGGTATATGTATCTGTCCAAGTTCATCAAATTACATACATTAGGTTGTGTGATTTTTAAAATAGCAATTATATTTCAATATATGTAATTGTTTTAAGTACCTATTTCCTCATCGAGTCAAAGCCACAGTCCAGCACACCCAGTGTTTTGTGTCTCTCACAAAGGCAGACTTTTGATAAGAAAAAGCGAGACTATAATTCCTGCCTGCCTCCTTGAAGGCTGCTGCTGAGTTTCTCTTAATTACTCACGAGGGCACCAACTCCAATAATTGCTAATATGGTCAGGCCACCATCATCCCTTATCTGGACCACTAAGACAGTCACGCAGCCATCTTCCCTGACTCCAGGTTGAAGTCTTCTAACACACCTTCCATGCTTCCACCAGAGAGATCATCCTAAAATTCTAACCTTGAAAAGATGGGCCTTTAGGATTTGGGATCTCATCTCAGCTTATCTGAAACCACAGCTTTCCCATGTTATAGACTAAAAATGCCAGACTCCTTTTCTTTTAGTCTTGATGGATGTTTCCGAATGAAAAGATGTTGGTCTTTCTAAAGTGTCTTCATACGTGTATCAGCCCACCCTCCCCCAACAGGGCACCCAAGGCAACAAAGTGGAAGGCCTTGCATGTCTTGCTGAGGAGTTTGGCATTCATCCGGCGGGTGATAGGGAGTTCATGAAGGGATTTCAGCAGAGGAGGGACAGATTCCTGTTTGTGTTTTAAGTATTTTCTCTGGAAGGGGTAAGGAAGATGAGCGTGTGGGGCAGGTAAGTGAGAAGGAAAGCCACCAGAACAGTCCAGGCAAGAGATGAGGAAGGTCTGGACCAGGGGAATGGAGACGAGGATGCAAAGTCAAGAACCATTTAGGAGGAAAGTCTCTTGGATTTGATTCATTATTGTTGTAAATGAGGGAGAAGAAAAATCAGGGATGATTCCAGGGTTCTTGGCTTCAGCAACTGGATCGCTAATGGTGCCATCATTTGAGCTTGGGACTGTAGCGATAGTGAGTCACTTTGAGATTGTTCAGTTTAAGTTACAGGCTTTCATAAGAAATAAAGGTAGAAACCACCTGCATACCCGATTTCTGGCCTCCCTTATAGTACTCAGGGCACATAGTATGTGCTCAAAATGTTTCTTGAACTGAACTGAAGGGACAGTATATCCTACTTGTAGAATTTTCAATATCTGATTTCTACCATGTCTCTGTCAAATTCCATGCAAAGACCCATACAACCATACAGCTCTAATATTAACATAACATACGATTTATCCATATGACAAGCTAAGAAATGTCAGCCCCCTGGAAAGTATGACTAAGTAATTTTACTGCAATAATAATTTTCACTGTGCAGTGGAAGGAGTCAGGAAAGAGGATGGTTATTATAGCAACCACAAATTGGTCCAGGGCTACGCTTGGCTCTCAATTTCACTACAAATTTCAGAGAAGCCATAAAAGATCCAAGTGAAATCTGGTTGGTTGATTAGAAACATTTGAAGGGACCCCAGGCAGGCACGTGTTTCCCATTTCCTGCACCAAAGGTTGCCAAGTATTAATCATCATCCTCCCCATGTTATTCCAGAAAACAGAATCACTCCAGCTGGCCTTCGGGAAGGACAGGACCTGGGTCGGGAGAACATGCATAAACCTAGGACCTGCAGAGACAGAGAAGGAGCAAATAAATGCCCTGCAGAAGGGAGGTTGCCACACCCAGGTTTCTCCATCTTCCCCAGCTCTGCTCTTTATGTGACCTTCACAGACCCACCCTCGGCCCCTTCTGTTCTCAACTCCACGTCCCAAGAGAAGAGGGAGTTTTCGGATGAGTCTCTCAAGTGAGAATACTGTTGCTTCATCCAGAGCCTCCCTCCTCTCTCTCTCTCTCTCTCTCTCTCTCTCTTTCTCTCTCTCTCTCTCTCTCTTCCCCTCCCCAGAATACTGATTCCAGAAAGTAATAGGCACAGGTTTTAAAGCCATGAAGTCCCAAACGTAAAACCAAACTCCACCATTTACTTTGAAAAATTTATTTAACCTCTTGAAGCCTTCAGATTCCTTCATTTACAAAATGAACATCATAAGACCTACTTGGAAGGGTGAAGACCACCAGATGAGGTAATTCACGGAAAACACATACAGTGATGTGGTGTTGGCAGACACGTACTGGACGCTCCCTGCCCCTACCTTCTGTACGGTGGCCTGCCTGAGCAAGTGCGGAGCCCAGATTGTCACTGAACACAGTCCCCACTCACAGAAGTCCTGAGGCAATGGGACCCATTCATCCGGCAACTAGAGACCTGACCGGGTTCCTCTGTAAAGGGCTCAGATTTGCCTAGTCCTGTCACAGAGTAGGTGATATCACAACACATCTGGCCTCCCTCCGAGTGAAGTGCCACAGGAACAAGGATGGAAAAGCTACTTGTGCCTGGAACCGCTGTGTCAGACCTCACAGATGAGGCATCCTTTGAACTGGCCCTTGACCGATGAATACCATCTTCTGGGAGGGTGTCGGGGACATTTTATGCAGAATGGGCAAGTGAATAAAGACACCGAGGCCCTGATATACTCAAGAAATGAAAACTGGTTAGTATGGCTAGAGGAAAGGCAAACGAGAGAAACGCTGGGACACAGGCCTGGAGAGGTCAGCAGAGTTAGTCTCCCAAGAGCTTACCAGGCCAGACAATGCTTCTGGACTTAATCCTCTAAATAACACAGGCTCATTAAAGCAATTTGAAATTTTCTCTTCTGCATTTTATTTTACAGATGCTTCTAGACTTACAATGGGGTTACGTCCAATAAACCCCTAGCAAGTTGAAAATATTATAAGCTAAAAGTACATTCAAGACATCAAACCCGCTTAAACTTGCTCAGAACACAATATCCAAGAGACGCTGGCCATACACACGGTATGCTGTACACATCGGTGGTTTACCCTCCTGGTCATATGGCTGACTGGATGCGGGGGCTCCACACATGGTCACGTGGCCGACTGGACGTGGAGCTCCACACCTGCAGCCAGCATCAAGATAGAGTATCAGTCTATGGCTAACCCAAGAAAAGATCAAAATTCAAAATCTGAAGTACAGCTTCTACTGAATTTGGTTTCAGATTTGGGACTTTCTGGCTCCTTATTGCTTTTGCACCATTGTAGAGTCAAAAAAAATTTTCAGTTGGGGACCATCTGTATTTTGTTTTTTGTGTTTTCTATCCTCATATTAACCACATACATAGTAAAAGATTCAAACAGTGCAAAAAGGTACAATAAAAAAAATGAATATCTCTCTTTATCCCAGACTACTGGGTCTACTCCTCAGCAGTAAATCTTTATTCCTTCTCCTTGCAGAAATTTTACATGTAAATGCTCTTATAAATCTTCCTGTGAATAAATATTTACACACTCAACTATAAGTGCTTCTTTCTTGCTTTACAGTATCTCACAGAGATCTTTCCATTTCAGCATATTATAATAGCTCCTCAGTATTTGAAACAGCTGTATGGTACGTCACACATTAGATTATTGCATCATCTTTGAAATTCTTAATTCTTGGTTGATACCTATTTAAATTGTTCCCAGTTGTCTATTCTTATAAACAAGGCTGCACTCCATCCTTGTATTTATATATTTGCCAATAGGCAAGAGTATGCCTGCAGAAAAAAACTGCTAAAGGCAGAATTGCTGGATCAAATGGTATGTGCTTTTAAAATCCGAGAGCTATTTTACCTTGCTCATTTTAAAAAATGCCTCTTGAGCCCTGGCTGGGGTGGCTCAGCGGATTGAGTGCCAGCCGGCAAACCAAACAAAAGGTCGTGGATTTGATTCCCAGTGAGGGCACCTGCCTGGGTTGCAGGCCAGGTCCCCAGTTGGGGGCATGTGAGAGGCAACTGATCAAAGTCTCTCTCACACACTGATGTTTCCCTCCCTCTCTTTCTTCTTCCCTTCACCTCTAAAAGCAAATAAATTTTTAAAAAATCTTTAAAAAATGCCTCTTTAGACTCCCAGCACCAGAGTAGGACTGTATCTGTTTCCACATACCCTTGACGTTACTCTCTTATCAAAGTTTTAAATCTTGGCCAATCTGATAAGTTAACCTTTTTAATTCCCTTGTTTTGACTTGCCTTCCTTCAACTGCGTGAAGATGAACAACTGCTAATATGTTTATAAACCATTTGTACTTTCTCTGAGAACAGCTTTTTTATTTCCCTTGCCAATTTTGCTCTTAGTTTGTGGTCTTTTCCTTGCTCATTTATAAGAGCTCTTTATATATTAAGAAAATAGGCGAGTTGACCATGATTTTGTTTATGGTTGCTGGGATGCAGCCAGGTTTTAGAAATATCCCTTCCACTCCAATATTCTTTTTTAAATCAACCCTTATTTTCTCTCATACTTCCCTGACTTACTTTATGTTTACATTTTCAATCAATCATGAGTTAATTTGCAATAAGGTATCAAATGTGGATTTTATTTTATTATTCATTCTTTGTGTTTTTTAATAGATCATTTTAACCCCATTTAAATCTATTAACATGATAGATATGTTTTTAGTTCCCTTCTCTTAGTTATGTTTCCTGTTTTTAATGCTTCCTCTGTCTTCTCATTTTTGCTACAGGGTGTGTTTTCATCTTCTTTGAGATATACGTTTTGTTTTGTTTTCTTTTCTTTTCTTTATGGAGATCTATTTGACGGGAGAAGAGGGAGCCTGTCTGGCACACAATGAAGCCTCATTTGTCTTGAGTGTTTTGTGTGGATATGTCTGCCTGTGGATATCAGCTGACTCTGATGTGATCATCACCTGCAATCTCTCCTGCAGCTGCTCATTCTGAGAATCCTTGGGAAGATGGCACACCTTCAGGATTTCCTTTTGGCGCCCATTTCCATGACACCGCACAGTGTGAAACAGGGCCTTAGACACTTTCCTAGTCTCCCCACAGCCCCACACGTCACTGTTCCCAGCATAGTTGGCTCTTCAGTAACGGGCTACCTCTTTTTGGAGACCACTGCGGAAACATGGACTTACTATGTCTTCCCTCAATAATTCCAAGTTTTACTGTGTTCAGTAATTATTCTACGGAGTCTGGGGTTGTATTTTATAAGTTCTTTGAAAATAAAAATTTTCTTTTTTTCAGTTAGCTTTGAAAAATAGAGTTGGGGTAAAAACAGCCTCACTTTCTTACTTTAGCCAGACTCTCACTACTGAAGACAATTAAGTAGGAGAGAATATATTGGTATAAACCTAATTATGCTTTTGAATGTGGACTGGAGGGGAGGAAATGGAGGCAGAAAAGCCAGTGTGGTCACTGAAAATGGAACAGAGGTGAAGCAACTGCAAACTTGGGTGTCGGTAGCAGTAATGGAAAGGAAGGGAAGTCTGGGAGAAATTCTGCAGGCCAACTTGGCAGGACTTTGTCACTGATTAAAAGGGACATTTAGGGGAAGTAGAAAAGGAAGAACTAACTTAGTGGATGACCACGCCACAGCCAAGACAGGGAACATGGCAGAGGGAAAATTTCCATTTTTAATAAGTCGAAGTTCCTGGGACATTCAGAGGAAGGGGCAGAGCAGGCTGCTGGACGCACGACCCTGAGATTCAGGAAAGAGCCAGGGCAGTTGGCGTGGATTTAGAAACCTCCAGCAGACCAAAGGCTGTGGTGGCTACAGCCATGGCAGAGGGGGAAGCAAGACAACACCTGACTTTAAGGGGCTGCTGGGGAAAGCGAGGTCCATGGAGGATGGACCTGTAAATGGAGGAAGGGAACCAGAGACAGTGTCGTGTTGTGAAAAACAACCGGAGAGAGGACCAAACAGAAGATATCTCGTCAGCAGTGGCAAAGGTTGAAGGGGGTTTTACAGCAAGTGGTAAAAGCTGTCCACTGAATTGGGCAATTGGTGAGAGCAATCTGGGGAGGGAGGAAGGAGGGAGAGTGGAGAGGAAGATGACCAACTAACATTAAGTATCTAATAAACAGCAGGCCATACACTGGTGTTTTGCACATGTCATCCCAATGAGTCTTTACAAACCGCCCCCCACCCCCACGACAGGAAACAGAGGCTAAACGACATGAAGCAAGCTTTGCACCATCACCCAGAAGCTAAGCAGACAGCTAGGTTTCCATATAAGCCTGTCCTACCTTCAGAGAGCCAACCTGTTTCTACCGTATTAATTTTCAATCCAGATTATTGTAAATGAACAATTATGGTTCTGATTATAGCTTCTCAATGACTCCTATTAGAACATTGTTGTTGGATTCCTTTTACAATTTCTGGCTGTCATGCAAATCATAATCACTGCACCCAGGACTGGTTGGTAAAATGTTAACTTGCCACCCTCCCTCCTATAAAGCAGCCAGGCTGTTCTCACTGGCTTCATTCCTGGCAATGGTAAGTGCTCAGTAAATGGTAACCAAACTACCAAAGGTCACAAAATTAGTGGCAAAAGAAAAGCAATTATGCAAATACCTTTTGTATTTCCCCTGCTCATTCTTTGATAGAAATGTCTGCATCCTGAGTTCTGTATATTCATTTCCAACTACACTGTGGAGAGATGAAGGTACAACCTTTCTTGTCCTGAGAGCTTAGACTATAACCACTCTTCCTCAGGATAGCACCCTCTCTCTTGGATTCCGTCTCTCCCACATGACCTCATCGATCTTCAGTACCCAGAACCGTTCTTGCCACCTAGCAGGTACTCAGTGAATGTTTGCTTTACTGAGCTCTTTTTCCAGGCCAAGGTCACTGCAGGCAGTTCTATAACCCACTTGCCTCTCTGAAAAGGAGCCTAAAAACACCAAGGCTGAGGTATATATTTGGTGCCCAACTTCATTGCTCAACTAATTCAAAACCAACCAACCAATAAAGTTGTCTGGAGAAGGTACCAGCAACTTTTGAGTTGCCCTCAATATGGGAAAAGGATATGTTTTTTGGACATACTTACAATGGGAAAATACTTGAAGATTTTAGAGTTCCCCTGTGCCATTTCCATCCAGGGCACCTAGCCCCAAACGGAAATCCTATGAAAAATGGCATGTCCCCTGGGGCCACAGGACCAAGCCCCATATATAAAGAATACTTACAGCAATGATTCTCCAGACCAAGTTAATTAGAAGGAGAGAATAACTCCTTGTGTTTGGCACTGGGGTGACTGCAGCTTGTAAGGCCTGCACCCTCCAGCTGATGGATGGTGTATCTTTACTAGACATGTTTTGGGCTATACATTTTCTCAACAGGGACATTAATAAGAAAAAAATGACAACAAACACCGTCATTTATTGTACATTGTGCATGTGTCGGAACCACGGCTTAATCCTTGCAACAGTCCTGTTCACTATTAAATCTATTATCTTAATCATAAGATTAGAAACCAATGATACTCCCCTAATTTAAAAAGTAAACCGAAATGTTGCAGGGAAACATTTATTTCAGGAGCTTGGAGTTAGGACAGATCTTGCCAGTTTTCTCCCTCATCTCTCTTCTTCAGTAATTGAATCCTTAATACTTAGATGTGTCTGTAGCCTCAGGGTGGGGGCAGAGGGACTACATTCCCAGCCTCCTTTGCAGCTAGCTGTGGACATGACTAAATTTTGGCTAATGTGATTTAAGCAGAAATGGTGTATGCAATTTCTTGGAAGTATTCCTAAAGACAGGGGACATATTATTCTTCATCACTTTCCTCCTTCCTGGTGGCTAGAATTTATGTGTAATCTAGCAGCCAATTTGGAATGGAAGCCATACTCAGCAGTGTAATAAGACGGAGGGTGTCTAAATCCCTTGTGCGATGAAGCCCTGGCTTCTGCCTACAGGCAGCTTCAATGTGGGGTAGTAACCATTTCTACTTGTTTAAACTACTGCCTTTATTTCCTGTTTCCCACAGTTGCATTTAATTCTAACCCATATAGGAGCCTGATGACATCTTGTGTATTATGGCATCTTGTATTGTTGCTAAATGTAAGTTAAACTGGTATTGGCTGTGCTAAGTACTGTAGATTGGAATGACTAAGATACAGTCTTTCTTCAAAGAGGTTTCAGTTTAGAAGGGGAGAGAGACATGTCCGTTAGACTACAATAAAGGTAATACCCAGCTTTTCTCTTCTTTTCTTTTTTCTTTTTTTGTCGGACATCTTAGTGAGGCTGCAGGGGTAGCAGCTGCTCTTTGAGCTCCACTCTGCTGCCCACAGACAAGAAGAAGAAAGATGCCAGGAATTCAGCCAAAGAAGACAAAGACCCAGTGAACACAAGTAGAGACAAGGCCAAAAGGAAGAAGTGGCCGAAAAGCAAAGTTCAGGGCAAGCCCAATAACCTCATATTGTTTGACAAAGCCACATAGGACGAACTCTGTACCAAAGGTCCCAACTACACCCTGATAGCCCTAGCTGTTGTTCCTGAGAAACTGAAGATCCATGACTCCTTGGCCAGGACAAGCCTTCAGGAGCTCCTTAGTAAAGGACTTCCTGAACTAGTTTCAAAGCACAGAGCTCAAGTCCTTCATGCCAGACACACCCACAAGCCCCTACTGCTAGTGAAGATGCATTAACAACAGGTCCCACCAGCTGTACATCTTGAAAAATAAACCTTTATTCAATTTTTTTTTAAAAAGGGAATACCTGGTGTGTACTTAGGAAAGCTCTATGCATCATGTATTTTTAGCACATATTGGAGTTTTTATAGCTAGTTTCCTTACGTGGACAAGAGAGAAAGCACAGAAAGAGTCTTCGTTTTTCTGTTGCCTTTGTTCTTTATCCTTGAAAACCAGCAGATTCTCAATAGTTTGGTCAACTGATCCACTGCACTTAAGTAAAACTGGCACTTTGGCCAACTTCTGGTTGGAATCCCTAAGCCCTGTCCCATCTTCCTTCTGTGCAAAGGGAAGATGATGATTCCATGAAGAGGAGCACCCAACCCCAAGCTCCCTTCTCTTGCCAGATAAAGAAGCAGGACCCTTTCCACCAGCTCTGTGCACAATATAAACTCAGGATGCCCTGCGAGAAGTCTGGGAGGAGGGTCCTCAGGCAGTTGGAGAATGAAGATGTAGGTTCTAGGTCCTGGCTCTGCCTTCTGTTCACTGTGCTCTCAGCAGACTGTCTCATCTTTGTGGGCTGCAAAGTCCTTAATTAATGACAATTAATTAGCTAAAATAAGAGAGTTGGATTCAACGGCCTCTAAGGTCTTATTTATCACAAATACTCCATGACTCTATGGCTAGAACAAGCCCTAATAGGGAGTTGGGGAAGGTTGAATTCATTTGGGTTGATGAACACAAGAGAGATGTGCAATATCTGCTAACCTCAGGTTCTTCACCTGCAAGATTAGGGTATCGAACAAGAGGCCTTGTAATATTTCATAGAGCTCAACTATTTTGTGAATGCCTTAGGCAAAATTATTCTTTCTTGATGGAAAAAATCAAGGTAATCACATTGTTAGATTTCAAATCTATAGGTCGTACTGTTTAAAATAGCCCCAATCTAGTGTTCCATGCACAGAATACGGATTTTTTTAAAGTTATCACCCTGTGATAATAATATTGGCTCAGAGATGGTTTGCACTATCTTTCATTATTTGGCATAGGCTCTGATAAGTCACGATCAAGGTCACAAATGAAAATGTCCTCTACAGAAACAGAAATGCCTTTAACAAGCATAGATGTTCTTGTTGATAAGCATAACCAGCTCTCTTAATGTCATTTCCCTTGATCCCAAGTCAAAATATTTTCTCTTATCCAAGTCTAAGCAATTCATCTCTATCCGTTGGAATAAAGTTGCTCAGCATCATCTGTCCCCTCTTTTAACGCCCTTGAAACCCTTCTGTATACTAAAACCCAGGCTAAGGACAGCAAAGTATCATGTTTATTTCCTCTTTTAGAGCTTGTACAATGTGTACACATTTCTAGAGAAAGACATTCTATGTCAACTCTAGGCTGTAACTAAGGACTTAATAAACAAAACAGTCAGGGTGGTTAACACAGCTTAGTGCCAAAAATTGAAAAATCACCATCTTTATCAAACAATGAAATCCTGAGTGAATGGAAAATTTTAATGTTTTGCCTTTCTCAAGCTGTCTTTCAGTTTGCCAAAAGAACATATGCTTATTTACCTAGTAAAGGTAAACGTTAATAAAAGAAACACTCCTATGCATCTCCCCTTCCTAAATGGAGGCTGACAGTGTGGAGCTTCATGTTATAGGTTGATTTGTGTCCCCTGGAAATTCATATGTTGAAGTCCTAACCCCCAGTACCTCAAGATGTGACTCTATTTGGAGAGACGGCTTTTAAAGAGGCAATTAAACTAAAGTGAGGTCATATAAATGGGTCCTTGTAAGTATAGAGTATGACACAGACACACACAAAGGAAAGACCATGTGAAGACATAAGGAGAAGACAGTCGTTTGTGAGCCAAGGACAGAGGTCTCAAAAGCAACAGCCGGATGAAATTTTGACCTTGGTTTCTATCCAGCCTCTAGAACTGTGAGACAATAAATGTCTGTTGTTTAAGCCACCCAGCCTGTGGTACTTGGCTATGGTAGCCCCAACAGTCTAATACATTTGTTCATATTATTTCAGATTTACACAATAAATAGCGAGTCCCCCGGGTGTCTCAGCGCTTAGCACATTGCCTTGGACATTATAAACACTCCACTGATCTGTCAAACAAATTAATTAATTAATTTTAAAATGAAACCACCACTCACCTAGTCTTCTCAGGCTTAATTCTCCGGGAGGGAATAAATGGGGATGAAAAGACCAGCCGGTTCTTCTTCCATCCTCCCCTCTCCCTTCCCCCTCAATGTCAGGCCAGCATTTCCATTTGAGCGTTTGTGTCATCTGTAATGGCAACCAATACTCTTATGATATTGTTTTCATACATGCTTTGGATCCTTCTAGAATTAGATACACTTCTACCCAAAAGTCAGGATGTGATCATAGCCTCTTGTATAGAGCCTTATGAGATGCTGGAATAGTGGAGGGAATTTAAGAGTCAACATCCAAGGCCTAAGAAACTGATCCAACAAACAAACAATCACCTCATCATGTGGGGCTAGAGTCACCCATTTCAAGTCTTCCCTTTTAGCTTTATTGGGTTGAAGTGTTACTTGCACTCATCCTTCTAGCCCAACCACACTGGCAGAGTTTCAATTATAAAATTTCTCTTGGGACATTCTTCCCTTCCTACTTTGCATTTCAGCTATGTATGACCACATCTCCAAGGGGCTATGGAGCTACATAAGGGCAGGACCAATATCACTTTAATTGTTGCAGGCAGTGCCTGGCCCACAAAGTACCCAACAGAGTTATTGTTTCAGTGAATGAACAAGCACCTCAAAAATATGTCAACATTCATTCAACCACCTACCTACGAGGTGCACTGTTGATGCAGGGACTATGCCAGGTATGTCACAAGGAGCTCCGGACCCATGGAAGTGCCCTGAGTGACTGGCAATGACAGGACATGAAGTTGGCTACAGCGGGTCTGAAGTGCCGAGGGGCAAACAACCAATGAACAACCAAACTGCTACAGAGCAAGGACTCATCTTTTTTCTTACCTTTCCTAGCTTGCCTTCAATTTCATCCACTCCTGTAACATTTGACTCATGACAAAGAGCATAGATTCATCTTGTAATTTTTTTTAAATTCTAATTAAAAAATTTTTTTAAGCCTAACATAAGTTTTATCCCCCTTGTGGAAATCTTTTCTGATGACACCAGGGTTACGTCATCTCTTCACTTTCCTTACACTCTTTACTGTTCGCTTAATGAGTCCAAGACCAACTAAGAGATACCTCAGCTGTTCACATAAACTTCTATTTGCCTCTTGCATTGCTTGTATTTTACACCTGCTTAGAGGCTGCAAGCTTCTTGAAAGCAGGAACCATGTATTATATACTCATACAATGTTAGAAACAGAAGCAATGTAATGGTCAGTTGATCCAAGTCCATCTTTTACAGGTGAGACAACCCAGAATCAAGGACATTAGCACTTGCTCCTAAGAATATACAAATTCAATGAAGGAACACAACTAAAATGCAAGCCAAAATGAGTTGAATCAGGCGCATGAGGGTCCTGACCTATTTTTCCAAGTGCCAACATCATCTTTCAAGGTGTTCCTCTAATATCCTCTCTCTCTCTCTCAAAACTGGTTCCTATAAAACGAAAGGTGGAAATATTTTGTCCCTAAGGAATAATTATCTTCTTTGTGTGTGCGCACATGTGTGTGTATATGTATGTATGTATGTGTGTATGATATATATAGCAAAGTACTGTAGAAAACTATAAGCTTAGAGTCATGTTAACTCAATAGACTTTGGAATCAGAAGGTCTAGGTTCAAATCACAAATCTTCCACTACTTTTTTTGTTGTTGTTGTTAACTTTGAGTATCTCCAAGCCTTGATTTCTCTATAAAATAAAAATTAGAGCACCCCCCCTTTCTGATCTTTTACAAGATTAGACCTGTAAAGGGTTAGTATGATATATAAAGTAAATGCTCAATACACTTACAACTTAAATGCATAGCTTTTGATAAGATCTTGATTTGACCAACATGAAAAACAGGTAAAAACTCTAGAAAAGCTCATAATATATAAAGCCATCATATAAACTCTGCATACACAGTTACACAATTCAAACCTCAGCATTCATATATTGCTAATTTTCTTTAAAAAATTGCCTAAAGATACAAAAATCCTTCCTTTCCAACCAGAAGTGAAGACCATGAGCTATGCCCCTTCCCTTACTTAAACTACTTGGAGTTAAACTACTCAGAAAATACTTCAAGGCATTTATTTCTTGCAAGTTTAAAGGACAGTTGTCAAAGTGGAAGCCAATATTCATTGTGTCTAATCCCCTTTTCACTCTCATGCAAAAACAAGAATCAATTAATTTCCTTCAGACACCAACCAGCCAAGTCTGAT
The DNA here is from genome assembly GCF_987537825.1 of Furipterus horrens. Lineage (NCBI taxonomy): Eukaryota > Metazoa > Chordata > Mammalia > Chiroptera > Furipteridae > Furipterus > Furipterus horrens. The sequence continues at coordinate 13,141,482 of NW_028327177.1, read as the reverse complement.
TGGCAGCATCGAAGGTTTCTAAGGACTTTCTTTTGTAAATTATATCATTAAGAGCCTTGTGAGTGTCCTTCTTCCCTGCGCATCCTTCTGAACAGAACATCCAAGTTATCGCTCTCTTTCTTTCCTGGTAGAAAAATAACAATTTATGGTACAAGTGTGGAAAAACAACCCCATTATGGTTTTCCTTCAGCTCTGCCAATACAAAGCAAAAACAAAACAAGGCCACCACAGAACTTGGAGAACATGCAAACGAGTCCTACAAAACTAGACAGGGATTTAGTAAGTTACTGAGTTACATCAAACTTGTTAACTCCCCATCCCTGGAGATCAGTTTGCTAGGTCCTAATGATCTTGTAGGAAGCTGCTAAGTGCCTTTTCTCTCTTCCTTGAATCTCCAGACAAAACAATGCAGATATGCTGAGTGGTACTCTACTGAACACATTGGGAATAAGAGGACATGTGTATTTCTACCTGAGTGTGATGTCTTTGTTAGTGTAGAATAAGGAGTGAGTGTAGAGGGGAAAAGAAAATGCATCCTTCCTTCTGCTCCCACCTCCAACCCAGCCCATTGGTGCAGGTGTTCCCCAGGTGGTGGAGAAATAAGTACCAGCATGCACTCCAGTAAAATGGTGAGTTGCAGTAAATGGAATTGGTCTTCAAGAGCAACCACGTAAGCCAATCTATCATCTATTCAGCTGCTTAAAACGATACGTGCTTCATCCCAGGATCTCTCCACCAGGACAGGGACTCTCAAACTAAACTGTGATCAAATCAACCCAAGTGTTTGTTAAATATGCCAATTTCTAGATCTCACTGCTGGAAGACTGATTCAGCGCCCTGGCTGGCGTGGCTCTGTGGATTGAGTGTTGGCCTGTGAAACAGAAGGTTGCTGGTTTGATTCCCAGTCTGGGCACATGCCTAGGCTTCAGAACAGGTCCCTGGTTGGGGGCGTGTGAGAAGTAACCGATCAATGTTTCTCTCTCACATTGATGTTTCTCTCCCTCTCTTTCTCCCATCCTCCCCTCTCTGTAGAAAGAAATAAAATCTTCAAAATAAAAAAGAAAGGTTGATTCGGGAGTGCAAAACTCTGAATTTTTAATAAGCGGTTGGGCTGGGATCGCAATGTAGGTGCTCAGACCACCTTGCTGCCAGGATGGTGTCAGGTACTGTGCCCTCCTCTTTCAAAAGGCACCCTTGCCCTCTGGTAGCTGTCTCACTGGAAACCAGCAATCAAATACAGTGAAGGAGGCAGAGCCAGGGAGCTTTCCTCTCCCAGAAATGTATTTTCAGGAAAACACCTCCATGTAAAGGACAGGTGGATGTCCAAGGCAGTCATGGGCATTTCAGCAGGGGAAGGCGGGAGATCCTTGGGGGCTGAGCTCAATAGCTAGGGAGGCCCCTGCTCATAGATCCTGCAGGCTCAGTCTCATCAGGCAGAACAGGTGGACACAGAGCCCACGCCCGGGTCTCTCAGTGCGGCCGGGGGCTGTGATCCTCCCCGCAGTTTGGGTCCTGGGAACCCTGAAGGAGCCATTGTGCCTGGCTGGCTGTTTGGCCTTTCTTTCTGTCTGTCCAGGAATCTCAGACTTCCCTCTCTTAACTCTCAAGTTTCCTCAGGAGATGAAAGCCCGCTCTGAAGTTGTCTCCTATTCCATGTTCTACCTACCAAAGTTGTGACTCAGGCTTGATTTGTTTAGCATTGCTGGTTATTGATTTCCTTTGTTGATGTTTTCTATTTAGCACTTTTCCAGGGCAAAATATCATTGATCACTGGAAAGCCTGGAAAGTAAGAAAGGTGATATCCTCAGTTTTCTGCAGAATTTGCCTCCCAGCACTTGCCACGTGGTAGGAAAACTACTGAAAATGGGGCCCCTTGAACTGAAGACAGCTAATGTGTGCATTGCTGATTCAGCCTGGACAAATGTGATTCGTTCCATTTGCCCAAGGCTATTAAGAGAGCAGAGGAGGGTGATCTGGTGTTCAGAGCAGCCACTAATTCCCAGACATTGAGCTAAGTAGTCAACACTCACTAACTAGTTTAAATCTCTTAACAAGCCTGCCTTGAGTAGGACATGTTGTTATGCCCACTTAAAAGATGGAGAAAGAGATGTTCTAAGGGGTTAGGGGACTTGTTAAAGTCACACACCTGGAAAGCTGAGAGCTCAAATTTGTCCTTCTGACTTCATCACACATCTTCTGCCTCCCACTCTTAAGCACATTGAAATTATTTAATTATAAGTGATAGATTTGCAAGTACCAAGGTCCTGAACTGACAGGGAACTCTGTAAAAGCATATCCTTTGAGATACTGAAAGCCCACACTATGTGGGTATGTCAGGGACCACGTTTCCCCCGAATTGCGAGTATCATTGAGTCAGAACCATGCTGGACCCAACAGATACTCATAAAGCATTTAACAGTCTAGAGAAGGATCTATGCAACATAAAAGTCAATTGAGCAACATGCTTAAAGTTGTATTTGCAAACAACATCGTTCTCTCTTCAACCAAAGACAGGATGGCTTTTTAATTCCAGGGCATTAGTTCAAATCTGTTCTAGATTTGAACTGATGGAGAATTGTTCCCTCCTGACTGCCCTTTGACACTCCACGCTCATTCTCACTAAGCTGGTGCTCCCAGGAGGAATGGCTGCCCATGTACAGACTCCAACCGCCACTGGCCACTGCTGAACCACACGGCATGGCCGGGGGGAACCCAAGACAAAGATCAGCTTCCTTTAAAAACATTCCCTAAAGGAACCCCATGCTTAAGGCAAAACAGATGCTCACGAGAAACATCAGGCTAAAGGGAAGCATGTGTCCTGCCATAAACCATCCCTTAATTCATATCATCCTTTTGTCCGGGTCTCCCCTTTACCTCCTCCTCTTCTTTATGACTTAGAAGCCATGTTCGCACACACACATTCACACGCAGTGACCAGAAGTGCAGGGGGCAACTTACTCAGGATGATGGGGAGTCTTTCAGGTTGGAACCAAACTAGTTGTGTGTGACCCCATCCAACAGCAACACAAACACGTAATAAGCCCTCAATATACCAGGCCCTGGGCCAAGTACTCCCTGTGGATGTGTAGATGAGGAAATGGAGGCTTCCAGAAGTAATGATTTCCAAGATCACACATCTTCCAAATGGTGGTCCTAAAACAGATACACCAGGTCAGTCTGACCGTTTACCTGGCAAGCCAGGCCACTTCCATTATGCCCTCTGTGGCCCAAGCTGCCACAATCAGTCACCTGTATTATTGCAACTGCCTCCTGGCCGACCCATCTTCTTCACCCTCATCCTCCATAGTCTGTTCTCCACCTACAGAGAGAGTGAATCTTTTACATGTTAGTCCAATTCCTTTCTCCATTCAAAATCCTACAATGACGTCTCATTTTACTCAGAAAAAATTTCCAAGTCCTTATCACAACCTACAATTCCCACGTGTACTCTCTTCATCCATTCTTTCTTCATTTGCTCTAAAGCGATGGGTCTCAAAGTGTAGCCCTTGACATGTTTTGGGGGATCTTGAGATCAAAATTAATTTTATTCTAATATTCTAATTCTTCTAAGATTCTAGTGTTGTTTTCATGCCCATTTTTCTCATGGGGGTACAGAAAACAAAGACTTTACTGATATAGTTTCAGGTTTCACATTGCAAGTTCCCTTTCAAAGACTACCACTTGTTGAGTTTTGATGTTTGAGTTTTGAGTGAGGCCAGATTTTCTCCACACACTGAAACCAACAGAACATATTACAGTGCATTAGATGCAGAAGTAGCTATGAGAATCCAGCTTTCCTCTAGCAAGCCACACATTGAAGAGATTTGCAAAAAATGCAAATTAATGTTACTCTTCTCACTAAATTTTTTCTGTTTTGGAAAAGAGTGATTTTTCATAAAACCATTACTTTAATTAATATGCAATGTGTTTATTATAATTTTAAACAAAGCAATAAATATTTGTCAATTTTCTCAATTTTAACTTCTGATGTGACAAATATCAAGGTTCTTGAGGACCCTCAATAAGTTTTAGGAGTGCAAAGGGGCCCTGAGACCAAACAGTTTGAAAACCACTGCTCACCTTCCCATGCCCCCAAACAGAGGTTTACTCTAAGGAATTGGCTCATGTGATTATGAAGGCTGAGAAGTGCAAGAGCTGCAGCTGGCAAGCTGGAACCCCGGGAGAGTTGATGGTGTAAGTTCCAGTCCCAATCCAAAGTGGAGAGAAACCTGATGTACTGATGTCCCAATTAGAAGAAAGCCAGGCAGAGAAAGAGAAATCTTGGCCTTTTATTCTAGTCAGGCTTTCAATGGGTTGAATAAGACCCATGCACTCCGGGGAGGGCAATCTGGTCTAATCAATCTGCTGACTCAAATGCTAATCTCATCCAGAAACAACCTCCCAGACACACACACACAATGTTTAACCAAGCAACTGGACACTCGGTGGCCCAGCCAAGCTGACATATAACATTAACCATCATACCTTGCATTCATCCGTAGTCACTGCTATAATATTATTTTATCAAAGAAATGTTTCCCTCTACCACCCTATATAAACTAATATTAACAATCCCATATCTTCTCTATCTCCTTAACCATGCATGCATCACCCTTTATGAATTATATATCTCTTCTTTTATGTCTTCTTGCCCCACTGACATGTAAGCTTCGAACACTGAACAGTTTAGTTCATCCTTGCGTGCCCAGGGCCTACATCTCAATAATATTTGTTGACTAACTGAATACATCACACTATTTATATAGATTTCAGACCATGATTAAGGTTTGAAGAAGCAAAGTTATTACAGAGAAATCACTGAGTTGCCCTGAAGTGGGTGGCGATGTTCATGTGCTTAAAAAAAGGCACTTTCAGCAAGGCAGACATTTATTTCCCTTTCTCCTCAAAGTTTGGAACCAGGCACTCCAGGGAAAGGATGGTAGCTCAGCTTTACAAGGTCCTCAGGAGCCCTGTGGTGTGGCCCTTGCTTCCTGATCCAATATGGCAGGTAAAAGCCAGCTGTTGTATCTTAATTTCCAAAAGAAAGGCAGAGAAAAAAACTAAGAAGAAAAGTGAGGCAAAGGGTGCATAACATCTATTTTTAAGGAAAGACTTTCAGAAGCTGTCACACAAAGATCCTACATAAATTCATTTGCCAGATTTAGTGAAATGGCCACATCTGGCTGCAAGTGAGTCTGAAGTATAGGCCTTTATTCTCGGTGGGCACAGCCATAGCTAAAACATCGGGGGTGGTTACTTAAAACAAAATGGAGAAATAGGTATAGAGGGACCATTGCATTCTCTGCTGCAGGTTAGCTATTGTTTTAGTCTACCCTTTTCTTCTGGTAATGAAACCCTTTTTCTATTTAAAAAAAAAAAAAAAACTCTTCCTAGCCCTGGCTTGTGGCTCAGTTGGTTGGAAGACCATCGTGTGCACCAAAATGTTGTGGGTTCAATCCCCAGTCAGGGCACATACAGGAGGCAACTGATAGATGTTTCTCTCTCACATTGATGCTCTTTGTCTCTCTCTGGTCTTTCTGTCTCTCTCTCCTTTCTTCTCTCTCTAAAAAAATCAATAAATATATCCTTGAGTGAGAATTTTTAAAAATTATTTAAAGAAAAGAAACTCTTGCTCAACCTATACCATTTCTTGTGGTGCTGGTGATGTGGTCGACACAGTGTTTCCTCTACCAGCTGTGGGAATGTGGCTCAGGCTGGGCGCATCATCATACCCTCGCCTCTTGGCCGGTAGACTGGTCTAAAGAAGAGCACATGACCCAAGCAAGGCCAGGAATGGGCAAGCATGGCCAGAGAGAACTTCCGAGATGTATGTGTCATTGGTGAAAGAGAAAAGCTTTTTTGCCCTGGGATTGCTAACCTGAGAATTAGTGTATCAGCGCTACTGACGTCCATTTCACCCCAGCAGCACGTGCTAAGTCCTATCTGCACTAGGGGGATGCAAGGCCAACACACAAAGACAAGCAAACCCGTAGGGTGGACAGATGACATAATCCGAGTTCTCTGATCCGAGCCTGCCTGAAGCCTGCTGTCTCACTTAGCAGATCAGTAAATCCCCTCTTTCGCTTCAGTTGGTTTTTGTTAGATATCTGTCCCTTGAACTTGAAATTCCTAAAATGTGTATATCTGGCATGTTTTCTTGAAAATTATTCTCAAATGCTCTTTACTATGTAGTGAAGATTAATTTCTAATGTAAAAAGCAGAGACTGCGTGTATGTTTCTGCCTCAGACACATTTTTGAAGCCTGGTTGCCCCCTTTGAGGAGTTCTCCAGCCACGCTCCCTGGCCACTATCGCCTGCTTGGTGCCCAGGCTTCTGTCTGATACAATACTTACCACACCGTATTGAAATTCCTTGTTTCTAGAACAACCTGTCCCTTGAAATGACAATTTCCTCGAGGACCAGGGACTATCCTGTCTTACCGACTTTCACATCTTATCTCTAGCACCTACCTCACTGCTGGGTATATAGTCAAGATTATATTAAACCTAATCTAGCAAATATATACACACAACTTTTTATCACTACTTCGTGGTAGAGGGTCTAAATTACTCTTCTATTTTCTTTGGAATACATCAATCAAATGAATTAAGCTCCCTTGGAAGTGGAAACTACAAAACTAAAGTAATAAGTAAAAGCACAAGTACTGTTCAGCTGACTCATTTAGAATAAAATTCTCAAAAATAGGATATGCTGAATGGTTTCTCAAGCAAAACCACCCCCAAAATAGCAGACTCATGCTTTAATTTTAAATGAATTTCAACAAAGATCAAATCATAGGAATGTACTTTGGTAGATAAACTTGATTTATAATTATGAAATTTATATTGTATTTTAAAACTTTAAAAAAAAAATCTGGTTCATTTTTGCGTAAAACGGTTTGCGGTTGTAAACTTCCAGTAGTTTCTGTCCTGGAAATGACGGCAAGGTTGGTGTTCCCACAGGGTGTAAGCCACCCATGATTGCAACTGGCTGCATTTCAGCATCAGAGACAAGAGACCTGGGAAAGGTAGTAGCCTCCAGCCTTCAGCGTGCCCCTCCCGGCATTAAGGCTTCACCCTATGCGTTAGCTGGGCTGAGGAGGGCCAGGGCCCAATTATTCTCTGACTGCTGTGCTCCAGGTAGAGCAACTACCCTATGCGTGTGGGCTGGATAGAGGAGGGAAATCCCCAGCCTCACGACTGCACTCACCAGGGACTTTGCTTCTGTACCTTGAAGTCGGAGAATACATGAAGGTTGTTGGTCTGACCCTCCAGGTATTGGAAACTAACAGGATTGGGCACTGTGTCTTTTGGGCTACACCTGCCAGGAGTGGAGCTTCCATCAAGCTCAGGTGGCAGGGAGAGAGAGGGAGGGCTTATGGCCTGAGTGCTGCTAGTGTGGGTCAGCTGGTTGGGCGTCGTCCTGCAAACCAAAAGGTCACCGGTTCAATTCCTGGTTGGGGCACTTGCCTAGTTTGCAGGCTTGGTCCTAGGTCAGGGTGTGTACATCGATGTCTCTCTCTCTTTCTCCCTCTCTTCCCCTTTCTCTAAAATCAAAAATAAAATTAAAAAAACATTTTTTAAGTAACTACATAGGACACATTTTCATCCACACAAAACTGGGGCTCTATAAGCTAGGGACGGGAGAATGAATGTTATTGGGTGAGCACATAAATAGTGTCTGCCACACTACTTCATGGGGTTGGGAGAACTGAGGGAATTCCTGCTAAGCACTTAAAACAGTCTGGCATCCTCACCCAGGGTCAGCAGATGTTAGCTGTTTTATTTTGTAAATGAGGAGGTTAAACAATTTTCCCCAACTCACAGTTTCTGTGCAAGAGAGGAGGTTCAAAGGCAGCCTTGTAGACTCCAAAACGGTAACAATGTCAGGAGTCAATAGGACAATTGTGTAGATGTTTTTAAAGGACTCCCTTGCTCCTGAATCACTTTTTAGAAAGATTTTATTTACTTATATTGAGAGAGGGGAAGGGAGGGAGAAAGAGAGACAGAGAAACATCAATGTGTGGTTGCCTCTCGCATGCCCCCAACTGGGGACCTGGCCCACAACCCAGGCATGTGTCCTGACTGGGAATTGAACCGGTGACCTTTCAGTTTGCGGGCCAGTTCTCAATCCACGGAGCTGCACCGACCAGGCTGAATCACGTTTTGCGCTCGACTTAGGATTCACACTTCCCCCCCCCTACACAGATAGGCTGAGGTTTGCCTCACCTGGAGCCTCTGCGGGGCTTAGTGGAAAAAGAAGTGAAGAGGTAGCCAGCTCTTCTGTGAAGTCTTCGGAATCACCAGGCAACCGCCTAAGATGCAGCAGGACAGCTGTATTTATCAACCACCACCAAAAAAACCCCTCTGTATTTAATAGAAAAATAGCCGTGAAGCTCAATTGTTTGATTAAGCATGGAAACCAAACACTGGCCTCTTAGGATAATGGTTGGCTCCTCGTGAAATGGAACACAACTGCCTGAGAATCAAAACCTGATGTGTGAAGTGCCCCCTCAAAGCGAGATAGTCAAAAGATGTTAGAAGCTTCCACCGGGAAAACAGACATCTCTGTTTTTCAGTTTAAAAAATTTACCATTACTAATTAAAACCACAACATTTAAAGAACAGTGTCTCCCCTACCGCATGAAAGGACTTGGTTCCATATTTGCAAGGTGTAAGGAACATGTGAGGTCTGCTGACCTCATATGTAATAACTCTTTGCATGTAATTACTGCGCACAGAGGTATCTGGAGAGCAGATTTTTAATCAATGCCAGGACGAGCCTGCATTGCATTAATGGAAAATGGAGAACACATGGTTCCAAGCCTGCTTGCTCAACCATGAAATGAGCAGAGTATTGCCGACTTCACTTCCTCCCATGAGGTGAAAGAGCAGAAGACACATTCCATCAAGACACAAACTGTGTTTAACAAAGGACTGGTGGCAGTGCTTGCTAGACTTGGGGAATCCAAGGATTATCAACTTTGACCTTGCCAATGAGGAACATCAGAATGACAACCCTAAAAACAACCATCCAGCCAACAAACCACCTACCACGGTCATCATTTCATAATAGGACTCTACACCAAAGCAACTCAGGTGGCCATACCTATTCTCAGAGTAAAAGGCAGTATTTTATTATACCTCCTTCATCCTAACTTTTCTCGTTTGATAGGCATAGATTAACATTTAAAAGGCATAGTGTCAATCCTAGCATTGTTCTCTCAGTCCCAAATAGACTTTCTGGACGCCGGACTTCAAGGAGAGAGCTCTATGACAGCATTACAGGCAGGGCCTAAGAGTTGCAGGATTTGTTCAACTGCACGTCTTCACTTGACATGTTTAGAGTGTATCCGCAATCGGAGCGGATAACTCGGCAAGGCTTCCCCACTCCCCTCATGGCCTGCCTTAGGTACCTCAATGGTTCAGACCCTGCGTTGAAGTTCCTGTTATTGCTACTGATGTATTCATCTCAAGTCTGCTAGAACCTAGACACCTTGAAGGCAGGGCCTTTAATTGTCCTTGGAATCTTGCACTGAGCAGGCACCCGGGATACCTACTGTCTTGGTGTGAGCTTGAAGATTGTGCAGTCTGCAAAAATGCTAAAAGCCGAGCATAGCGGCCGATGAACATCACTGTGGGATAGCCTTGGGAACAAGATGGGTTGTCCAAAGAGATAAGAAAAATAAGTTTACAGTCCATTGAAATTTTTCATATTCACATATTTCACTACATAATGTCTTATGCACATGCTCTGAGCAAATACAGATGGTCTGAGGCTGAAATATAAGTTTTTTTCTTGAAAATTCTAAACTGAATTCAAAATGCAAAAAACTGCAATAAGGACTTGATTACCTAGATTTTCTTCCACAACGTGGAACCTTGCCTATGTATTTACTATGTGGTGGTAACAGAACAACCACAGGAGTTCGGCCTCTGGCAGGAGAACTTTAAGACAATCTTATCCAGTCTCCTCATTTTTAAGAAAACTTGCCTTGGTGAAGTTGGGTGATTTAGTCACTAGACACCTGTGAAGTTGGCACATAAAACCCAGGTTACTGTTTTCCAGAACAATAATCTCTCGGCAATGTTATTTACTCTCTGGCTGATAAAATCACCTTCTGCTTTTATATTCAATTCAGTAAAAACAGAGCCTGTGTTACGTTAGTGACTTGCGGTGACACTGGACCAGTTAACAGAGAATACGCATGATAAACAGGATAATGGGATGAGCTCCACCCTCACTCAGTGACTCATAATCAAATGGGGAAGGCTTCATACACCCAAGTAATGTGTTTTGGGGGTAAAAGAATATCTTGTGAAACAATAAAATTTTTCGAACTTTCAACACACTCAATTTGCTCAGTCCTTTCCTCTTTTCGTACTATTAATATTTAACATCATACAGAATATCTGCTACAGGCAACTAAATATTTCTATTGAAAAAGCAAAGCCCTCTAGAGCAGCTTCTTAAAGTTTGAGAGCAGGAAAATGAAATAATGTGCTTCATGCAATTCTCCTTTGTATATAACTCAGCACATCCGTTTATGTACACTGGCATGCAAACTGGTAGCCATCACATCAATCAAATTAAGAATGTCACTTATGTGAATGCACATCAGTGTTACTCTGATCAATGTTCCAAACAAATGCCATCATAGGAAAACATGGAAGGACACTACTTAATACAGCGAGCAGACATAAGAAAAAGGTGAGTGAGCTCTTGTGCTCAGAGGTGTGATTTCTGAAGACAGGGACTGTCTGTCTTACCAACTATATTATCGTAGCAAATAATTTAGGTTACAGAAATGGTCAAAATAGACTCGTAGCTCAGAATGATTATAATTCTATTAGTAAATTTCCTTCTTTGCAACATGTCCGCTGCCGCTGTTGTTAACCTGTTGTGTATTCCCATAGTTCATTTGTCAAATCTAAGAAATCAGCATTGCCACATTAACTAAACTCTGCCATGTATTTGGATTTCACTAGTTCTTTTACTTATGTCCCTTTTTCTGTGGCTGGATCCAACCCAGGAAAACACATTGCGCTGTTGCTGGATCTTCTTCGTCTCCTCTGGTCTGTGGCAGACTCTCAGTCGTTCCTCGTTTTTCATAAATGTAATAAGTTTGAGGAGTATTTGGTAGAATATCCCTCAGTCTGGGTTTGTCTGATGTTTCTTCTCATGAGCAGAGTGGGTAGACGGGGGTTGTGGGTTTTTACACCCACATCCCAGTGAGGAGGGAGGACATGGTATTAACATGACTTCTTGCTGGTGATGTTTTACCACGGTCACCTGGTTAAGGCAGCGTTTGTCTTACCTGTAAAGCTACTATTTCCCCCTTTCCATATCCTGTTCTTTGGAAGTGAACCATTAAGTCCAGCCCACACTCAGAGGCGGGGGGACAGAGGTCAAGAGCTTCGAAAAACAGTTCTGCTTGGGCTGGAGCAGATTTGGTAGAAAGAAATTTCACCTGTTTACAATAAAAAGTTGGAACAAACAACAATAAAAAAGATTTTTTATGTTGGAACAGAAGTGACGGGTTAGGAGAAGAGGATGGGAAAACAAAGTGTTCTAGCTCTTTACTACACAAGAATTTCAATGTAAGGATGATAACTGTGATCAAAATGTCTTTTTAAGTTTACAAGACTTCGGTAGGAAAGTAGCTTCTCCATTCTCTCCTTAAGAATCATCCAAAATAAATAAGAACAAGACACAAAAATTGGTAAACTTCAAACCCTAATAAATTTGAAATACAAACCCACAACACACGAGGAAGGCGAGCCAAACGCAGAGAGAATAAAGGGGTGCAGCATCGTCTCTTTTCTCTCAGGCACACGCAGCAAGACGAAGTCAGACAAAAGAAGAAATTAGAAAATTAAATGTACAAAAATTAGGCAAGAGGTAATAAAACTACCGTCATTTACAGATGTGATTGTTTTAAAGTAAAACCCAAGAAATGCATAGAAAATATCGCATGTCCTCTTTGGAGAACTGCCTATTCAGGTCCTTTGCCCATTTTTTAAATTGGATTATTGGGTTTTATGGTGCTGAGTTTTATAAGTTCTATTTAAATTTTGGATATTAACCCCGTATCAGATGTATTGGCGAATACGTTCTCCCATTCAGGGGGTCATCTTTTTCTTCTGATGGCTTCCTTTGTTGTGCAAAATCTTTTTAGTTCGAGCTAGTCCCATTTGTTTATCTTTTTCTTATTTCCCTTGCCTGAGGAGATATATCAGATAAAATATCACTACAAGCCATGTCCAAGATTTTATGGCCTGCTTTCTTCTTGGATTTTTATGGTTTTGGGTCTAACATTTAAGTCTTTAATTCATTTTGGATGTCTTCTTGTGGTGTAAGAAGATGGTCTAGTTTCATTTTTCTGTCCAGTTTCTCCAACAGCATTTACTGAATAAACTGTCTTTAGCCCATTGTATGTGCTTGCTTCTTCCAGATATTAATTGCAATATAAAGGTGTGGGTTTATTTTGGGGCTATTCTGTAAGATTTTACCCTTTGTGACAGCATGCGTGGACCTGGAGAACATTATGCCAAGTGAGATAAGCCACTCAGAGAAAGACAAGCACCATATGATCTCACTCATATGTGGAATCTAACAAACAAACTGAACTAACAAGCAAAATAGAGACAGGCTCAGAGAGAGCAGGCTGAGAGCTATTTGGGGGGGCGTGGTTAGGAAGTAATCATACAAAAAGGAAAAAGGACTCATGGACATGAACAACAGTGTGGCCATTGCAGGGGGTGGGGAATGGGGTATAAGAAGGATAAATGGTAATAGAAAAATACAATAAAAAATATTGCAGATAATGAGAACTGAGTGATGTAGCTGCGATGGTTCGTTTTATAGATCAGCTTGACTGGGCCGAGGCATGCCCAGATGGCTGGCTAAACATTATTCCTGGTGTGTGTGCGAGGGTATTTCAGGAGGGCATTAGCATTCGGACTGGTGGACTGAGTAAAGTGGGTGGCCCTCCTCTTTGAGGGTGGGCATCACCCCATCTGTTGAAAGCCTACATAGACAAAAAGGTGGAAGGTTGCTCCCCCTCTCTGTCTGACTGGAGGAGCGCTGGGACATCGATCTTCTTTGCCCTCATTCTGCATCCTCAGCCCTTCAGAACCAGACTGGAACGTGTCCTGTGGGCTCTCTTGCTCCTAGGCCTTCAAACTCCGCACAAGCCTTCCTGGGTCTCTCTGGCTTATAGGCAGCAGATGGTAGACCTTCTCAGCCTCCACAATCATGGGAGTTAATACTCTGTAACAAATGTGTGTCTGTGGGTTTCTGTTTCTCTGGAGAACCCTGATTAATGGAGTAGCTAAGTAGAAAATCAGCTTAACAGAATATCCATAAACTTATAATGAAAAAACATCACTTACAGAATGTCAAATAACAACAGAGTTATAATACAGTTAAAAAGAAATACTGTGTTAATAGAGTAACATCGGCATCCTTAACAGGGATAATATGAAGATACCAATTCTAAGTTAGCCCTTGATTTAATACACAACCAATGCCCACTACAAAAACAATTTCAAGGAGAAGGTAGAAAGACTGATTCCAATATTTATACAAGAAAATAAACCCATAAAAAGGCAAAGTTATAGGGACGGAAAATTGAGCAGCGGAAGCATGGGGCTGGGTGGCCGGGGAGCTGACCGCGGAGGTAGCAGGCGGGAATTTGGAGGGGTGGTTGGTCACACACGTCCACGCATGTCAAAACCCACAGAAATGTACACCACGAGGAATAAGTACTACTGTATAAAAATTAATGAGTCAACCAGAAGAAACAACCCTCGAGAATAACCAAAACACCTGAAAAAGACATGAGGGGGAGCTAGCTCTACTGTATCTAGTGCTACAATAATCTAAACAGCGTGGTGCTGGCAGATGAGTATACAGACCCATGAAACCAGCTACAGTCCAGAAATGGACCCAAATATATTAGGGAATTCAGTACATAACACTTGAAATCTATAGAGAGAAAAGACGTTGTTTGAAATACATGGTATTGGGTAGCATTCTGGAAGGGAAATAGGAAGTGGGATTTCTACACCCTACCATCTATCAAAATAAATTTCTGATGAATTCTAAATAATGAATGAAAACCTAACACATAAACTTTAAAAAATAATAGAAAAAATGGGAGAATTCTTTCATAACCACACAATGAGGAAGACCTTTGTTAGTATGACACAAAATGTGGTAAAGGATAAACTATACAAAAATAAAAACTTCCTCCAAGTATCACTTGTTAAAAATACTGCATATACTGTTATAGACGTTCTGGAAAGATACATGTAATACTGGCAACAGTGGCTGCCTCTGGGGAATGAGACTGGGAAGACTCACACTAGAACTTTGTACTGATTATGTGTAATTACTTATTTCAAAAATATGAATCATTTTTTGAATTGTCTTCTCCCAACCATCAGCTTAAATAACTGAAAGCTCACCATACAATATGTAATTTAGAAATAACATTGCTCCTAGTACAATGCTTGATGCGTAAGAGGTGCTTCAATTATGCAGGTAGCTATTATTTGCCATGGTCTTCCTACAATGCTAATAATTATTTTGAAGTAAATCATTACTATTTAAAAGTTGGAATTCTATACGTGGTATCACTGCACACTGAAATACAAAATATTCCCCTTTACAAGCACAATCTGTTCGTCAACGCTCAAGCTAACTGGATTCTTTAAATTCCTGCCACACCTCATCACGTTCCCTTTGCACTTACACTCCTGGCCAGCTGTGATTCACAATTTCTGAATGTGCCCTCGCTTTCTTCCGTCCTTTTGAAAATACTGTTTCTTCTGCTAAGAGAACTTGAACCCACCTCTCCCTACTGAAATCATCCTTTTTGGCAGGGCCAGCTCAAATCCCAACTATGCGCAAAGCTCTCCACCAACTGTGTGGATAGGTATACTACGTACACACAAAGGAAGGTAACAAAAGACATAAAAAGACACAAAGGAAGAATGATCAATTGAAAAAGTTATTTATTAAACAAGTTAAATACAAATAAAGGTATATTTAAAAGTTTGACATTATTGGATCCCTTTAAAAGATCTATTCTGGGAAGAAGTATCTTCCAAACTTCCTAATGATAAGGGAAAAGATATCAAATACAACATGTATGAAAAAATTTTAAACACACAAACAATAAAGCACATGGTAAATTCAGAAATAAAACAAACAAAAAACCATACAAACACAAACTACTAATGTACAAAACCAAAACATTCTTGTTTTTAAATGTTTATGGTACATTCACATGAGGGCCAAATCGTCTATGTCCAAGTTAATAAATAGTATATAAACACTGTTTTAAGGTATCATAATTTGTTATACAGAAATCATTGTAGAATGTGCTGGCTGTATAAATTGTTCACATTTAGCAAACATTCATGTATGGACATATTTGCTTAATGAAAAAAATAATATAATTTAAACATTTCAATCTGAGAACAGGGTTTGACAGTTCTGTTGACAAATGCATTATCAAAAAAGTTATTAAAATATTTTTAAAAAGCTGCTTCTGAAAATTTCAGTATTTTAGGGCAGAACGAAAATACCACCTAACCTTGTTTATAAATTCTGATGCTTAGATTCTATGGTTAACACACAAAAATCATGCAACAGAGCAGATTCCTATGGAGCAGCTTCTGTCTTCTTCAGTGGTTCCAAACAGTGTCATACATCCCTGGAAATAGTGGTTTCATGAGATATGGCAGTAGCTCCTGTTTAAAACTCGGCCCAGTAACATCCATCAAAGGCTTTCAAACAGAACTGACGCTGGCAGCACATGTGGAGACCATGGTGTGAATGGGGACTGCCAGTGGATATGAAGACCTTGCTCTGTGTGTGTGTGCGTGTGCGTGTGTGTACCTTAAAGAGGAAATGGGATGCAACAGTTTATTCAGAACAGAAACACGTTTTCCTTATCACATCCCAGTTGTATAAATAACGCAAATCAAAGGTTTAGAATTCTATGAGAGGCAATCTTCCCCCTTTTACCATTCTCCGCAGAGGCCAGCGTTCGGTTACACGCCTTCCAGACCCTGGGGGAGGCCTCCTGCGCCCCCTTCTCAGTCGGAGAGGGAGGGGGAGCGGACAGAGCGGCCGCTGGCGGGGCTGGAGAAAGTGAAGGGCTCCTTGTCCTTCTCTTTGCTCTCGTGCTTGTGCTTGTGCTTGTGCTTGTGCTTGTGCTTCTTCTTCTTCTTCTTGTGCTCATGGTGGTGGTGGTGGTGGTGGTCGCTGTGCTTGGAGGACGCCGGCTCCTTGGAAAACACGGTGAGCGGGGCTGCGGTCATGGGGTGCATGCTCATCTCCAAAGGGGACTGCTCTTTACCTTCAAGATTAAAAACACCCAAATGAATTCCTGTTGGTAACAAGGAAAGTGAAACGGGAGTAAGTAGGAGCTGATGACATTATAGAAAGGAGGGCTCCCTGAGTGTTTACTACTTCCATGGGCGTGAGTGGGACTGGAAGTAGCATCCAAATAAGTACACACAAGGAAGTTCTCAGCATCGTGGCCGGGAAGCTGAATATTTCAATTCCTGCCGTCTATACAGATTATGACATATTCCAGCGTGCTACCAAGTCATTTTCGAAAAATTAACATTTAATATTGTAAAGTACTGTGAAGGGACAATAATGATTACACTTGTGTTGCAGGTGAAGACCCACGCCTGTCCATGAAAACGGCGCCTTTCGCTGCAGTTGGGCCCGAAGGTACTGGGGCAGGGGAACGGCAGCACCGCTGACAGACGCAGAACGTGTTACGCCAAGTGCTGACCGTGACAGCCCCACGAAACTCCCAATCTCTACAGGTCCTGCAGATAATTTCTAGGAACAGGCAAAGCCAACTCTTCGAGCATAGTCAGCACCCTTAGGGGAGTATACAAAGAGAATGTCTCCACTTCAAGAGAAGAGTCACGCCATTAAAAACAAAACCTGAGAATTAGGAGGCCTGAGCTCTGGAATAGGTTCTGCTGTTAACCTTCGGCATGCATTTTATTCTTCTCTCTCTCACCTAAAAGAATGGATCAAATGTCTTTGAAAGTTCTTTCCAGCTCTAACATTCTACCATTCTAGGAACCTACAATAGTAGTTTTCAGACTCCAGTATCGAAGGATTGCTTCCTCCAGGCCCGATAACCCTTGGGCCACAGCCTAAGAAAAAGTGTGTTCTGTATTACTCCAGGGTAACGTCACTGCTGTCCCGGCAGCCAGCTAAGAAACAAGCCTAGGAATCACTGCAGGTCCCTTCCCAGAGCTGGTTGGTTACCAAATCTTGTTATCTTGTTGATTCTCACAACTATCTCTTAGGTCTGCCCCGCCCCGCCCCCTGCCCCCCCCTCCGAAATTAATTAGTGTATTAATTTTAACCATCTCACTTCATCTAGATTATACAGTACTCATCTCCTATGAACTGGTTTCTTTGCTTAAAATGTTTTCTGCTCAAATCCATACTGGCATAGCTGCACAGCACTGGTCCTCATTCAGAGGCACTGTAGTCCCCAAGGGTTTATTTGGCAATGTCAAATGACAACTTTGGTTGTCCTAAGTGGGTGGGGCTGGGGGAGGAAGTATTAGCTGCATCCTGTGGGTAGAGGCTGGGGACACGACAGACAGCCCCCTACAACAAAGCCTTCTCATGGCCAAAACGTCAGTAAGTGTTCTCCGGGGTGTGGAATCCTGCAGCACAGCGACCGTCCTAAAAACAAAGCGGATCACAATACCGTACTTAAAAACTCACTGAGTTCTAATGACAGAACGAAAGCCAAACTCCTTGAACTCAGTGGAAGTTTCTGAAAGATATATTTTATCCAAACTAAAAAACCAGACTTTTCACTAAAATGGACTGCAATGTAGTAGTTTCTTTTCTTTTTTAAAAGGTAAGTTCTCAGTGCTAATTCTGATCTAATCCAACCCCAAAACATGGTTTAAGAAAAAAAAAACATGCATCACCACAGAAATTTTCTAAAATCACTTTCAGCACCAACTTTATTGACAGTTTACAATTTGTCCTGAACTTGCCTTCCCAGCCCTCTCATCCACGGTTCCTCTCTATACACTCTAGAGTAGCCCTTCCTAACGGTGCACGTGGAGATGCTGCCCCCCATGTTTCAAATGCCCTTCCCTTATTTCTTGTCTGACTCACACATTCATTTAACAAGTATCAGCAATGACACAGCAACTAGAGAAAAAAGTGATGGACTTGGCAGACCTGAGTCCTCCTGCAGCTTACAATCTAGCAAAGAAAGAAGAAACTGAATAACTACATATGAGCAATAAAAAGACAAAACATGAAGTGAAACGAGAGCAGAACAGGAGGCTTAAATTAGTTGGGGGTGGACGCTGGAGGGCATCAGAGGCAAAAGTCTCCAACAAGTCATGTTTAAGCTACAGCAAGGGAACAGAAAAGAAAAACCATTTTAGGCTCTTTAATAATTTAAAACTCAGCTCACATGTTACTTCTTCGGGAACCTTTCCCCAAAATGCACTCTCTGCCCCATTGGTCCTTTCGTATGCCCACAGCATGACACAGGTGAGGAAATTAAGGCACAGAGAAACTAAGTGACTTGCTCAGGGCGGTACTGGCAGATCTGAGCTGCAAAACAAGGGCGCGACACCAGAACCTGTGCGCTGGCCCACTCTGCCTGTCCGCACGTAGCACGGCACCCATGGCAGCACACCTCACATCTCTGGGGGGTCTCTCGTTCGCCTCTTACGTTCCTCGGAAAAGGCAGGCTCTTTCCCACCTTTGCATCTCAGCGTGTCACACAGTAGCAGCCCCTACACCCCCACCTCCTCACCCTCGCCACGCTTGCTAAACTAATGAATTAACAGAATTATGCAACTGTCATGCTTCTTTTTAAAGAGAATGTCAGATGAACTTGAGAGCAAGTAAATGCCATTGAAGGTCACTGATTTTGAAGGCAGAGGGATAAAGCACAGAAGTATCATAGGTCATCAAACGGTGCTGATTGACTACTGTTACTTCCTTTTTGTCAGGCACTGTTTCAATTTTTAGAGCAAGTGAACAAGTCGGGCAAAGTTCCTGCTATCAAAAAAATTACATTTTTATATTCATAAGTTTTTGGTAAAGCTAACACTAATAATAATGCAAAAGCTAAATAAAGAGATTATTTATCTATAGAAGCAAGTCTGGTGACCTGTATCTTTTGTAATAATTAGTACCCAGGTATTCTTAAGGTTAAGAAGAAAATTGAGGGATACCTCTTGTACAGTATCAGTGAAACATGTCACTGTATCAGTGATTTTCAACTGGCGCGCCACAAGAATTTTTAAAACATGCAACACCTGATTATTTATGAGGGGCACCGACCTCTTTCCCCTTTGACTGTCAAATGAAAAACTGACAACCAACCCAACAACAGTTGTTGATGCTGCTGTCCAATGTGAATTAATCAAAATTATATCATTTTCCCCTGTCAGATAGGCAAAAAATACATTTTTTGATGTGCCTCAGAATTTCAATAATTACCTTATATGTACCAAGAGATGAAAAAGGTTGAAAATCGTTGCACTATATGGTTTTAATTTAATTTTAAATAAGTTACACAAATATGGTCATTCTATAAAAATAAATAAGTAGTTCCGCATCAAGTGGGTACACAGCCAGGCGGTGAGGAGAGGTAGTAAGAGACGTGAAAACCTCACGCACAAATTTCTTTAGCGCCTGTCTCATTATGTAGTCTGTCTATATCAACAGACTCTGCAGCTTTCCAGCTGGCTGTCTGCACTGCCGGGGTCTGTGGTCCTTTCCTGCTCCGAGGGAAGCTTCATCATCTAACCCTGAACACCCGCCAAGCTACTTGGATTGCAGAAAAGCCAATAGTTATATTGGAAAGTACACTTTCCAGCAGAGGTAACTGCCAATGGACAACCGAGTGTGCATGGGGGTACTCTCTTCCAAGGAATGCTTATAACCAACCACTTCAAAAGTAATGCTTTGCATTAGAAATATATTACTTGATTATAAACCTTGCATTTCTCTTCACTTGTATTGTCTCATTATGAAAACAGTGGATTAGCTAGATCCAAGGAAGAAAGGGTTAGGAACCAGGCTCCTCAGGACAGCCAGCTGATGGCAGGTCTGGTAGACGATTTGCAAGATGAGCCTGAACAACCTGGTGTAACAGCAAGCAAGTTAAAGTTTCCCAACGGGCTCACGAGTCAGCTTAAGAGGTTCTCGCTGTCCAAAGGTGGGACAATTTAAATGTTGATAAGGATAATAACTGCAATGGGAGGATGTTAGTGAGCAAATTCATTATTTTGAAAATTATTAAGTAAGCAGACTCAAGCCTTTATCTTCTTCCTATATGACGTATACTACTGGAAAATAACTGGTGAAGGGAATTTAGCTTTATAAAAATAATCCAGTTTATAAATAAAAATGGAAAGATAAATTAGAATATTACCATCTTACAATCCTCAGAGTTAATGGAACTAAGCCTTTAACATCTCAGTAACTAACCTGAAAAAAGCCAACCAGACATTGTATGCTTCCAGACTGAAGGACACATCACTACCTACAAACCTGTTATGCTTCTAGACACAGCTACAAATTTACAGAAAATACAGAGGACTCTACCACATTAATTATACCAGAGGCCTACAATTAGCAAAATATAGACTTACAATAACTACAGATGAAAAACCTGGTTTCTTTAACAAATACATTGTAAAGGAGGGGAAAAAGAGATAAAAAGATCAACTGAAAACTTTAAAGTTAAAATGATACAAAGGATATATCAGCCAATTGCAATATATAGACTTTATGTGTACACTGATTCAAACAAATGAATTGTTAAAAATAAAAATAATGGTATTTATGAGTCAATTAAAGTTTAAATAGTGACTAATTTAATGATACCAAAAAACCCAATTTTTAAACGTGTATTACTGTGGCTATGTCTTTTTGAAGTCGTTATCTTTTAGAGATACATACTAAATTATTTAAAATGATGACATGTGGGATTTGCTTCAAAATAATTCAGAAAGGTGGACATGGGTAAGAGTATATATTAGGGATCCACTATACTCATCTGACCCCCTCAGTTTTGCATAATAAAGCATTTTTTAAAATGGAGACATTAAGGCAATATGGCTCTATCCATGAAAATACTAAATGTCCGTATTCTTTGATTAAGTTCATTTCCAGCATATATCCTACAAATGTACAGAGACATATTCTAATATTCATTAGGCTTGTATTTATAACAATAGTACATCTGATAAAATCTAATGATATTCTATCTAACTACCACCTACGTATTATTTATTCATATTTTTGTTTGCTTGATCTCTATCTTTCCTAACTTTTACCAGGTCTAATCTAAGGTGATAAGAAAGTACAATCTCCTTCCCATGTGGAATTGTATGTATTAACAGTCAGATTTGGGAAACATATGAATTTACTTTCACATTAGCATAAGAAGGTCATCTCCATTGGAAAAAAAACGCATATATTGCCACCCCCGACACAAACATTTACACATATAATTTCACATATTACTACAGGGGCCTATAAGAAACCTGGGGACTTGAGGCCCACTCACTTTTAAGTTAATTACAGTCCATTCACTGACTTGAAATATATTTCTCTATTGTAGGATAGCAGACATATCAGAAAAAGTACACACACACACACATTTCATATTCCATATCATGTTACATAGAAATAATAAAACAGATGTTCGGTTTCCTTGTTCTACCCACCATAGAATCTTTCCTGGAGACCTATGCCCTATGGTTAAGAGTTTTCTGCAGTCAATTTAACAAATGCAAAACAAACAGAAAGAGGTACAAATGCAAAACAAATAAAAGCCCAATATGTAAGTTTTCCAACCCATCGATAAAAGTGCTGATATCAGACAGTGAACCTGTTAAATTCATTCACATTAGGTATAAGTTTAAATTTAATACAAAACCTGCAGTTTGTATTAGAAGAATTGTAAAGTCTGTTCTTTGGATTCTTTAGATCACTATAAAAAAACTGTACAATTATGTCATTAAAATTTAAGAAAAAATGGAAAGTCTGTTTTCTATACTAGAGTTTCAACAGAAAGAACTGTAGGGCTCTTGCTTTTGGCTTTTGCTTTAGAGGGTTCCACGCACCCAAACAGTGCTTCGCTGACTTAAGCAAGAAGGCGTTCCACATGCTGCAGCCCTAGCCAGGCAGCTGCAGGAACTCTCCTTTTCTCCCCCACGGAAACCACTAGGAATCCCCCCCCCCCCACTGCTTCTGTTCCTGCTCCTCCGCTCTCTGCGCTCTCTGCGTAGGTGGGCAATGCTCAACCGCCTGGGGAGAGAGACCAGGCTGCAGTGGCGGGAGAGAGGACGTGGTGTGCTGAACCAATCACCATGGCAACCGTAAGCCCTTCCTGCAAATCCCCTTCCTTACCTCAGGAGAGGCAAAAGAAATAGAAAGTAAGAGAACTACTTCTGTAACCTCTCCTTTCTTACCCCAAATGGCTTAACCTACCACACATCCATCATCCCCACCCTTAATTACTCTTCTATCATGTGCAAGAAAAAATTGGAAGAACAGTTAAAAAATATAAACCATGCCTTTCTTCTAACCCATTTCCACCTCTTCCTTATCTGGCCCAAACCCTCGTTCTTTTCCGACTCCTCCCAGATGACATCTGCTACACATTCCAGGTCTCAATTATCATCTGCTTGCTGCTCTAAAGGACCCATCTCAGACTTCATCTCAGCTCAAGAATAAAGGAAACAGGGGTCCCCAACTCAAAAGTCTTGGACCTAAGGAGACCGCAAAAATAAGTAAAGAGACTACCATGTGCAAACAAATGGAATCAGTGAAACAGCACATCCCTATCTAAAAGGGTCTCTCAGTTAATTCTTTTTCAAGAGAAGCTGGAAATTCAGATTTTTGTGTCAAATACAAAAACTTCTGTAAGACTTCTAAAGACCAAATAAAAGATGCCTCAGTTGAATGAACTGAAGAAGGCCAAAACAACAACAACAAAAAAAAACCAACAAAAAACAAACAGAAAAAACCCATTCGTGAACTTTAATCTAGGGTCCCTAGGGCCTGAAGAGTAGGTCACAGTTCCCCTGACCACTGTCCTTTCTCTCCCTCCTTTCATGAACCCTGACTCTCAAGCCCAGGCCAGGAAGACCCACTGGAGGAGACCCCTGGCTCCTGCTGGAAGGCAGGAAGAGAGGAAGCACCTGTTTTCCTGGCAGCTTCACCTGGGTTAGGTCAAAGCTGTGCTGGTCATTCCGAAAGGCGGAGCTAAAAGTGCCCCTTCTCTCAGAAACAGTGTTACGCACAGCGGCCAGGCTTGGGAAAGTTATCTATCAAAAATAATAAGGTATCTAAAGGAAAACTGTATTTAGGGCCCCAAATAAATACGTGTAGATAAATCTAAACCTTTGGCACCCTACCATTTGAAAAATAAAGGTTTTCTAAATTCTAATAATAACACTGTTGAATTTAAAGACTTGCTCAGTGGTCATAGGGTACTGAATAGCATAAATACATTTAAAGAAATTTCAAATGCACATTAAAGAATATATTCAAAATATAAGTTTTATAGATCAGCCTATAAATAATATATTGGTATACATTTTGTCTCATGACATAGGTCACTACACTAATAACTAAAGTGAAAAATTTTAAGCTTTCCTATTCCCTACCACGTGCCTTATATCTCTTCCCCAGTCTTCCCATGATGCCACAAGACTTGTAAGACTGTAAAGAGAGATTCCCAAAAAAGTAAAAAATGTATTTAAAAAGAAAATACAACACAGTAATACAAAAGCACATTGTAGGGCACAAAAAGGTGTTAAGATTTGTTTCTACATAGGTTAGTGTGCCATATCACTGAGAAAAACCAAACAAATGTATTTAGATTATTTTCTGTAACAGGAACTTATTTGACAGTTGAAATTCACAGTATTTATTTTTTAAAGGCATAAAAGGCAGGCAGAAACATCACTCTCAAGCTGATTCAGAAGTCTGAAACACCCTAAATTTTATAATTTTTAAAAATGTAAAAAATTTTACATGTCTAATAAAATTTTTAAAACTATTGACAATAAAGCAAAATTACACCAAAACAAAACAGAACAAAACAAAACAAACCCCCTCAAAACCCAAGAGAATACAAAACCAACAAGGTTGGTTGCCAAAATTCACTTATCAAAGTAAGAGCTAAAGTCTCCAGCTGATTTCCTTCTGAAATACATCTTGTGGTTCTCCTACAACAAATGCATAAAGCGCAGAGATACAAAGCACCGAACAGTCTGGGTTGCAACATCAAAATACTCTGAGGTGTTCCTTTTGTTTGAAGCCTCCTCTTAATTACAGTTGGTTCCCTAAGCTCCTCAAATCAATAAACAGTTACTTTCTTGTTTATATCATGAAAACATGGTTTGTATAAGCAAAACCCATCCACTGAAATTTTAAAGCCAGATTAATGACTTTTGGAAAAACTATTCATTAAAAGTGATTTTGCTTATGTATCTTGTTCTTCACTCCCTGTTCCTCCAGAACTTGAAGGCTGAATCTTTTCATCAGCGTCAACTGTTTACTCTTTATTTGGATTATAATCTTCTCCTTTCAAGAAGAGTAAGGCGAAGACAATGTAAAACAGTAGGATAGGTAATAAACATATCTAAACTGAATTACCTTTCATAAATAAGCCTGACTAGTATGAAATAATTTCAAAGTCAAAACATGCTAGTTTTCTAGGTATGGTATCAAGTCTTCATGATTGAACCAACTGTAAAATGTTTAGGGGAAAGGAGAAAGGAGAAAAAAATGGCTTTTTTGTGTGTGTTATGAAAGCATAGAGGGACAGATTTGATGATTCCTACTGAGGCTGACATTTTCATATTTTAATATTCTTAGAAAAAGCCCTACAAGGGAAGAGCAAAATGTTAACACAATAGGTAGCTTTAAATGAGGAAATGATTTTTTCCCCTTCCTTTCTACTTTTCTGTTATTCCCAAGTTTTACAAAATAGGAGTAAATTACTTTCGAAACAGCAAAGTCTAATTTAAAAGTCTTTGTTAGTTATTTCAAAGTCAATGTGTTGCAAGTAAAGCAAGTCCTCAGATCTATATTTTTAATGTATTTTTTAAGTTAATAAATTTTATGTTGTACACCTGAATCTAATATAACATTGAATGTAAAAAAGAAAAAAGAAACGAAACTTTATGAAGTTTATAGATTTGTTTGTGAGCAAAAACATAACCACTGTAACTCACCTGTTCCCTTCCGTGCGAGTTCCAGGCCCCACGGGGGCTTGGCGGTGGGCGCGCCGTCACTGGCTGGTGAGTGCGGGGGCATCAGCGCAGGCCGAGAGCTAGCTGGTCGGTACTTCGAGAGCCCTAAAATGCCAAATGAGGAGAACAGGAATTCGTTTCTTTGTTTCCCAAAAGGAAAAAAAAAAAAAAGCCTGACAGACTTTTATAAGCTAACTTTTAAACCAGAAGCAGTTCAACAATAAAATTTTAATAATAAGAGTAGTTTTTACTGCTGAAAATACCATTTGATTTAACCTATTTAAGTCTAAGAACAACACACATTCAAGAAAGTTAGGAAGTTTGACTACCCTGCTGAACATATAAAATGGATTCTACGTTCTGGGGCAGAAACCATGTCATATACCTTAATATTTACACAGAACTTTGCATACAGTAAAGATTGCCAGCTACCACCCCCTCAATTTGCTAATAAATTCCATTATACTATTTACTCAATATATAGATAAAATAATTTAGGGATTAGGAAGATATTTAAAACAGGAAATGTTTTAATGGTATAATATGAACAGCAGTGTAATAGGTATCACCCAGGTTCTGATTCCAAATTATCAACAAATTAGATACATAAACCAGGTAAAACACTGATCTCTCTTTGTCTCAATTCCTTCATCTGTCACATGTAAAAGTTTTAAGATTTGGGTCTAGCCCTGATTTGGCTATTGCTGGATGTGCCCTTTAGGGCAAGTCATTTGATAGCTCTCTGCTCAAGTTTTCTTACCTATAAAATGGATAGAATAGATAAATAATTGTTAAGATCTCCTACAATTATAAAAGACAAGAAATTCATGACCTGTAAGTTTTCAAATATATCTTAGGCCATATCCTACCGGAACTCAGTTCTCAAATTCTGTTAGCTCATCCTAGATTACTAGACAGTGAAAAATAGTCTAGGTCTCATAGCTAAAATTAAGCAGAAAGCCAAACAAACTTAGAACAAGGTGGTAAGAGTAACTTTGCCAAAATGTAACATGTTAGGGAAAAAACTCATTCAAATGTAAATGCCATAAAAAACAACCAGCATGGAGTATGAATAGGATTTTCCAATGAAAAGGAACAGTACTCAGAACAATAAATATGCCAAATATTTAAAAAATAAAATAAAATGAAAAATTAAAAGAAACACGTGTTTTTCTTTATTCCTTTGCTCATAATTGTTATAATCTGATAAAATCTAATATTTTATTTTATACCAGTTGCTTTTAAACTTTACAGTTGTTCACTTAAAAATAAAGCAAGCCCTAGCCGGTGGCTCAGGGGGTTGGAACGCTGCATCATACATTAAAAGGCTGTGGATTCATCACCGGTCAGGGCATATACCTAGGATGTGGGTTTGGTCCCTGGTCCGGGCATATACAGGAGGCAACTGATCAATGTTTCTCTCTCACATCGATGTTTCTTTCTCTGTCTCTCTGTCTCTCTCCCTTTCTCCCTCTCTCTCAAATCAATAAACATATCCTCAGGGGAAGAGTAAAAATAAGTAAACAAAGCAGAACAACTTAGAAGAGTAATGTCACGTGAACTCTCTTGATCATCCCACTGACTGCAGTATATTCATCTTACCGGGAGTTGATGGTCTTTCAAGCATGTTCAAATGATGAGAAATGAAGGCCTGGCTATCATGAACAGTATCCATATCAATCTCTTCCTCATCTTGAGAACTTGAAAACTAAAACAGACACATAGACCAAAAGGGAAAAAGGGCCATTATATCACTTTATGTTTGGATCTTAGCTCCTAGGAAAAGTAGCAGAAAGGCCACAGGATACACCCCCAATAATCTTAAAAGGAAAAGTAATGTCTTTTTCTCAAAAAGTATTGAGAGAGAGAAGAGATCATGTGGTCCAGCCTCCAAAAGAAGCTGACTGGAAATGATTGGAAATTTAACAGCAACTGAAACCTATTCCTGTGTTATGGGAGAGCAGTGAGCTGTGGTAGATCATGCACACATAGTTCCTCCCCAGAGAAGCAGGTGATAATAGAAGTTAAACAGTTGGCTGGAATGTTTTAGAGATGGACCTGTGGGTTCTTTTAGGATTCAGTCTGTCCCGCCTGTTACTAAGGAAAAAAACCATTGCAAATATTCACAAAGATTTACAAGAAGGTGAATATCCTACACTGTTAATACAGGTTTAACCTGTATTTCTTACTCTGATTTTGAGTTTGACTTTACTGCTATCCTCATTCTTCTCCAGTATTTGACCAGGTTCTAGTGGGGACCCCAGTGGTGTATCAGACTTCCTCTTCACTCCCTGCTGATGAGCTGATATATTACATGATGCTTCCTTGGCAAGGTGATCATCTTCCTGCGGCAATATTTAAGATCAAAATTAGATTTCTGAAGACAAATAACTCATTTTATAGCTGAAAACTAAGAGCTACAGCACCCATGCAGATTAGAGCATGCCCAGTGACTGAAAGTTATCAGCAACGGGCTTAAAATAAATCTCACCTTTTCCTGTCCACTGTTTGTTTGTTTTTTTGGAAGAGGGGGGTGGGGGAGAGAGAAAAGTTATTTAAGTGAACTTTGAGAGCTTTCCCAAAAGAATATATCTTTTGGTGTCTGTCACTTTCTCCTCTTATCCCTAAGACTCCAAGTACAAATGTGGATAAATTAACATATATAGGCAAGAATTATAAACATACTCATTTCCACAGATTTATAACTATTCAGATCTAGAAGAGCTCTTTAATGAGACTCTTTTTTTTCTACACTTGATCTTAGCCAAAAGGCCGAGAAGCGATAGAGGCTCTTTTTTTCTATGGAAAGATTTACCTTACTACTTCATAACCCAAATTCTAGGATACATTTTAAATTTACAACAAATAAGTTCAATTATATTTCAGAAAATCTAGGTGACTAAGTAATTTTAAATGACTATTTCTAACTAGAATAGAGAGAATCTGTGTTGTAAAGTGTCAAAACACCAGTAGGGAATTGCCAGGCAAGTAACCTGGTCTAAATATTGGTGAAAAATGAAGCTTGACATATTGGGATATTCTGTCATGAATAAAAGAAACATTTCTAAAAAATGTTCTTTAAATTACAGTAAAATGACTGATATGTATCCTAAAGGTCTTTCTACAAAAAACCTGGTAATTTTATAATGCATAGAGAAATAAACCTTTCTCTATAAAGGCAAACACACACAAACACACACACAAATTTTAAAATGTAATGCATAATCTCCTCCCACATCAGATCACTTATTTACCTGGTCATTCCTTATCTATTTATTTATTTAATTCAAGAAGCACTTGCCAGCCACTTGTCATGTTTAGAACTGTGCTAGGCATTACAGAGTAGGGGGAAAAAAAGTCAGGGACCCTTGTGTTCAAAGAGTTTGCCATTACCATATATGAACAAGAAGGTTAACATGTAACAGGTTAAATATTCATTTCAATTTTCTACTGCTCAAAGAAGAAATTCCATGCTCAAGTACAATCATTATATCATCACAAGAGGTGTGACTGGACTGGCAGCGCTATGTAGGTGTCAGGACACTTGTAAACTGTAAAGTGCTAAACCGATGTCAGCCGGCAGTTTTTTAAAAGGTACCAAAAAAATTGTTAGTGGCTTTAAAATTCGTCAGTTTAAAAGAAGCAATTCTCTTCACCAGGTAGCTCTATATAATAAAACTACATCTTCTGTAACACACATGATTCTTACAGGGTTCTGAAATCCAACGAGCTGTGCATGGCTACTTGGATTAATTGCAGTTTCTTGGTTGCCTGCAATGGCCTCTGGAATTATGGTCGGATTCAAGACAGCTTTTTTCTCTTTTAGATTGAGAACCAATCCAAGCTCTGGCAAGGGTAAGCAGGAAGGTCTACTGAGGCCAAAAAGTGTGAAGTACAAGTCCACAGCACCACACCGTAGCCTCCAGTCATGTGAAGTACCTAAGAAGAAAAAAATAAAGAAAACTCAATAAGCACATTTAACCATACATTTTTAACTGTTCCAGAACTTGTACACAGGGAAGAAACTAAAGGTGATGATGCTTAAAAGGAGCCATCTCTTGACCTATAGGCCTCACTGGCAAGCCTGTCTGTAGACGCATCTCATCTTAGCACAGATACTTATAAATTGCTACAGGTACAATAAATGTTCCTGAATGAACTAGGGATTTGATAACTGGAAAAATGTTTTATCATCACACCAGTTTTCTTTAAAAAATGACTAACAAAAGGATATAATGAATATGTCCTTAGGAAATGATTCACACACACAACTGCAAAGGTAACTGTAAGTCTCCTACTTAGAAAAATAAATAAATAAAATAAACTGATTTTTTTTGAAAGCCACTGCTGTCTCACCAGAATTCATAAGTTTCCAAAGCTGATCTACGAGGGCTTCAGTGCATAAAGGAGACTCCATGTTCTTAGTAAATGGTGGGTTCTTAGTCAGCATGTTCAGAATCTTATGTCTGAAAAAGAACAAGTAAATTTTTGCTGACCATTAAATAAAATCAGTTGAAAATTACCTGTACTGTAGTTACTTCTTCCGATTTTATCATCTCCCCTCTGAGAGCTAGCTTTGTGTTTAAGTTTAGTTTCATTTCAAAAGGCTCCGGTTACATTCTAAATATTTACTGCTGTTTTTTCACTAAACAGTTCAGATGGGTTTGCTGTTTCTAAAATTGCTTTAGTGCACAATGAGGTCTTCAAAAACCCAACTCTGTATTCTTACCAAACTTCCCCTCCCACTTCTAAAATGAACGTTTTACGTACTCTCCTTAGGCAAGTTTACAAAAAAGTTTACCAAAAAAATGGAACAAAAAATAGGCCAAGAAGAAGCCTGCATTTGAGATAATAAAATGAATATAAACTTCACTGTTACAGGATCTCTGTAGAGCACAGGAATGTGCAGCAGCACTTAAATACAGAGACTGCAAAAAGGTTTTCTGAAAATAAGAATCAATTCATAAGGAAGTCTCCTTAAACTGGGAGTTTTTACCTTATAGTCTTCTGAAAAATAGGGCAATGTGACCAAAACAAAACCTGAAAGAGAAAATGCCCAATGCCGTGAGCAGAAGACACCACAAAGAGAGGATAGAGAAAGAAGAGAAGCAAGGAGGCTCTGACAGTAGTTTAGCGTTTAGTGAAGGAATTAAAAGCCAGGCCTAGGACGAGGGCTGGAAAGTTCAAACCTCAGAGCAATGGAATGCCTGGATATAATGGAGGAAGGAAGAAACTCCGGCTGTAATTTTTATTGATGCTAGCAAAACTTTAAAAAAGGTGGACCTGGGCATTTTTTGTGTTTAATTGTTGGTGGAAAAATACCAAATGAGATCAGTACTTGAGAAAGAGATGGGAGAAAAGTGGATTGCTAGGTTGTAGTTAAGCCACTTAATCCCTTTGGGCTTCAATTTCACGTCTGTAAAACTGGAAGTTGTGGACTCTCGCTGTTACCATCCTTTTGTGCTTTCAATTTTAAGACCATCTGAAAGACTACTGAAAGGCTATAAGAATAAATACAACTTTATGGTATTTACTCAATTCACTGCAAACTCTTTATGCCATACCAAATAATTTTGAAGGATGGTCTGGGGATATCTTTTAAACTATTACTGAAAAAGCAGTAATGGTTAGTATGTATATTACTTTTAGCAATTAAACATTTCTTTAAAAGGTTTGTTTTTCTTTAAGGTTTAGATAACAGAAGATTTTTACAATAAAATATTAAATACTCAAAGTAAAATTCAGAGGAGATAGTTTAAAGGAAGAC
This sequence comes from Furipterus horrens, assembly GCF_987537825.1. NCBI lineage: Eukaryota > Metazoa > Chordata > Mammalia > Chiroptera > Furipteridae > Furipterus > Furipterus horrens. Next base: position 13,110,405 of record NW_028327177.1, on the reverse strand, counting down.
AATGAGAATTTTATGCTTGAATTTTCAGAGATTAAACAGCATATGTTTCAGATATCTGGAATGAACCTGAAGCAAATCCTAAGAAAGCCACGGGTTTATGTCATAATGACAGCAGCAAAAACTTATTTCCCTGGACAATTTAGAATTTTCTTTGTGGGCTGGCCCAATACCATTGCAAATCACTATCTCTAGGAAATGAAGTCAAACCAAAGCCAAAAAAATGTCCAAAACCTCCCAGAAGAAAAAGCATTGGATGTCCCTTGAACTGATACACTGATCATATGCATGCCTAATTCCAAAATGAGAAGGTAATTCCATGTCATCTTTAAAATAACCTACCCAACCTGAGGGAATATAACTAGTATGTATAATGTTATATGTCAGTTATACCTCAGATAAAGGGAATAATGAGACAAGGAGAAAAGGACAGAGTTCCTATTAAAAGGAAAAAAGGAAACATAGAGAAATAAAAATAGAGACAGATGTCCCAAGACACCAAAAAATACACACATAAAATAAGTGCTATGTTAACACTTTAATGCCATTAAAGATTTTTTAAGACCTGTTGAATTTTTTAAACTGTAACTATGGGCTAGAGCAGCAATTTTCAACATTTTTCATCTTGTGGCACACACAAACTAAGTACTAAAATTCTGCAGCACACCAAAAAAAATTTTTTTTTTGCCAACCTGACAAAAAAAAAAAGAAGAGGTATAATTTTGATTCATTCACACCGGACAGCTATTGTTGTGTTGGCCGTTGTTATTATTATTATTTTTTAAAATTTGACAATCTGTGGGAAAAGGGGTCAGTGCTACTGACTAAATAGTCAGGTATTGCACGTTTAAAAAAAAATTCTTGTTGGAAACTGCTGGGTTAGATGATTTTAAATAAAGCCTAAGAGGTCCCGTACTGGAAGTAAACCACATCAATTAAGAAGAAAACATCAAAAATAATCGTGAAATATATCCTTAAATAGATTTTCACCCCAGATTATAAATAACAGAGCTCTTGAAATCTGAATGATATTAACAGTTCCACAAAAATATTTCAAAAGCAATTATCTACAGTATGTGACTCAAAATTATAAAAATTTCAAATATTACATAATTTTAGAATCTGCTAAAAATAGTCTTCAAAACACAATTCCGAGAGCTCAGAAATATGCATCTTAATGTCCGTTCTACTGATGTGAATTGAAAACATACGAGGCCCTGGCTGGTGTGGCCCAGTGGGTTGAGTGCTGGCCTGCGCACTGAAGGGTCGCCAGTTCAATTGCCAGTCAGGGCACATGCCTGGGTTGTGGGCCACCAATCATTTGCACAGCAATGTTTCTCCCTCCCTTCCCCTCTCTCTAAAAGTAAATAAATAAAATCTTTATTAAAAATGAGTACATGATAAGCTTTATTAAATTTTCTGTTCCTACTTGCTATCAGTTGGATCTTACTAGAAACTTTCAAAAACATGAGCTCTGCCAGATAGGAGATAGAAGCAGGTTTTCTGTCTATCATCTTCCATATAAATATGTACTTCAGAATGGATGATTACGAGATTTCTGTCCATGTCAACCTTGCCCTTAGTATATATCAATCACAATGACAAGTTATTTAAAATATAATTTAGATCACAAATGAAGAACTATGAGATATTAACAGCAAAACTTTGTATAAAGGACATTTATGTAATAAGCATCACTTAAAACACTGAAATAGGTGACTTAACCAAAAGCTCACTCCTATACCTCAGTCTCTGCCAAGAGCTAAAATGTCTCATGTGAATTCCTGAGGCCCAGATGCAGCTCAGTGAGGTCAGAAGGCAGTTTATTCGTGACTTTTTAGAAGAAAACTACTTGCCAACTGATGGGGAAAGATGAGCAAGACAGTTCACGTCTAGCTCGGTGTTCTCGTTTCTAGTTGGAATGACTATAGCCTACGTTACTTTCCAACTTTCAAATTTTATTTTATAAAATCATATTAAAATGAACAAAAATTTAAGTGTCTACTATGTCCAAAGAAAGACAAAAATGGTAAAAAATGTAATCCCATTTGAATACACCATAAACATCCTGCTTTGCGAAAGAAAGCAGCAGAAAACACTAGAAGGGCATACAAAAATAAAAATAACCCCAAGTCTATTTAAGAAAAATTAAGATTTTATATGAGATAGAAAGGAACAAACGGAATACACCAAAACATTGTTCTTAATCACTTCTAAAGTAAATTAAATCAAAATCACTTCTAAAGTAAATTAAATCAATCAGTAGAGGTCTCATAATTTTGGATATACAAGGATCTTCCAGCTGCATTACAAACTATTACATAAGCTTCCCTTTAAGTTACAATAGAAATCATATGTAAAATTACAGGAAATAAATTTTACTTATTAACAATGTATTTTGAAAAAGGCCTTCCAAAGGCAAATTGAATAAAAAAGTCAAAAAAGGGCACGATAAATGCATAACATACTCCTATGTTTTCAAAAATAACAGACTTATTCCATGTATAACTTCTAAAATTTTCAATTTACTTTAGGACTTACAAAAAAAATTATAGCACAAAAACTAACCTTACATAGGGTACAGGGTCATCCTGAATCATATTAAGTAGCCATTGCAGTTCTTCATAACTCCTGTCCACTGAAAAGAAAAATAAAGAAATCTGTTGCTGCAATTATAACAAGTCAAACAAGTGATAGGCAAGGAGCTTACACTTGATATTGAGGACTCTGCCTTAGCTAGACTTCCAATCAGAGTTGAAGGCTGTAGACAAGTTCCTCATATATATATTTTTTAACATAACAGGCCACTTTGTAAATTTTATAAGTATTATGCTATACGTAGCCAAAACATGAAACAAAACCAAGTGTATATTTTTCACTGCAGTTCAAATCAATAGCAAATGCAACATAAAGCAAATTATAATTTATTGAGCCCTAAATTAGAGATGATTAACTCTAAATGAACAAAATGTGTTTAAATAAAATTGTTTCTAGATGCTTAAATCAAATTATAGAGATGTCTGATCCTCAATGATCCTTCAACTGTATTATAAAATGAATTGTTTTTGCCTGAGAAGTTTCTTTCATTTAAGACCAAAGAACAGCCTTTACTTTTTGACATAATATAAAAGGCAATTAAAAAATAAAAGTGATATAAATATAACTGACCAATAAAATGACTCATTAGCTGTTTCCATTCACCTTTTCAACAAGTTTTGCTGTTATGACTTAAAAAGCTTTATTTTCAGAATTTTATTTCTAATATTTTCCATTTTTTTATTTTCAAATTATCTAAAATTCATGGATCACATTTAAAAAATATAATTAATTTATTTTTAGAGAGATGGGAAAAGAAGGGGAAAGAGGGAGAGAAACATTGATGTGTGAGAGAGACATCAACCAGTTGCCTCCTGTACACCCCGACCTGGGTACCTGGTCCGTCACCCAGGCATGAGCCCTGACTGGGAATCAAACTGGCTTCCCTTTGGTTGGCAGGCCGGCACTCAACCCACTGAGACACAACAGCCAGGGCTCATGGATGACATTTAAACACCTCTCAATTAAATTATACTTATTTAGTGTTCTTTGGGAAATCATAATATTCATATTGTATTTCATTTCAGAGAGTACTAATTCATGAAACCTTCATATTTATGTGACAATGAACATCATATACTTTGGGAAAGATGACTGAGAATACTGGCATGTTTAATGTACCCCAAAACTTCTAAATTTCATGAACTGATAAAATCTCAAAACAAAACTGAAGACTGACAGAGAATTACATAGTTTTCCTGCCAAGAAATTCATTTTAAAAAAATGGTTATTTTCACTATAATTTCTTAAAAGTTTATTTTAACCCTCCATAAAAAGAACAAATGACAGTCCTTTTTGAACTTAGACCAACATACATATTATACACACTATATTGACCTTACCCTTTTATAATTCCTAACTATAAATAAGTATTTCTATTGAAATTTATAAAAGGTAAAAATTTGAGTATATTTCCCTCTATTTAACATGTAAAAATTAATCAATATCTACTAAAGAACGTCCCTCACCCCTTGTCTTTCCACAGTCAGATGAGAAATTCAAAATACTTTAACTTCCTTACTCTTCTCATATTTTAGTGCTATGATCTGATAATTTCAGATGTAGATTAATTTACATATTTCTTATATTTGCAACCCCCCCAGAGGTTTTATTTAATTTATTGGAGTGACATTGGTTAATAAATTATATAGGTTTCAATTCTATTTATAAACTTCTATAATACATCATCTGCATGTTGTATTGTGTGCTCTCCACCCCAAGTCAAGTCTCCTTCCATCACCATTTGTCCCCCTTTACCCTCTCTACCTCCCCCCCAACTCCCCCTTCCCTCTAGTCATCACCATGCTGCTGTCTGTGTATATGAGGTGTTTAACTTGGCTTCATCCCTTCACCTTCTTAAGAATGATTTTTGAAATCTCCATTAACTTTAAAAACCATATTAACAAATATTTAAGCTTAACTCTTTATTTTACAGGCATGGTTGTTGATCACTGCTTTGCATTTCACACTTTGCTCTTTAGCTATTACTTTGATTCATTTCCAGATCAGCTGAAAATTATCTTTGGGAACTTGATTATTTAAAATGTTCCCTAGGAGCACTGGCTGGTGTGGCTCAGTGGACTGAGCGCTGACCTGTGCACTGAAAGGTCGCTGGTTTGATTCCTGGGTTTCAGGCTGGGCCCCCAGCTGTGGGGTTCAAGAGGAATCTCTTGTACCTCTTACACATCAATGTTTCTCTCCCTTTCTTTCTCCCACCCTTTCCCCCTCTCTAAAAATTAAATAAATAAAATCTTTAAAAAAATAAAATAAAATGTTACATAGGAGATGTACTTCTTGCCTTCAAGAATCTTAAATCAAAACTTCCCTTAGACATTATATTAGCTATTGGTTTCCTTTTGAACTCTTCATATTCTGAAAAAGTCACGGGTCACATTCATTATTCTCATACCTTCTATAGTAACTAGGCTCTGATATTCCTAGGAACTTACACCTTTTTTTGCTTAACCTTAAAAATTTTAATTTCATCAGACTAGCTTAGGTCAGTTTCATTTACACCCTATCAAAGTATTCTATTACTTCTTAGATTATTGCTTTTCTTCCACCAGCTCCATTCTTCATGACTTTTTTTTAAAACATTTTTATCTCCTTATTTCTCCTCTGTATTTCTGAAAATGTTTTGACTATGTAGTTTTTGCTTACTTATTTATGGCTTTTTTTTTCAACTTTTTAAAGCCCTGCCTAATCCCCTTAATGAAGCTCCTGTTTATGTCTCTTGCTCTACTTTCACAGATACAAATTTCTGACAGGAGCAAGATGCTTTCTTTCTTTCTCGTTTTTTTTTTTTTTTTAAGATTTTATTTGTTTTTAGAGAGAGGGGAAGGAGAGAGGGAGAAAGAAAGGGAGAAAAACATCAATGTGTGGTTGCCTCCTGCAAGCCCGCAACTGGTGACCTGGCCCACAACCTAGGCATGTGCCCTGACTGGGAACTGAACTGGCGACCCTTTGATTTGCAGGCTGTCGCTCAGTCCACTGAGCCACACCAGCCAGGGCGCAAGATGTTTTCTTGAATCCTTCTTGTATATAGTTAGAAATTTGAAATTTCACAAAAAGCAACTTCTATTTCTTAAAATAACACATAATTAAAGCTATAAGAATGGTCTACTGACTTCTTGGGAAGCCCCAAGATATCTACTTATTAATTTTATTATTCCCCTTCACTTATCAATTTTTATAAGAATTCTTCATTAAACAAAAATCTGTGCGTCAAGAATTTAAAATTAAAATATCTGTACTGTATGTAATAAGAAAACCCCAATAACGGAGACTGGATTTAAATGGTAAATATTCCTTTCTAAGATGATGTAAACATACACTTCTAAAGCATTACCTTTCGTATAATCAACAACTGCTTCCAAAGCTGCTACCCTAATGTCCACAAAGTGGCCATATTCTGCGTAAGATTTAAAAAGAGCTGGATCGCTTGGCACATGTCCATTCTTCTGAAGCACTCGTATGGCTCTCAAACAACTAGGAAAATAGATTTACAGTTAAATGGTTTGATTAAAGTATTTTGAATCAAACTTGTTTGCTAGGCATTAGAAATTAATCCATAACAGTAAACTGAAAAATTGATCTGCTTTGAATCTACCTTTTAATTTTGTATCATTAAATTTTTGCAATGATCATAAAAATGAGAAGTATATAAATGTTATCAAAGGAAAACAAATTTTAAAACTTCTTTGAAAATTCAGTTTCAGGTATCATTATATTTAGTGTTTTCTCCAAAAGTTTTAGTTACACAGTTTAGTAAATAATAAATGTGGAAGGTTAAATTGTTCATAATATTTGAAACAGTGACTCGACTTTCTTTTTAGCAAACTCCTAAAGAGATAGAACTTTTTGATAATCATACGCAAAGAAGTTGAAAGATGCAAAAAGTCATCTTAAAAGTATCTAACAGAAAGATGCTTATACTATATCTAATGAGATAAAATATTATGCAGACATCAAAAATAATGCTTTCGAAAAATTTCTGATAACATGAGGTTATAGTATAAGCAGAATACAAAAACTATATATACAATGTATGTCCACTAATTAAAAATTTATATTTTATAAGAGAAAGAAAATTAGAAGGCCAGTCTCCAAAACAGTACAGTAATAATTTATCTGTGGATGACAGAATCATAGGATTTTAATTTTCTCCTTTAACTTTACTATATTTCCCAGTTTTCTATGAGCATAAATTTCTCTTAAACTTATAAAAATAACTTTAAAGAAAATGTAAAGAATCATCATACCTGACAGTGATGGTGTGTCTGTAACTTGGAAGGAGCTTTTCCATATTCAGAAACCTGGTGATTTCTTCAAGAATGAGTCGCACATCCGGATTTAAGTTATCTAAAGTTCGAACTTCATTATTCACACTGACTGCAGGCGTAACAGAGTTGGCGAGAGCATCAATCATTTCTGCACGATAATAGTTATCTGAAAACTAAGGCAAAAAATAATTATAAAAGGATACAATATGCATACTTCCGTTCAGAAAGTAATAAAATAAAATATTTATAATCTAAGAACATAATTTATCTGAAAACATAAGTTGGTAAGTATTCATCTCGGTCCTTTACGCAGAGTCACACATTAGGAAAAAAGTGAGATACATGAATTAGAAATACAACAAGGTTTTACAGAAAGTATCCAGCTACTTAATATGAAAAACAGAGACATTTATTGAACAAGATACAAGATACAAGAAACACTGTACATAGGACAATGACGCCTCAGTCCCCTTCAAAGTAGGCATCAGGGGACCTCACAGAGTCCCAATCCCTATCAGCTGCCCCATCAGATTTTCCTGAGTCTTGTTGACAGTCTGAAATCTCTTCCCTTTCAAAGGTGATTTAGTTTTGGGAAAGGTCAGAAGTCCCAGGGTGCCAAATCTGGCTGTAGGGGACTGAGTCATTTACCTGACTTGATGTTTTGCCAAAAAAACTCTGCATGAGACGTGATGCGTGAGCGGGCATATTATCGCGATGAAGCTGCTGATAACCACCAGTTGTCCATAGCTACATCTTTCAACAGAGAACACTGAAGTAGGACTCCTTATTCATTGTTTGGCCTGGAGGGGCATACTCGTGATGGACAACACCTTCCCAATCAAAAAACACAGTTAACACGGTCTTGATCTTACTGCAGCTCTGGCACACCTTCTTTGGGCGTGGAGAACCAGGCAACTTCCATTGGGATGACTGGGCCTTCCTTTCTGGTTCATAGTCGTAGACCCACGACTCATCTCCAGTTATATAGCCTTCTTGAGGGAATCTGATTCATTGGTAGCTGTTTAAATCAAGTCATTAACAACTGCAGTACAATGTTCTTTCTGCTCTGGTAGCAGAAACCATGGAATGAATTTTGCCATGAAATGTTTCATGCCAAGATCCTGCATCAAAATTTCAGTCACAGTAGTTTTTGGAATCCCCAGATCAGTTTCTAGTTCTCACACCGTCAGTTGCTGATCTTTGTTGATTGCAGCTTGTATACAACATTCTCGGGTGTTCAGATTATTGCAGGCCTTCCAGAACGTGGATCAGTTTCAACAAATCCTTGACCACCTTTGAAGCATCTGTGCCACACTTCTTTTTTGTGCTGCACTCATTGCATTGTCCCCGAAAGCCTTCTATCACCTGAATAGTTTCCATGGAGAAATGTTCAAGCTTAGTGCAAACTCTGATGCAGATTTGTTGCTCTACTTGCTCAGTCGTTTTTTAATGTGACGACAACACAGTGCACATGCTCACTCAACAGTGTCTATCATCCCCACTGACTCGTACAGTGAAGTCAGCATTGTTAACACACACACACTCCAGTCCGCTCTCCTTGGCTGCCAGGTTACATTGAGGTCGTGCAAACGGTTCTCGTTATAATAACAATGGCTCGACTTTTTCCAGACAGACCTCGTATATTAGTTCATTCAATAAATACTCCATGAAAGGCACTCTTTTAGTATCCTAACCAGATTCCCCTAAAAGGATGACCACAGTTCACAAATCTTGCTTGTAATACAGAGCTTCAAATCAGCTATTTAGTGCTCTACTCTCATACGTACACATATAACCCAAAGATCACCAGATATTTTTAAAAAGTACCAACATAAAAAAGACCAGAACAAACAAAGAGAAAAAGGTGACTTGAAAGAAATAGTGTGCGAGGAAAAAAGAAAACTGGCAGGGGAGAAAAATCCAAAACTATTGTTAATGTTGTCTGAGAAATAACCAATGAGATGTCTTCCAAGAGCAAAACATTTTAAAAAGAGAAATACGAAGAGAATCAGAATCAAAGTGAACTATAAAATTTTTTTTAAATTCCTGAAATTTTGAGCAAAAAGAGACCAAAAATAGGAAGAAAAGGACAAGGAAATTAGGGGGGATGGTCTAGAAGACATAACATAGGAATAAGTGGAGTTTCTAGCAAAAGCAGAGAAAATGGAAAAGGAGATCATAAAAAAATTTTCCTAAATCCATATCCCATTCAACTCCCAGAGAAGTAATTTATTGAAAGGCAATCTAGGTGTGGCTTGACTTAAACTCAGGAAATCAGATACTCTAGCCTGGTTATTTGAACATGCAGCATATGAGTTAAGTCTACCAGCAACAAAAACTGCCAGGGAGAGAAGAGGAATACCTGCCCCTTTTGGCTTCCAGTGTGGAGGCAGAACCTCACATTCATTGACACACATGACAATAGAGCTCCCTAAAGATTCCTATGTTCAGATACTGAGCAGGAAAAAAAATACAGCACACAACAAACAAACAAAACCAACGAAAAACTATTCCACAAGTGCACACTTTGGATCAAAACATTTATAGGTTTTCTTTAAGTATTTTTATAGTTTCATTGTTACCTCTGTTAACTACTTTGCCAACAAAGCAAAAGCTCCTTTATTTAACCACTGTTTCTGACCTAAGTTTGTGGATCACAAAATGAACTCAAATATTAAAAAGGAGATGGGGGTGTGGGTAAAGTAGGAAAACCGAATGATTTAACATTTACCCCTAAGACTACATCCAATTCTCACAGATACTGTAACCCTACTTGGACAAGCTAGATTATCTGATAACAAATAAGGTGAAATAACTTGAAACATGGCATCTAATAGCTGTTTGCTAAATAAACGAATAAATTCATATAATGGTTTTTAAAAAAGTCAAATTCATCAATAAACAAGTTATCCCAAGAGGGAACTGTTTTCTGGGTATCAGAATTCACCAAAACAATTTTTAGCTGGCTCCCCAAAATCTAACACACTAATATCTCCACGTTACGACAGGTATAAGGAACATTTAAAAACCAGCTAATCTTGGTTTTCATCAACTGGTTATTATAATAAATCATGTTTACATGCTTCTAACTCTAGAAATTTCAAGTACCATGGACGATTTCACAGTCTAAATATTTCTTTAAAAACAAAATATCACTGGATAGTTTTATAATATTCATTAAGGTACCTTACCTTATTTTTTCTGTTGTCATTGTACTTGATTAAGTCTAAAATAAATGTTAAGACTTCTTTGGGACAAAGGTTGTGGACATCTCTCAATAGAGCCATTGCAACTGGCATAGTCTACAGAAAAAAAAAAAAATTAAGCATGAAATTCAACTCTTTCACTGATACAATTAATTGAATTCAGTGCATGTAGGAAAAGGGTTACTCTAGAATTGACACAGGTATCTGGATGGAGCCTAACCCCCTAACTCCCACCCCTTCCTACTCAGAACATGCCACAAACATTCTAACAGAAGAGCTGAGCAGGACACCAAGGGGAGGGCTGGGTGCACTCTGCAGCCCACATGACTTTGTCTTTTATTTGTCAGAGGAAACACGTCATGTAAGTTACATAAATTCAGTTCTGGGTTTTTCAGTAAAGATATGGGGCTTTAACATTAGATAAACCATTATTCAACTCCTACTCTACTATCTACTAAGACGGGCTATGTCAGCTAGTTGCTTCCTAAGCAGGAGCCTCACAACCCTTTTCGGGATTAAATGACATAGTGGCTGGAGGCACACAGTTCAACCATCGGTCGAGAAGACGCGGATGGTCCAATACCATCCCATCTCTGCTTAAGAAGCAATGGTAAATTATCTGAAATCCAGCGTAACTTTCCTCTTCTTAAATTTTCACAGGCAACTTTTCTAAGGTGGTAGAAACCTGACTCAGAAAAGGGCAGGTTGTTATCTTTTCTGAAATGTACCTCCCAGCAGTGTCCTGCCTACTACCAACACCTTCAGAATTCACTCCATCTTCTGTTTTAGATTTACTGGCCCCCATGAAATATGTCATCCCTCCCTCTCCAATGCTTGCTTTATCTGTGCCAAACAGACGTCAAGTTTTTCCTCCCTCTATCCAAAACAAAACAAGCCCCAAACGGCCTGTCCTCAGCCCTGCGTCACGCTGAACATGCCTCCTTTCTCATACTCCCCACCCCCAAACCAGGAGAATAAAACAGGCTTCCTTAGTTTTTCTACTTCAGCTTCACTCTTCCTTCCATTCCATTCTCGTTCATCTAATCTCTGCCTTCATTATTACGAAATTACTCAAAAAATGTTACAAATGACTTGCAAATGCTAACCCCCCACCATTCTCACATCCCTTCCTGCAACAGGGACTCCATCATGCCACCACTTTCTACATTACCATTCCCAGAAAACCTACTATGTGATAAACAGAATCTAAAATACTTCACATGCGTATCTTATTTCATTCTAAAACAGATAAATTTTACAATTGCGTAAACAGAGGCCAAGAGGGTTACGAAACTGTCTTCGTGCAAACTGCTAGCGAGTAGCAGGGCTGAGTGCTGCTTTGCCTCTGACTCAGAAACGCTGTTCACATTCTAGAAGGACTCACCCATACCACCACCCCCCATGGAGCCAACCCCAGATTCAAATTATCCATTTCTCGTTACTTCAGTATTAATGTGGCTAGTGAGTTCCTTTCCTACCCCTCATAAAATCAATGAGCAATCACTTAATCAAAATTTTGGAAAAAAATTTTAAGAACAAAAAAGAACAAAGGCCCAACCTTTTAGAAGAAAGCAAACACATTTATTACTTGACTAATCTCCAAGTAAAACCGAGATATACAGATAGCGGCATAAAACAATTATAAGAAATTTGGGAGGTAAACTGTACCTTCTGTAGAAAATAACTTTGAAAGCTCATAAAGTTGTTTGTCTTCACAATGTTTGGACAAGTTTTACAACAAAACATCCTAGTAAAGAGCGACTTCATGGCAGGCGGTCCTGTCCATGTGCTCACCATTGAATTTGCAATCTGCGAACAATCAGAAAACAAAGTAATTTCCATCACCACAGCACACGTATTTTTAAATAAATAAAACCGCTTTCTAAAAGTTAGCAATGCAATTGGGTTAGTTTTCAACTTCAATTCTCATAAATTTAATTCATTTTAGCCTTCCATTATCATTTCTAAGAATCCGTACAAATTCACCCTGCCAAATTCTTATATACATTTATAATTATTTTCTACAAGTAAATTTCTAAATTGGAGCATTCTTTATGTTAAGAAAACATATTTGCAAAAGGCTTCTATTTTAAATAAGTTTATATTTGTCTATTTAGGTGGATGTAATTCTAGAATTTTAAATTTATCAGCTAGAAACATCACCAAGGATTTTAAAGAAGGTTTTAAAATCTACCCTAATTGAAAAACAAACCAAGTACCGCGATACCATTTAAGACTGTAAGAGTGCTTACAAAAAAATGTATTCTGCCACTGATACCTTTAGTGCATATAAAAATCATTCTAAAAAGAAAACTATAATTAACTTTAAACAACATAATTTTATGGATCTGCTAAGAATCTAGCATGCAAAAATCACAAAGATCTTTATAAAAGCAATGAAATTGTATCTTTAGCAGATGATTAACAAAGAAAGTAATCCTTTCCCTCACATACCTGAGTCAAGTGTAGAAATCAGAAATCCAACTACTCACTAGTGACGATTAAAGAAAAAACAAATCTAAAGCATAATGATCTGGTGGAATGTTGGACAAATGAATTCAGCAGTGAGGAAGGCAAGAAAGTCACTAAATGGAAATGAACCTATTATCAAGATGCTTTTTCAATACCTGGAACCCAGTATTTCTGGCCAAATTTTTGTCTGCGTTTTCTGGTTTTCATTTTACCTTCAGGTTTTTTGTTTTTTGTTTTTTTTGCATCTAAAGAAAATATATAGTCTTCTTAATAAATTAACTTTCCTAGTATGTTAAATTACAGAACCTAGCATTCTAAATTACATATTACTAACACTGATTACTAAGCTCAAACTAACATGAAACAATCACCCCAGTGGGATAATTAAGATGAACTGATTTCATGTACTTTAATGTAAAACCAAGGAATTTCTTACCAAATATATTCTTTGCTTAAAAATGTAGTTGTCAAGTTAATACAATGGTGAAAAATGCTCTTTGGTTTTAAAATCTGACTCATTACCTATTTTCAGGTCAAACATCTTTCTTTCAAATCAGTCTTGCTAAAAAGCTTTTTAGGGACCAGCTACCAAGTAAAATCAGACTCTGGTGAATTTTAATTCGTTTACAGAGTTTTAGTTTTTACATGCATGGAAGCTCACCTTCGCAAGGCAGAAGCAAGCTGCCATCCTCACTCGGTAGAAACACTGCTCCTGCTCCAGGATGTCGGTGAGGGCCAGCCGCGACGCCGGCGTGGGGAACTTCTCCAAGGCCGAGATGGACTCCTGCTGCGCCACGACGTCCCTCTCGTAGCGGAGCTGGTACTGCCACATAAAGTCGGCCTGCTCAAACTCTACTTTCCTCAGTACGGACATGTCAGGGTCTATCCTTATCCACAGCAGAGGGGAGTCGGCGCTGGAAGGAAACACAATATTCCGCTGTGTTCATTTTTAAAAATTTTACATATGCCTAAAATAAAAACAAAGCACTTACTAACCAGCTTCTCCTCTACATGTGGTATTCAAGACTGCCTGGGATTTTATGTATTCATTTTTTTAAATGACACTGACAACTTTATCATTATGTTTAATATATTTCAACTTCATTACAATGTCTATCTACACCAATCTTGCAGAAAAGATCTCCAAGGAGAGTAACAAAATAATTCCATCTGAAATTATTAATTTGGGACTTTGACTTGTGATTACATGATGTGAAAAGGGGAATGAGACCAAGTTTCTTCACTTTACTTCCTGTAGCCAGATAACTGACTAAGGTTTTAAGTGTCATCCCTTACTGGATATCAATCTGTGACTAAGAAATGAATTAATTTACTACTTTATTTTGTTCAACTGATTTTAATACTTTATTTTATAATGCTAGACTTATGACCTTTCAAACAGCAAGTTCTGAAATCATAGTTCAGAGGCATATCACAAGATTATGCACATAATATCTCCAAGTAAGAAGCACACTTTTAAAAAATCTAGTCCATGTCAACACTTTTATCAAAGGAACACCACCTGAAGTAGTAACTCAATTTATCAAATACCACTGGGTGCTCACTATAGTCAAATCACATATGAAAAAACTGTAAAAATGGCACATAAACAGCAATGATATTTTGCAACCAAGTTAGTTCATTGCAATGCTTTATAAAAAATATACAGGTACAATATGGACAAAAAGTTTCAGCTACATAATATTTAAAAATGAAATTGTCAATAAATAATACCACATAAAAATTTTAAATAATGATATTTAAATTGTGTTTTGCAAGCACAGGAAGCCTTCAAGTACCCTGAAGCCTTGTCCAAGGACAAAGAGCAGGGGTATCACCTGAGAGTTCATTAAGAACATGCCTATCAGGACCCCCTAGTGCGGTGCTGGATCAGAAACTGCATTCTAAGGTCCCCCAGCGATTGACACGTATGTTCTAGTTGGAGCAGCACTGGTCTAGAAGTCAGCAAAGGCGCAAGAAAGATGCCTAAGTCCAGGCTGGGCCCACTTCAAAACCACCCTGTAGTTACTCCTCATTTCACCGGGGCCAGGGTGGATTTACTCTTCTCTCTTTGATTATTTCCCTGGGGTAACACTGGTTAATCCCATTATGTAACTTCCAGGTGTATGACTTTATAATACAGTATCTGCTTACCCCACTGTGTGCTCACCACCCAAAGCCAAGTCTCCTTCTGTCACCACGTATTTGACTCCCTCCACCGTCTTCCTCCTCCCCAACTCTCCTTCGCCTCTGGTAACCACCATATTGTTATCTGTGTCTAGAAGTCTGTTTGTTTTGTTTGGTAATTTGTTGCTTTTTGTTTTATATCCCATATATAAATAAAATCATATGATTCTTGTCCTTTTCTACCTGACTTACATCACTTAGCATGATACTCTAAAGATCCACCCATATTGTTAAAAATGGCAATATTTCATCTTGTCTATGGCTGAGTAGTATTCCACTGTATATGATTTTATGTAAGATTTATTTTTAGCATAAGGTTACACTGCCTTTCAAAAGCTTAAAAAGCACTGATTTCAGGACATTTATATACTTTATGATATACATATCAAGAGAAATGAGAACGCAGAAAATATTATGTCCTTAAACTTAAGTAACTAACTTACTCCATTGCAGAAAGATCCATATCTACCTCTTCTCCATTCATCAGTGGAATTTTTTTCTTCTTATTCCTACATTTAAGAAAAAGTAAATTTTAAACTGTGACATTTCCAGTTCTAAAAGGAAATGAAGAGCAGCCAAAGTTCAAGTTATGAAATTTTTTAATTGTTTTTCAATTACAGTTGTCTCATTTTTCCCCCATTGCTCCCCCCCTCAGCCCACTCCCTCTCCCTCAGTCAGTCCCCACCCCGTTGTCCGTGTCCATGTGTCATTTAGACGTGGCCTTTGACAAGACCCTTCCCCTACTTATTTCACGCAACACTGAAAGATATCCTAAGGAAGAAGGAATAGTAAATGTAACAGAACTTAATCACAATAAAATCTATTTTGAAGCTGAAAGAATGAAGTAAATGATATTGAAATGTCTAATTAAAGTTTAACAAAAAAGTATATAATTAAATGTCAACTCAAAACATATTTCTAAGAACTGGTAGCTATAGTTTATGTAGAAAAGATAGAGAGAGCTATCAATAAAAAAAGAAAAAAATCCTGTATTAAAAAAAGAAAATAGAACCAGGCCTGAACTGAGACATGAATAATTCTGAACATATGCTGTATGTGCAGGTACTGTCCTGTATGAAGTGGTTAACTACGAAACATCTTACCTGTACTAACCAATATGTACAAGGTTTAAGACAAGCTGAAACAAAAGCAAGTGGAATCATGCAAACTACTCTTGAGCCATAAAATCTGCGGGACAACAAACTAACGACTTGGGTGAGGATGAATAAAATAAGAACAGAGAATAGTCTGCCTGTGTTCCTCACACAAAATATCCAAATGACATACTGTTAATATAGAGAAAAAACAAAACTGAGAAAATGCTATAGGAGGGTAGCAATCAGATGGTCCCAATATCAAAGGTAGAAAGGATAAAAAGAAAGGGAGATTTCACTCTAAACATGAAAGAATTTTCACTGAGGAAAAATGATCACTGGGAGATCTCAGAATCAAGTTCCCTGGAGACCATCAAAATCAACATTCTCATGTCTGAAATAATGTAAATGTAATCATGAGTTTAGACTTCTACTCCTGAAATTTTGATTATTACTACACAGTACTCCAGCAAAGCACACAAATTTTTCTCATCTTTCACTATTCAGAGTACATGGCTGCGTTTAAGAAAATGAGAAAGAAAAATTATTACATAAAGGATGAACTGTTGGGCATTTTCTAAGTAAAACGGCACCGTGCCTATGAACGACAGTAAAAACTTCTGCAAGGGCACGGGGGTAGAGGAGGAAGGGGAAGGACACATAGTATAGAGAATGCGGGGGCTTTTCATGACATATGTACTCAGCCCCTCCCTTTATATTCACTGATCATTTCTCCAATAGTACCTATAGATATTAATCAAATGAGACTAATAAGAATGAAACTAAGCAATTTGCCTTGAATTTTTCCTGGCTCCAAAAACTCAAATTTCCATTCCACCTCCCCATGCCACTACAAAATAAGGATTTGCAAACCTATTGAAAACTGATTTAATTTTAAGGATAAAAACAGAAAGCAAATAATGTTTGGTAATATTAACTTGAATTAAAATGGAGGGGAAAAGATACTAGATAACATGTTCTCTACCTACAATTTTAGGTACACATTAGGAGTTTTTTTGAAGATTTTATTTATTTTAGAGAGAGGGGTAGGGAGGGAGAAAGAGAGAAACAGATGTGAGAGAGAAACATCAACTGGGGCCCTGGCCCACACCCAGGCATGTGCCCTGACTGGGAATTGAACTGGCGACCCTTTGGTTCACAGGCTGGCACTCAATCCACTGAGCCACACCAGCCAGGGCTACATTAGGATTTTATTTTGGCATTTCAATCTGTAAGACTTACGATTTAACTATGAACTTTAATTTATAATTAAAATTCAATGCTTACCTTCTGCTTTTGGAATGGCAGGGTATATCATGTTTAAGGCTGTTTTCTTCAATTTGCAATGTGTGATTGAAGGATCCATCTAACTCCTGCACTGTCACTTTAAGTGGCCCCTTTAAAAAGAAATATAATGTTCATAGATAGTGCTGGAAGAATACCAGTATGTGTTCTTACCTGTGTAGGTACATAAATCAAGATATAAAATAACACTGTACAAGATGTGTAACTGCAGAAAAGGAAAGGCGATTGGTGCCAATGGAAGGGAGAACTGGGAGAATCTGTATTCCCTGAAATCTCCATCTGTATCCTGGCTTCCCATAACCAACACCTGGTATTTGCTTAATATCGTTCTTTGCAAACAAAATCTCATTATGAAATTTCTAACCAGATCTGCCACCCATAAGCCCTTTCTATATAGTAATGGGGAGAAAGCAATGCAAAAGGTCATTTTGGAAAAAAAATTACCACATATTTCTGAGTTCCAGGAGATGTATAATCTTGTTTTATTTCTAATTCCAAGACATTTCGTTTTCTATTAAATGCAAAACTTCCATAAAATTTTACCACTCCACTCTGGTCTCTGAAGAATTGTAAAGGAATTTCTGCATACTGAAATGAATATATACTAAACAAATTATTTATAGTGACAGTAATAATTTTCAAATCCATTCCCATCAGTTCAAAGCTTGAAAAGCATGCTTCATTGTGAAGCAGGTGGCAAAGTAGTCAAAATTCTTGTGAAAAATGTTTCCCCAGATTTAAAAAGAATTTCTGAAACATTAGGAAATTTGTGTTTTGAAAGAAGTAAAACCACTCAACTGGGCTATTAATATAACGAAAGGAGAAAATGTAAAAACTTTGTAAAAAGTTCCAAGACACAACTCAAGTTGTGCCAACTTCTAACCACATCTACAAGTCACAGACCACTGAATCTTACAAGTGACCCCACATGCCTGTCCTGATGAATTATTTACCTCCCCTACCATCAAGCTTGTTGCTGTACTTAATCTAAAAACTATTTCAAAATATGCCAAATTTTATAAATAGTACAGGTGTGTGTCTGTATGTGTGTGTGTGTGTATGTGTGTGTGTGTGTGTGAGATAGCTCAATGATTAGTAAGCACTTTACAGGAAATGATTTATAGTACCTGGTTATTTTTACCATTACTTAGAATTATAAATGGTTCTTGCCTCCCTTCATCCCCCAAATCCCTCTTCTTCCTCCTCCTCCTTACACACATAACCTTATTCCCTTCCCCCATTTGTTAAACTGTTATTTAAAGGATACACCCACTGCTTTATTAAAGGCTGAATGTCTTTGCCAGAGACATTTGAGATGGATTTCAAAAACCCAGACGTGGAAACCAACATCTGACTCCACATATGTGACTGGAACTTCTGAGAGGAAGCAGTACTAGCCAAACTTAGCAGTTTATTGAAAACCTGTAAGGATAAAGTGTTACATAGTAACTTCATGTCATTTAGTAATATAATATACTTTGCTTTCAATACTAAACCACCTTGCAATATAACTTTATTTTAGTCAACTATGGAAGACAATAATTTCACATCTCACTATATAGATTGTTCTAAAGACTATCAACAGTAGAAGCATGCAAAAATTTAAACAGCCAGAATAAACATTCTTCCTCTAAATATAATTGAATTTTAATAATGTCTTGGTCAAACACCAAATAGTTTACAAGAATTATAATAATAATAATATACAATACCTATAATATATTATGCTACGAACTTTACAGAGAAACTAAACATTATTCATTTAAGAAGTTGAGGGGATTTATACCACTCAAGAAAGTCAACTGGCTCCTGTTAGACCACCTCCAATTTAATTTTTGTTCTTTACTCTAAAAGCAAGGTGAAGGACAAAAGAATTAAAGAAACTTAATTTTAGAGCAAACTGAAAAAGAGTACTAAAAAGCTGTTTTTTGCTTACCTCTAAGAATGTCATTAGCAGAAAAGAAATAGCTGAACATTTAGAATACATCTGGTTTCTACTACCTCAACTATTACTCCTCAATGACCTACACCAGAACTGGCTTAAAATATATCACAGAATTTAGCCATAGAAAAAATAAGCATCTTTTAAATAAGTTTGCCTTTTCCTACTGAAAACATTTCTAAATAGCACTTCATCCTTAATATTCTAAATAATGTCAAACACAAAATTATAGGCATAAATAGGCTTTACATTCACCTTCATAATAACCATATACTAAACGAGTCAAGTATTGATACTCATTCTATATCTGAGGAAACAAACAAAAAGCATGGGGCTAAGTGAGCTTACAGCTAATGACGAATAGAACGCCACCTTACCCAGATATCTGGCCCTGTTTCACAATAGTACTCAGATGACACACAAACAGAATGGTTGAGTTCTTAACTTTAATACTTACTTGTAGCATAAATTCCATACTGATTCTGTTTTCAATCAATCTCATCACAAGGTGAGCTTTACACTGAAACATAGTGTAGTATTCCCAGGACAGAGTATGTGGATGCTTTATTGAAAAGTGCAGATGGGATGCTGGACTAAACAAATAAACAGATTTACTTAACAAACTTGAATATTAAGTAAACAGTAAATTTCATGGCCACATCAAGACAATAAATACGAAATCTCATAAGAATACCGTAGTAATTTTCTTAGTATGAGAGCACTAGGAAGACTACAAAACACACAAACACAAACACGTGCGCACGCACACGCATGCGCGCACACACACACACAAACAAAATCAAGATGAACTACATGTCTAACACACAAACAGTTATAAAAATACTAAAAACAAAGGAAAATATTTCTTTCCATGATTTTGGGGTGAAAAATTTTTTCCAAAAACTTAAAATCAAATCAAATCTGGAGGACATAAAAACCAGATTGAGTATGCAAAAAGTTTTAAATTCTGACATGAAGATCATCTGTAAATTAAAAGAAAGGTCAAGTCTAGTGGAAGCTATGAAAGACATATATGAACATTTAAGATGTCTACAACTTTTCACTATTTCAAATAATACTGTAGTGATTATCTTTTTACACATGTGCAAGTATTTTGTATGGCAAACACTTAAAAGTAAAATTTCTATATAACACACCTAGAACTGGTGAATCTAAAAATTACCCATTAAAAATTTTTGATTGATACCAACAAATTACCCTTCAAGATCACTGTACCAAACTATACTCTTATAACCAATGTATAAGAGTAGTCATTATACTTCCTTAAAAATGTAGCATATTGAAATTTAAAATATTTATCAATTTGGTATTTAAATAATTACTTTTATATTTCACTATTACTTCTAAGCTTATAAGATTTATAAGCTTATGAGCTTTAGCAATACATAGAAATATGGAAAAAGTTAAATAAATTCCAAGGTATAATGGAATACTATGTAGCTCTTAAACGGAACAAAAGTTAATATATAATGCTTGCCAAAATATATAGATATGGTTAATATTTTTAAAAGTACACAGTAATATACATATGACTGAATTAATTTTACAAATGTCATATATGCATAAAGGCAAAAAAAGGGCCACATATTGAAGGACAATACACCAAATTTATAATCATGGTTATCCCCAAGAAGAGGTTTCAGTGGGAGTGAGGGGTGGCAAAAAAGGTCTAAAAAGGATCTTTTACTTTTCACTCCACACAGTTCTAAACCGTTGTGTTCTTAATTTCTTCAAGAGCATTATTCATGTGCTGCTTTTATACATAAATAAATTTTAAAACTTAAGCATACAACAAGAACTAAATAAAGGGACAGAACCAAGGTAAAAGCTCCCTGTGCGAACAATACTCTCACACCGAAAGCGCTAATCATATCCTGGGGAGCTGCCATGTAGCAGGCGCCGGGGGAAGAACGTGAAAGGAACTGACGCTCACTGAGTGAGCATGTGCTGTGGTGAAGCTTTACTTCAAATAACCCTCACAACCAACCTGACTGAGATGGATCACAGATCATCACTGTCACACATTAAAACACACACACATACACTCGCTCTGAAACGTTATGCAATTTTCTTAGATCACAAAAGTTAATGATAAAAACTCCAAGTTTCTCTAACTCCAAATTCCTATGCTTTTCCACTAACTGAATCTTGTCTCAATGACCTTAACAAAAAAGGTCACTGGTTATACAATTTCAAGTTTCTAACTTTTGTTGTGCTTTTAGATACTTAGGCAACCTGGTTAATTCTATCAGCCTCATCTGAGAAACCAGTTTAAAATGCAAAATAAAATTTACAGGGTTACAAAGAAAGCCAATGACATAAAATACAGTTATCAAAATATTTTTAAAATTATGATATACCTATATATGTGCTAGTTTATCAATGCATTAAATAATAAGATCTAGCTAGTATTGGTCTACTGTAGTCATTTTGAGGAAATGATGAGTGCGAAAAATATTTGAACATAGCTGCTAACAACTATAATGTGTCAAGAAAATATCCATGTCTATTTTGACAAAGTCACAGCATTGTCTGTTGCCTACATAACTAAAAAAATGTAAGATTTCACTTTATGCTTAGTGAAAATATAAAAAATTTCCCATCCAATTTAATCCACATTCCCTTTAGGAATCCATGGACCTTAGGACAAATAAGCATCCCTGCTAGCACCATTATTTTGTTTTACGTGGCTGTCTCCTTTGCAATGATTTGCTAAAAAACAGAAAAAGAGTAAGAGAAAGAAAGATGAGAGAAGGAAATGAAAGGAAAAAAGGAAAGAGTAAATAAGTATCTAGATAGGTGAAGATTCAAATAAATAGGTATAGGTATGATGTCTTGATACTATAATTATAAATTATTAATAAACTATTAATAAATTATTATTATCAGAATAGAGAAAAGCAGTAAAAATCATAGTGAAGTGGTTAAAAGCCAGGTTTCCATTATTTTCAATATGTAAGAGTATAATATAGTAGCATTAAAAAATATGGAAAAAAGAAACACATTGTATTTTTTAAGTCTTTTTTAAACACTGAAATCCATTTATAGCCATCACACGCAATAAAAACAGCACTGAGAGTAGAAATGAGATGACCAGTGTCTGTGGCCTCAATATTATTATCTACTATTATTACTATCCCCTTGGTCTGTGTGGGCCTCAGCACCATAGAAATTATCCTAAAAGGCTGATCCCATAAAACAAGGTTTATAGTATCATCTTTGAACAATAAACATACTTATCCTTCTCTTTGCCTCCACCAAATATGGGATGCAGTAAAACTCCACCAGTTTTCAGTTCATATGCCACTATTTTGTCCAGCTCCTAAAAAAATATAAAAATTGGAGTCTGTGAAAAAAAATTTTACATATGAATTTAAAACTGAAGTGCAATTTCTCATTTCTTCGTATAAGAATGTAAATTTATTAAAATCAATTAAATGTATTTGGAGAGTAGTTTACATTTTCATAGAAAAGAACAGCACACAGCTGGCTGAATGACAGAGCCTAAAAGGCCTCGTCTACTTTGTGACCTCAGGGTTGGCCAGTAGCTGCCAGCTTCTCCTAATGGATCTTCCCGACCTCTCTAACTGGTTTTCCAAGTTTATTTCTTGGAGAATTTAGGCAAGTAAAAAGAAATGAGGATAAAATTATGTCAAATGTTAACAATTTTTAAAAGATTTTATTTATTTTTTTAGAGAGAGGGAAGGAAGGGAGAAATAGAGGGAGAGAAACATCATTCAGTTGGTTGCCTCCTGCACACCCCAACTGGGGACCTGGCCCACAACCCAGGCATGTGCCCTGACTGGGAATTAAACCGGTGACCCTTCGGTTCACAGGCCAGAACTCAATCCACTGAGCCACAGCAGCCAGGACAGGAATTAACATTTTAACTTCTTCCAGTCTTCTCCAATATGACATACATCAAAGTTAAAAAAAAAAAAGACAACACAACCGTGCTAGAAATTCATGACTAGTTTAAATAACATACAAGCAGAATAGAGAGAAAAGTAGTAAAAATCATAGAGAAGTGGTTAAAAGCCAGGTCTAAATCCTGGCTCTACTACTTACTAGCTGTGTAACTTTGGCCAAATAACTTAACCTCTCTGTGCCTGTTTCCTCATCTGTAAAATGGGGATAATAACAGAGTAGTTAGGACGATTAAGATAGTTAACATTTATAAAATGTTTGTAATAGTGCCCAAAACATGGTAAGTGCTCTATGTCATTTCCCTTCATTAATAGTTTTTGAAATGAAGAATGAACTATTCAGTTCTAGATGTAGAAATTCTTTCACAGTTCTAAATGTTTGAAATCCTTTACAATTACCTTTGGCTTACTTACTCCAGACCTAGAGGATGAAGGTACATAAAGTGAGAAAAGGGAGAAGGTGGAGGGGTCTACTTAATAAGGATATTAAAGGCTAAAATTTCTCCACCTGAGAAGAAAGCAGCTAAGCATGATATGATTAAAATGTATATGTACATGAATAGACTGGGCTAGGCAAAGTACAGCTGATTTTTTTCTTCTGGGCCAAATCTTTAAATTATAGGAAAAAGAGTAACAATGACAGGAGCATAAATGCAATGAAAAGCGAGCCAGCATACAATAAGCACTTACTATGTAGAAGGCACCATGCGTATTACATGTATGATGTTTCATAATCCCCATCCATGGGGCATGTACTAATACTACTCTCCTTACACAGATGAGGCTTGGAAAGATTAACCAAAGTAACAAAGCTTGTAAATGTATGAGGAGGGCTGAAGAGCAATCTGACTCCACAACATGGGCTCTAAGTCTAAAGAAGTTTAGGAAACAGAGAGATACAATAAAAATGACAAGTGGGAATGTATCCAATGACTAACTTGATGTTTAAGAAGCTTAAACAGTCTCTTACACAGCAGAAAAGTTTTCAGAGGCCAACAGTGACAATGGAAACCAGAAAAAATAGACCATTGATCTTTCTCAGGACAGTGATTCTCAGTTTACTGGAAAAAACTTAAGAGACTTTGAATGACAATTAGTATTCTACAGTTATTATAAATAAAGGACATGCAACTTGGAAATCAGGAGAACACTAGCACGTCTTACTGACTTCTAAGTGGATAACGGCTCTAGCTGTTTTTACCTCTTTAATCCAATGGCGGTATTCATTAACACCAAAAGTTTTTTTCATCCAAAGTCCGTAAATATAGCCTGAAATTCCCTTCAGTACCCATTCATCAGACCTAAGCAAAGAGTAAAAATATGAACCTTTAAGCATAAAAGTTCTTCAGATAAGACTGAGGTAACAGGTGTCATGTGTACTTCTCTGCCTTCTTAAAGAAAATGAAAGTTATTAACAAATTATCTGGCTTCCCCACGTCTTCCAGCTGAACTCTACTCGTCCATTCCGTGTACCTCCTTCGCACCTGGCTTTACCTTGAGCCGCAGGACTGCTCACGGGTACTGTGCCTGGTCTGTGCTCCGCACCAGCAGTGCCGCTCCCCTCTTGCCTCAAAAACACTCTCGCCTGTGGCCAGGACCGGACTGCTGGATTCTTCAAGTCCATATTCTATTATTACCAACCCCAGGCATAACTGTCAGTGGGATTCCAAGACCTGATGCTTAATTACTTAATTAATTTTTTAGTTTCCCAAGAGGAAAGGCAATTGACATCATTCATTCATTCTTATCTTTACCCATTCATTTATTTGTTTATTCAAACATTTCCCCTACCATGTTCCAGGCATCATTCTTTAGTGAAACTGTAATTTTAAGAAAGTTACAAATCTATAGGCTTTACCCTCTGCCCTCTCCTCCTCCAACATGAGAGGGGAAAATAAACCATATTTACATACTATTTTTAGTACAGAATAGTCACAGTTATAAATTATAATCTTAAGGGGCTTTCCTGTGTTTCTTCAAATTTATCTCAAGTTAATCAAAAATAAAGTGCTCTTTATATATCGTTCAAGTAAATCAGTACGAAGTTAGGCACTAGCGGAAAATCCCTACATCATTATCACTACTGTAGATGACCATTATTTTGCCTTAAACATTACCTTGAACGTGACTGATTGCACTGAGCACTGACATCAGAATTCTAACTATAGTTTTCTGTACATTCAAGTCCTTTTATATATAGTATTCCTTCAGTTTTTTAAGAAATTATTGCTATCAAAATTCTTACCTTATTCTTATTGCAAATTACAGAACTAACAATATTGAACTCACGGCCAAAAATTTAGGATGAAATTTATACTCATTCTTTTTCTTTAAATATGTATAGAACAGTATCTTTAAAATAAACTGTCATTAGCATAAAGGTCAGCTTACATTGCAAGAAAGAAAATAAAACAAAATTTCTCAGTTCTTCTTCTCAGGAGTTGTAAACTTGGAAATTACTCACCAAGACATCCTGGATATGAAACAACCGAAGAACTGCTGCGCCAAGGACTGGGCTAAACACCTTCTCGTCAGAGGCGTCTCGTCTATGATCATGGCGCTGTGCAAC
This sequence comes from Furipterus horrens, assembly GCF_987537825.1. Classification (NCBI taxonomy): domain Eukaryota; kingdom Metazoa; phylum Chordata; class Mammalia; order Chiroptera; family Furipteridae; genus Furipterus; species Furipterus horrens. The sequence continues at coordinate 13,084,808 of NW_028327177.1, read as the reverse complement.
AGGTTTGTGCTGGGACGTAAGAGAGACAGTGAGTTAGAACCGAGAAATAAACAATTATGGAGTCAAGATAAAATCATCATACTTTTAAAATACAGGATTTAAGTTAGGTATAAAGGAGAAAAAGCAGAATATTCTCCCAAAGAGCTTTAGCATCTTCTCAAAATTTGGCTTAAATCCATAATCTTGATATATTTTGCTTAAAGCAAAGATTGCAATGTGTCCCATTGATTTCCATAAAATATATATACACCTTATTTTGGGGGGCGAGGGGGAAACATCTTCAGTCAGATATGTTAATCAGAAACAAATCCTCCTACAAAGAGCTTTTCTAATTTGAAAAATCTTTTCCAAATAATTATTAATTTTTTGTGCTCTATTAAATGCTTTCATATACACTGACCCATTGGACCATTCTAATACCATTCTGGATAATACAGAGGAAGAATTATTATCCTCTATCTACAGATAAGAAAATTTAGGTCTAGATAGGGTAAAATGATTGACCTTAACACACAGAACTCCTAAAGATTTGAAACTGTCCAAGGAACGAGAGAAGGGAGAGAGGTAAAGAGAGCAGAAAATGAAAGAAAATAAAAATTTTTTTTTACTTACAAAAAAATTTATGACAATATAAATGAATTTTTAAGTAATACTAAAAAAAAAGAACCCTCACTAGTAATCCACAAAATAACTTGTATAATTTTTTAAATTGCATAAGCCAAAAAGAGACTTTTAAAAAATATGTAAGACATTAATATCAGTTAATTCTGGATGAATATAGTATGAATCATTTGGGTTATTCTGAAATTTTCTTCTTTATACTTTCTTACATTTTTTAATTTGAAAAACACTAGATTTTCTACAAAGCCAACTATAATTAAAGAAAAGTTCAAAACACATCTTAAAATTGACCATAAAATAAATAACCTGCCTTCACATCATTTCCCTAATTAAGCACTTCAAATCTGAAGAAATACCAACCTAAAAATGCTCATAGAAGCATAAGCAGCAACTTCAACATAAGCCTCATCAATGAATACAGTTTTAAAGCAGGAGTAAGGGTAACGACATGTAAGGATTTCTTCATAAAATTCAAAAACTTCATGAAGATATGATGTGGTATGTTTAAGCAATGGAAGAAGTTGGGGTAAACAAAAATGAGTAACCTGAAAATAAAAGCAAGGAAGATCATTAAATAAATTAACTTTAATATTTTTAATTTCCTAAGCATCTCGATTATGGATAAATGTTCACATAACTCCTTTTCTTTTCTTTTTCACAAATTCATGGTACTGAAAGAAAACGCCAGCATGACATTAGAGATTACTTTTACTATATTTACAAAATATTTACAGTACTTAAAAATCAAATTTATGACAGATATTAAGTCTGTAAAATACTTAGACCCAATGAAAATAAAACTTTGGTTCCAAATAAAGTTAAAAATTCTTCTGCATATGCATACAAAACTAGAAAAGATTTAAATCTCCAAGACTTAAAAGATCTACCTTTTATATATAAGTACCTAACCTAGTGAACAGGGCACATGTCATAGTACTATTTTAATAATTATCAATGTTAATCATACTGTCTTTACTGCACATAGAGAAAAATTATGATAGTCCTCCTCTACCATCTCAACTACATATTGAAAGCTGCAGGGGGTTTATCACGTTAGAAAATAAGAAATGCCCACAATACAATCAGTAATTCTGATTTTCTTACTAGGCTACATCACACCTTGGACACGACACACAAATATCACATTCCATCTCACTGCCCCAATTTATGACCCTGTGCCAAACAAATGGCATCAACAATGTCAGAGATCACTCTTACTAGAATGACCTGGCAAGGTTTCAGGAGGGAGATAGAATTTAAACTAATCTTTTTGAATTGGACAAAAGTTTGAAAGGCAAGGAGAGGAAAAGAGGAGGACATCCTCAACAGTGTCAGAAATAGGAAGAAATAAGATACAATTAGGAAAATCTAAGTAAACTATATTGAATATAATGAACACAAATAAAGTATTAGAAAAAAGTTAGAAAAGAATATTAAAGCCAAATTTTAGAAGATCTTAAAGCCATTCCAAAGAGTTCTGATTACTGCAGGATTGTGGAGGAAAGAAAGTTTAAATGCATGATAAAAAGTTTCTTCTGACAGCATTACAAAAGACCAGTTTAGAAACTACCATAACAGTGAGGCATGAAGGTCTATGTATTATTCTCGGGCAGGGCCCAAACTGCATCATGATTTAACACTCCTTTTGGTACACAAACAAAAAGTAAAATACTTACAAAGAAAAGAATTCCCTTTCAGACAAACCTACATGATAGCAAATCTACTGAAACTGGGGCAAAAATTAAAACGATTTGAGACAGAGGAAAACTAAGGATGAGCTCTAAGTATTCAACAAAAACACTTGACTGTCATTTACCTTTACCTCATCCAATGGCTCAGAGTGGGAAAAAGAATTCTTCCAAATGCAAAGTAGGTACTCATCAAATGTTGATTTTAAAGTTGATCAGTTACCAAAGATAATATAATTCACTGCCAATCTTATCAGTGGATACAGTTTTAAGAGACATTGTCAAGAAAGTAAAAGCAAAACTATTCATAAAGTATCTTGAATATTTTCCATGAGTGATTTCAAAAATCTTGTGAATTTCAGGAAAGCAAACATAAGAGCATATCAAGGAGCCCACTAACAGTCTAAACCTGGTTGCTCTCATTTTTTGTTCACATAACTCAAAGAAATGCTATTGAGATGCACATGGACACAGTATGAGCCTTATATTAAAAATAATAATAACTAAAATTGAAAACAGAAAGGACTAACAGTAAATAATAAACTCCTTGCAATGCTACTTTAAATGCGTACAGTAGCCAAGAGCGTCAATAACCAATGAATGACTTTCTAACCATAAGAAGTCTCAGGCTTGGGGAAACATAAAAGCACTATTTGACCTATAAATCGATAAATGATTTGTTGCCAGACATGGAACAGGAGGAAACTGGAAGAAGTGTTCCTGAGTTTGTAGACCAAAATTCTAGCCCCACCTCAGCCTTTTCTCTTTTCCTCTACATATTGAAGCAAGAACCAATCTTGCTCTTTAATTCCGAATTGCAATCTTTCAGATCCAGAGGTGGGACTATAACATTCATAAATATACACCAAATAAGACGATGACATTAATAATGAGTGAATTAGTTACAGAAATCAACCTATATACTCTAATCAAGGCATACCTAAAGTTCTTTTGAATGTGAAGCCCTCTGTTGGAAAAAATCTGAAACTTTATCTATCGCTGTAGTTTGAAAGGAATTCATTCAGGAATTCACAACACTAATTACGTATCGGACAAGTAAACCTTTTCCCTCCAGTAATATTCTTGACAGTTAAGAGTTAAGAGAACCTTAGTATTTCATTAATATCCTTCTTTTACTCAGGCGTGAAAGGGTAAAGGAGAAGAAGGTGTAAGAAGCCATACCTCATGCATGTATGGATCTACAAGGATTTCAAAAGGTCCAATGGCCAAGGAGATATTGGATGCAGCTGTTGGAATGGTGAGCATGTAATGGAAGGTCTTCTTCCTCATGTCATGGGTGTACACTGTCTCCACCAAATCTCCATTGGAAACAGCCACCATCGCAGCATCTACGGTAAATTCTAATTTCCATGTACATAATTCAGAGTAGGAATCAACGCATGGGAACCAAAATCTAGAAAAAAGATCAACAGTATAAAAAAGTATGCTGAAAGTGTAACGTACATTGCTTTCCCCATGTATAAATTATTTTAACATTCATAGACTACAAAAAGAAACTTTAGCTATTTGACTACTGAAGTTCTTTATTGTGTAGTTGAAAGAATTTGATTAAAGATAGAAACTCGTCTCCAAATATTTGGCCATATTAAGTAAATATATCATGTGGTACCTTTGGTTCAAACCCTAAATAGAAGCAATTAGTTTGCAATCTTTAATATAATGTTTCACTTGTATATTCACATCAGTCAGTCTTGAGGTAGCATTCATTTCCACATGATTACTATTCAGAATTTATTCTGTAAGTTAGAAAACTGTTTTGGAGTATATAGTGCATCGTTCAAATTCAAACAGTGCTCGTAAACCCATATATAAATCCAGGTCAGGTTTTACTATGTGCCAGGGTTTGTACTTGGCATTGAAACACAAAGAAGTATACGATATCATCCCTGACTTGGAGGAGTTAATAATCTGAGGAGAAAAATACTTATTACGAAGTAATATTTCAATAACATGTAATGAACTATAGAACTATGAGAATGAACTACAATTACACACAATGAAGCTAAAGCTCACTATCTTAGTGTTCAACAAAAAAGCCAGATATAAAGAGCATAATGCATATGCTTCCATGTATATACAGTTCAAAAACAGGTGTAATTAATCTGGTATTTTAGAAATCAGAACGGTGATCACCCTTAGGTAGGATAGCTGGTAGGGAAGTAGTGAATGGAAGAGCGTGGGAGGGGGCACTCTGAGATGCTGGGAACGTTTTTTTTTTTTTTTTGATGAGTGTGGATTACATGGGTTTGTCCATTTGTGCAAATTTATTGAGTTTTCTACTTACAACTTGTGCAATTTTCTGTTTTACTTCAATATAAAGTTAAAAAAACAAAAGAACTGAGATGATTTTAGAACAGGAGACTTGCAAATGAGAGAGAAGAGGAAAGATATAAGACTGAGGAGGAATGACAAACAGAACAAGACAAACAGAACAAGACTCAGACGAGGGAGAAGAAGTCTGGGGGATCAAGCTGGCTGGTACTCCTCACTTTACTCTAAATACATGTATTATATTTACAAAGAAAAAATACAACTGAAAAGTAAACTTAACCGAAATACGTAAGAATGAATCATCTACCTTGTGGAATTCTGGTACCCACAAGAAAAAACGTGAGCGCCTCTGTCTGCCATACTTCCCTCTACATTGGGCACCACAAAATGGAGGCCTCCTTTCGGCTGATCCAAAGAAAAATTGATGTGTATCTTTAGGACCTTTAATTCTGCAACAAATAAATACACACATACACTGATACATAAATATAGAGTTAAGTAATGGTGGTCTAGGTAATAAGGGCAGACTTACACTGAACATAAAATGGGAATCAAAGGCTCAGTTTTACATGAAAAACCTCACTACTTTACCTAATTCAGGCATTCACCATCCCTCCACCTCGGTTAGCTCAATAGCCTGCCTTTACTCAATTCTAGTCACTGCTAATTCTCCCAAAATGTAGCTCTGGTTATGCTATGTCCTCATGCCAGCATTCCTGACAATGCTACACTGCCTAAAGGCAAAAATTCAAAACTCCCACATCAGACACTTAAGTCCTTCTAGGTCCAATTCAAAACTTACTTTTCAGGTCAAATATATGGTGACGGAAAAAGATGTGACTTTAGGTGGTGAGTACACAATGCAATATAAAGATGATGCATCATAGAGTTGTATACTTGAAACCCATGTCATTTTATTAATGCCAGCCCAATCAATTTAATTTTTAAAAAAATAAAAGAACGAAGAAGCCAAAAATAAATAAAAAATAAAAACAAAATCAGATTGACCAATGAAGTTTATTCTCCGATTACATACCCTACAGATAGTTAACCCCAGTTGCTATGAGGAGTTGGTAAAGAAGTGAAGGGTGGAGTAGATAGGAATGCCTACTCAAGGATTTATATTATGCATTATTTATTATGCTTTTTTGTCTTCCTTGATTTCTACAGAATAAATGCGTTGTTTTCATAATAAGGTTAAAGTTCTTTTGTTTCCCCCAAAACATTACAACCATATGGACTATCTCCAGTCTCTGAACATAAAATGATGAACTTCCATGCCTGTCCCCTAAATTGGGCAAACCTCTTCCCCGGCCAAAAACAAAAACAAAAACAAAAAAAAACACCCCCATGAACAAAAACTACCCAAAACATGTAAAACCAAAACAAAATGTCGGCCCTGGCTGCTGTGGCTCAGTGGATCAAGCACTGGCCTACGAACTAATAGGTCGCTCGTTTGAGTCCATGTCAGGGCACATGCCTAGGTTGCAGGCCAAATCCCCAGCTGGGGGTGTGTGAGAAGCAACCAAATGCACATGGATGTTTCTCTCCTCTTTTTCCCTCCCTTGCCCTCTCTCTAAAAATAAATAAATAAAACCTTAAAAAAAAGTCTTTTACTTCCTTAACCTGGTTAATTTATATAAGGCCAAAATAAAGGCATTATGTATAATAACTATATGTAATAATTACAAAATGGCTATAACTTTAAGAAAATAAACTTAAAAATAATAAAACTATGCTCAAAAGTGTACAGGGTGCATGTTAGAAGCCCTATGTTCTAGCCTTGACTCTACTACTAATTAGTGACTTTCAGCAGGTCACTTACTCTCTTCAGACTTCAGATGACTCTTCTGTAAAAGGAAGGAATTAAGCCAGAGGATTGTTTAGGATCCTTCCAGCTATAAAATTTTATAATTCTAAACTAATTTGATATTGTATGAGTTCTCAAATCTTGACAAACTGTTTTATCCATCTAATTTTTTTTATAATTTCCACTTTAAAAACAACAGTGAAATAAGTTGATTTTTGTCACAGCCTTTGATTGTTTTCCTGTTAGCCTGCGATCCTTAAGGGAAGAAAAGATTCCAACTTGTGTATATTTCAATTTACAATTTTGACATCATTTTCACGTAAAAGTTCTAGTCACGGAATCTAATGTAATCATGTTACACAGTCAGTATGTTCTTGGTATTTTACCATCAACGTGTTTCCATAACTCTGATGGAACCTTAATGCAAAGTTCTCCATTTCCTGCATCAGGATCCACAGCACTAACCGCAGCTGCATAAGCATTGGAAAAATAATTGAGATTTCTCCTGGGGAATTAAAAAAAGAATTTAACAATAAGCCATATATTTCATCAAGCATTTTCTTAAAACATTTGATACCATTTGTCTGAAAGCATTACATCGTCTTACATAATTCGTCACAATGTTTTTTAGCCAAGCAATTGTTGCTCTATTTACCATGATTAAAACTACTGAACTACAAATTCAATGACATTCCCAGTCCACTCACCCATGCATGTGATTATTATGATTATCACATTATTCAATTTTGGAATGCCAAAGCCCTCCAAAAGATAATTCTGGTTTTGTTGGGGGGTCCCCCCTTACATGTCTATCATTTTGCCATTAGATGAATCCACAAGGTAAAGTAGTGACAATTTCACTAGCTTAATAAAATTTTAACATCGTCAAAAAGACAAGTTTTATATACTGTACAGAGTGATTAAAAGGAAAAGCCATTAAAGAAAACATTCAAATTATATACTCTTAACTTGACAGAGGCCATTCCTCCCCATCTCCACCTCTCTACTAACTAGAAAGGATATAATATTAACTATGGTTTTAACAATTACATAACATAAAGTCATTTTAAGTCATTAAACAGACTGCTCAATAATTTTAACAATTTGTTAGATAAATATGTAAAATAAAAGGTGTAAAAACTCCAGGACCACAATAAAAACTGTCACATACTATCTATTTTTTAAATTATCATACAGTAAAAGTAACTTTTTTCTTTGGTATATAATTCTATAAATTTTAACACATGTATAACCACCACAATCAGGATATAGAACAGTTCCATCACCCCCAAAAGTCTCTTATGCTATGCCTTGTGTCAAATAAATGGAACCATAAAAATGCAACCTTTTGAGGTTGGCTTGTCTCACTAATGTCTCTGAAATTCATGAAAAGTGTTACATGCATCAGTAGTTTGTTGCTTTTTACACGAAACAGTATTCCATTGTATAGACTGTACCACAGGTTGTTTATTCATTCACCCACAGAAGGACATTTGGGTTGTTTCCAGCTTGTGGCTATCACAAATAAAGCTGCTACAAACAACTGTGTATCAGTTTCTTTGTGACTGTAATTTCCATGTCTGGAGCACAAATACCCACAAGTGTGGCTCCAGAGTCATATGGCAAATATATGCTTAGCTTTGCAGGAATCTGCCAAACTGTTTCTCAGGAGGGCCATGCCATTCTGCATTCCCACCAGCAGAATAATAAAGTGCCAGTTGCTCCTCCTCATCCTTGCCAGCATTTAGTTAATGTAACATCTAATTTTAAAGACTACTTTGTACATCAATAGATTACAATTTCTCTCCAATAAAATTTCAAATACAGGAAATTTGAAAGGCAGTTGAAGAACTTGTAATTTCCCCCAGTTATCTGTGAAATTCAAAAGTAAAAATAATCATTATACAAAATGTCAAATTTAAACGTTATATACTAAGCTGCTTAGTTTCTTTACGGGAACTTATTCTGTTAATGTCCTCATTTTCTGAGAAAACGTAAAGTGGTCCAAATAAAATGTTGAAACATTAGAAATGAAATCTATTAGGAAGTCAGTTATGAAGAACAACTTTCTCATGGTTTGTATTTCAGTGTTTGTTTTCATAATAAAAAATCAAATGTTTCCTTTCATAATAACCTCCTAAAAGCCAAAAATTATAAGTGTTTTCAATTTTCAGAATAATAATGACTACAAAATATTAATGTGCCCTCGCCCTATAATCACCACTAGCAACTCCCAGTCCTCCTCAAGGAAACACAGCTGAAAAACGAGTAATGCTATAGAGGATATTGAAAAACTGGTAAGTTAAGGTGATTAAAAGAGTTTTTCTCTAAGAGCCTATTATAATCACCCACATTAAATTAAAATAATCTGCTCATTCTTTGTCAAAGAAAGAACATGTGCTTCTTAAAACTATAGGTGCAGACTGTTTACAATAGCTAAGTGCTGGAAACAACCTAAGTGCCCATCTGTAGATGAGTGGATCAAAAAACTGTGGTACATTTACACAATGGAATACTATGTAGCAGAAAGAAAGAAGGAACTCCTACCATTTGCAACAACATGGATGGAACTAGAGAGAATTATGCTTAGTGAAATAAGCCAGGCAAAGAAAGAAAAATACCACATGATATCACCTAATACAGGAAACTAAAGAACAACACAAACAAAGGAACTAAATAGAACAAAGAGCAGAATAGCAGTCAATAGGGGGGAGGGGAGAGGGAGAGAAGGGGGATAAGTCAGGGAAGGGTTTAATTAAAGAGCCTGTATGGAAGACTCATGGACATGGACAACGGGGAGGGATGTGATTGCGGGAGGGGGGGTGGGCTGGGTGGGGGAGAGAAATTGGGGGAAGAGGGGACAACTGTAATTGAAAAACCAAAATAAAAAAAAATAAAAAATAAAAAAAAAAAACTATAGGTGCAGATTTTGCAAAACTTAAGATGCAATTATCTGTAAACGTTTTCTGTATTTAAAAAAATTTCAAAGAAGCACAACAAACATCAGAAAAGTACATATACTCTAAGTATGCAGCAGGATAAAGTTGAACAAAACCAAAGCAGCCAGTATGCAGAGCAAGAATCGAACTCTACCAGCCCCTGGAAGCCCTCTTGTGCCCTCCAATAATCACTAATCAAGCTCCATTTCCACCACCAAGGACAACCATTATTATGACATCAAATGTCATACTTAAGTATCTAATGTGATATATATTTAATACACATTCTTTTGTACCTAACTTCTTTTACCTACAATACAAAGGGGTTCCTATAAGACTATAAGCTGATTTCTCAAAAGGAACTCTGCAGGCAAGAAGGGTCTGGCAAGAAGTATTCGAAGTGATGAAAAGCAAAGACCTACAACCAGGATTACTCTATCCAGCAAAGCTATCATTTAGAATGGAAGGGCAGATGAAGTGCTTCCCAGACAAGGTAAAGCTAAAGGAGTTCATCATCACTAAGCCATTATTACATGAAATGGATAAGGACAAAATGGTTTTACTGCTATGCATGTACTGATTAGTCCAAATAAGAAGAACTATACCTAGTTCTAGGATCACCACAATTAATAAAACACAATGCTAAACCAGACAGCATTCCCGAGAAGGGTAGAGGACAGTAACACATTTAGAAAAAATTTTAGATGAGGAATGATTGAGAATATTGATTGATATTTTGCAGACAGAAAATGAGAAAACTTAGAAAACAATATTTAAGTTTGTAAATATTATAACAGACTGTAGCTTGATGTAATAAAGAACTTTCTACCATTTCAAAATAATAAAAGGGGTACTATAAAATATAGCAAGCTCTCCAGAGCTGGAAGCATTCAAGCAGAAGGCAGAAAAGCACAGGGAAAATTTCTGATGAAGTGTTGACTAATGTTACAGCTATGACAACTTAATTCCAAGCAATATTATTAAAACAAATGGAAGTGAGGCATTATGGTTGAGTTAAAACATAAAACTATCCATCTCACTTAACTATAATCAATAAGAGAATCAACCACTTCTACTATATAGTATTAGTAAAATAATAACATTTAAAACCCCTATGTAGAAGTCTGTGTTAAAATACAGGACCTAGAAAATCTTTGAAAAAATACAGCAAGTTTAAATAATCAACTCTAATCAACAGATACTTCATTTATATCTTAAGATAGCTTAATTTCTACTGCCACTCCTTAGTGGAAATAAAGACAGGAGACCGGAATTAAATAGACTCTTGGAATTTTGGAGAGTTGAAACTTTTCAAGCAAAATCAGAAAGGTCTTCTCAAAGTGGCAAACCCTATCTAGGGAAGAGAGAGAAACACAGGAGAGAAAGAAGTCAGCCACTGTAGGCTACCCATGCGGAGAAAAGTCCACATTTATTTTATTCTAAAAAGAGAAAAGTAGACAACAAAGAAAAGAAAAAAACCCTATGGATGCAAACTATAAGGTCCTCAGTCAATTCCCCATCAGGGCACATGCCTGTGCTGTGGGCCAGATCCCCAGATGCAGGCGTGTGAGAAGCAGCCGATCAATGTATCTCTCACACATTGACATTTCTCTCCCTCTCTTCCCCTCTCTCTAAAAGTAAATAAACAAAATAGTTAAAAAAAATAAAAAATAAAAAAAGTCTCCAGTGTTCCTCTAGTAATTCTGCAATAACTTAATCGTGTATACACACCATCTATACATTTTTACCCTACAGGCTAATTTGATTAAGAACTTCTAAAAACTATTGTCTACTAAAATTCTAAAGTAGAGAATAAACAAACACCACAAAAGTAACTAATGGCATCTTTCTTAAAAAGGAATCAAGATTCTAGAGCTAGGGAGCATTTGAGATCTTGCCTCTCGGGATGCATTCAGTTTGGCCAAACAAATTCTTATAAGATTTAAAAAAAAAGAAAAAGATTCTAGAGCTAGGCGGAAAGACAGAGGTAGTCAGCAAGGATCTTCCCCAAATTCCTAACCTTGCGAAAGGTTCTGCTTTATGACTTCCTTCTCTTTACTTCTAAAACTAAAAGTCATGAGGAATCTTCCCTACCACTAGAGAAAAATTTTAAGGGCTATCAACACCTCCCAGTAATCACAGCACAGGAAAGCGTGCTTGCTTCCTCAACCGATTTGGGGTCCGCTGTTCTTGTCATTTCATTGTCACAGGTTATCCTCTTTGAGACGTGACCAGCAACAACTGGTAAGCAGGTATCTAAACACTGTGCTTTGTGACTGGCAGATGGAGAGGCTTTACTCTGTCGTCAAATTCAGAGTTCTAGCTAGCATTCTGGCCTTCCGGCAAGGCAGTGGCTCCCACACCTGCCCTTTCATAGGGGCCTTTTCCATTCCTTGGTTTCCATATATAGTTACTACTCCAAAGGCAGATGATTTTGTAATGTCTTTTATATCAATTCTACAAGTGTGGTTGCAAAAGCAATAAAATTTCTGCAACTGATCACTTTTATGAAATGGGAAGGCACAGGAGCAACTCAGAGATTTCCTGAATTTTCCCAGTACCATTTCCTTTTCTCTCCCCTAAGTTCGAAGATTCTAAACCAGTGATTATTGGGATCATAAATATCTAGGGATAAACCTCCTTCCTCAACTCTCCACATTCCCTTAAGACAGTGGTTCTCAAGCTTTAACTTGTATCAGAATCACCTGGAGGGCAGTTAAAACCAAACTGCAGGACCCTAGCCCCGGTTCTCAGTCAGCAGGGCTGGGGTAGTGCTTGGGAATCTGCAGATTACAAGTACTGTTGATGCTACTTGTCTAGGAATCATATTCTGAGAACTGCTACCTTAGGGCACTATCACACATCTAGACTAGTATCTTGACTAGTAATTTTTAAAAAAACTTATTATTTTTTAAAAAAGTTTATCATTTGGGACATTATACCCCAAAGCACTGAGAATCACAGAAATGATATACTCCAATGCTATCAGAGCTTTGAAAATACAAATGCCTACCTAGTTAACGGTATTTAAGTCAGTAGAAATCCTACTGGGGCGTACTCAAGTAAAATGCCAAGAAAGAGCCTTAACAATAAATAATCTTATTTTCCTTAAAAAATAAAATAAAAATCAAAGGCAAAAAAAAAAAAAGAAAAAGAAAAACCTTATTTGTTCCAAAATACTTATTCAACACTATTTATGATAACAAAATCTGGAAATTATGCATATACAAATGCCAAACAACTAGAAAATAATCATTCAAACTATGGTATAAATGAGTAGAATATTACCTAACCATAAAAATAATAAAGAATGAAGCCTATCATATTATACAAGAAAAAGTAAAAACAAAGTATTTAAAATAAAAAAGCACAACATAAAACTGATCACAACAATATATGTTTACTGATAAAAGTCAGAAATAGCCTCAATACATGCAACATTTATTTGAGGTGAAGGAATGAGACATTTCAGACATATTTTATATGGTATTCTAAAGTAGTAAAAATAATTTATATAATATTTTAAAGTAGTCTCTGGTCTACAGATTATGATGGCCACCTAACTTATTAAAAATTACATTTAATAGTTATGAAATTTTTTTACAACATTAGAAGTAAAAAAAGTGGCTAAGAAAAAAGAGTTCTCCAATAGTACTTCTTTAAAACTGTAGCCTGAAGACAGAAAACTTAATAATTTACCATGCTAGGCAGAGCTAGTAAAATTTCTTGAATGAAATGTGCAGAGTGGTAAAAGCAACAAAAATTAAAATTAGAAAAACAGCCCTGGCCAGTGTGGCTCAGTGGATTGAACGCTGGCCTACGAACCAAAAGGTCACTGATTCAATTCCAGTCAGGGCACATGCCTGGGTTGTGAGTCACATCCCCAGCTGGGGGCATTCAAGAGGCAACCAATCAATGTTTCTCTCACACACTGATGTTTCTCTCCCCATCTTTCTCCTTCCCTTCCCCTCTTTCTAAAGGCAAATAAATAAAATCTTTAAAAAATAACTAGAAAAACAAAACAAGACGAAAACAAACCTGGGAACCAGATTCTAATAATCATCTTAGAAAAATCTATTGAAAAATAATCTAATCATATGAGCACAATGACTGTTAGAAATATCAAGTTTTACAGTATATAACTTACTGTTTTGATTCACTGTGACAAACTTCCAAAGTTGGATCATTATAAATAAAAGCAGCTTCTAAGTCATTGATCCTTACTCGGTATATTCTACACTGTTTGCTGTTCAACTTGATTCTGTTCAAGTTTGCGACTGTGGGAAATATAGTCAGTTCCACAAATCCCTGTAAAAACAATAATAACTTCATTATAATTAGGACTGGTATGTTTTGGAACATATTTCTTTGATTTCTACTACTACACATAGTTACACTCCAGAGACAGAACCCCACATAGCTACATACATACGAGTGCTCTCCAAGTTATCTTCATTTCAAACAGGGTAGTCTAGTGACTGAGTGGGTGTGAATTATGTACACTTTATCATCCTGGTAGTTCATACTTGCTATCAGTGAAAATGATACCTTCTACTATGAAAAAAGTAAAAGGACTCGCTACTCTCAAATATATTAATTTATAGGGAGACTGGAACCCAAACAGGGAGGAAGGGAAAAAAATGACAGAGCAGAAAAGAACTCAAAACTAGGTTGGTGAGTGGAAGAACATGCCCACCACCCCACCCCCACCAAAAAAAAAAAAAAAAAAAAAAACCCAGGTAAGAAAATGACACCAACGAAGCTAGCAAGTATGAGTCTCTCTCTGCTCATGGAAGGTAAACCAGGGCATGTGAAGAGGCCAGAGCTACAAGAGATTCTCAGACAAGCAGGGAAAATATACTGTTGCCACTTAGAGCAGCAGATGCTGTATGATTTCTGACCAAGTAGAGCAGAGGCCATTTACATGTAGTTTTACCAAGCTAGCTGCGTGGTGAGCAATCTATCTGAAAAATGTACCGAAGACACAAGACACAGCTCAAGATACTAGCTGGCCACTGCCCTCTTGTGTTGAATCAAATGGGAAGACAGACCAATGAAACATGGAATATCTGTCCAGTGAGTTCAAATCCTGGGTTGAACACTGACTTCTCAAACATGACCGTGGGAGGGCATGAAACAGTAACATTTCAGGGGCTACAAAGTGAAGAGAAAAAGCTGAGAGGTTGCAACAGGAATATCTAAGATGAAATGCAGGCAATAAACATAGAAGACTAGATCATAACAATTACAATGGCTACTGTTTAATGAGCACTATTAAATGCCAGATATTACACTACTTTCAAATAACAACTATACTATACCTTTTATAGCTAAGTTAACACAGTTAAGAAATTATATCATTAATAAGTGGAAAACTGAGATTCAAATCCACTTCTAAATAATCCCAACTGATTTCAACCACTATGCTATAATGTCTCTCAGTCTAAGGCTTTAACAAAAAGTAAGAATTTTTAGATAACGTTCAACCCAACTGCTCAAAAGCCTCGATTCCATAGCTTCCTCCCCCACTACCTCCCATTCCCAAGTAACAGGAGAACCGTACATTCCTAAATTAGACCATCTGGACAGATCCATGTAGAAGCAAATGAGAACAGAGAAGAACAAGTGCAAAAATATTGTTGATGAAGTCCTTGTGTTAACGCTATAAACTGTGAGCAACTGTAGGGAGGAAGACCCAAATCCCCTTAATTAGCATACGAGCAATACAATGACCAATATACATAAATGAGCTTGGATGAGCTGAACGATAAGAACAGAACCAAGATAATGTCAAAAGTAAACCAGAAAAGATTATGGGAGGTGCTGTCAATAGGTAGCTACATGGGTGGGACGAAGAACAGCATCTGGCTTAGTGAAAGGGGTGTGTTTCATGAAGACAAGAAAAGCCCTGCCTCCTGGTGTCATCAGGTCTCTGACGCCACCTAGAGCCCTGACCTATACACCAGTCCCCCTCTATATTGCACTTCACTTATCGCGGCCTCACTGTATCGCAGGATTTTTTAAAATATTACATTTAATTATTTATCGCGCATTTCTCACTATATCGCGGGATTTTGCGGTACTGTATACGTATGTTGTTAAAGTTACGTAGGTTTAAGAGTGTAGAGTATGTTTAAGAACATAAGTAGAGTTTATAAAAATGTGGAAAAGGTCAATAAGGGAGTGGGAAAGGTTAATAAGGGACTGGGAACGGTTTATAAGTGTGTGGGAAGGGTTTATAAAGCCTCAGAATATATATAAATACTAAGATAAATGTAAGGTTCCTACTTGGCGATTTTCACCTGTCGCGCGGTGGGGGAATAGAACGTAATACCCGCGATAAGCACTTGCCTGCACCATTCAGACCCACGAACTGGCCTCCAATCCGTTAACCTCAGCAAGTGGGGTAACCGTAAACCCCCCAGGTCATCCAACCTCTCACTCACTCTCCTCTCCTTGCTCTCCCCTCACTTCGCAGCTGACCATCCTCCCAGAACCCCTATCCTACTTTAAGTAACCACCCCTCCTGCCATTCAACCTTTGGAAAAACTCCTCTACCTTCCAGACTTAGATAAAACGTCTCTTACATCCCCCGTGACAAGAAGCTACTTATTCTTTCACTCACTATAAATTAGTAAAGGGGAAACAGGAGACCTCGTTCCCATTGCTACTCCTGGACCACTTACAGATTTTACAGAGCATGTACTACACGAGTCAGGGCAATAATGTCACTGTTAAATGCACATGTTCTGGAGACAGACTGCACTCAAAAGAATCATATGCAAGGAATATTGAAAGAGAAATTGCTAAAATGAGGAAACTGGACTGAGTGAATCTTTATGGATCCTTAAAATCTAAGAATCTATGAATCTTATGAAAAGATGACATTTTAAGAATCTATACAGCTCATCCGAAGTAAACAAGTTGCAAAGTTCATGCCGTAACTCAAAGAAAACGAGGTTTCACTAAGCTGTTGGCCTATTTAATACAGGTCCCCCTGAGAGAGTAAAAATTAAGTACTTGCGTTGTCAAGGACTTTTCTGGAATGAAAACATATCTGCCATCTATACATCGAAATGGGGGAGGGGGGCGTTACTAGATTTCAAACACCTCTAACATTTCATTAACCAGCAATCCCACGTCAACCAGGTCAGCCAAGAATCACAGAGCAAAACCGGCCTCTTAGCAGCCACGCTAAGCCAGTGTGTGCTCTAACCTCAATCTTTTCATAGAAGAAATCTCATTATGGGCTTATTCTGCTTTTTAAAAAAAAATCTAAAATGCTTGCTAATACGGACTTCCATATTCCACAACAGATTAAAAGGAATAAAATTTTAATCAGGAAATGCGAGTAAAAAAAGTAAAAAGAACGGCAAGGTGTCACAGAGATCTGAATGTTAATTCTCACCGATTCTTGAAACAATTAATCTGGAAAGGGACAGTTTCTAAGAATTGTAAAGGGGGGATTTGTTACTGCTTATAATTTTTGACAGTATACTTACCACGACAGATTTTCTCTGGAAGTTTATGTTGTTGATGCAGACGACCTGATGGGTTGTATATTAAAAAATATAAAAACAAGATAAAGAAAACATTTCTATTATTTAATGAAGCATAATTCTATCCAAGTATAAGCGAAGACTATGCTCCAAGCGGCTCAAAAATCATACTTTTATCTTTCACTTTAAAATCCTACAAATTTGGGCAACTTGTTTGTTTTAAATTTAGCAACCGCCACGGAAGTCGATTTCTTTGGAGAGCTTAACACCTTCGAAAGGTTTAGTAAGCTGCAAGGGGCATGAAGGCTGCTGGATTACACCGCCGCGCGCAGCGTTTCCGCGCTACAAACACCATTGCCATCCCAGCGAGCGCGTCCTAACCTCCCACGGGGCTCCTCAGGCCCCACCACGTCAGTTTCAAGCCAACACACAAAGTATCATTAATGAAAACAAAACCTGGAAAAGAAAAAAATACTTATAATTTATATGGCCTTGGACTTTCAAAGCCCTTGTCTCCTTTCTTCCTGTTCATTCTGGCGGGCTCTAAGCCAGTCGGCGGCATGAGGGGCCCCGCGGCGCGCGGCTTCCCGGCTTCCCGGCGGGCTGCAGGGCATTACCGGGCTCCGGCGCCGCACTCTGCCCCGCGCCCCACGGTCCCGCTCCGCGGCCGGGGCTCCCTCCGCGCCCACGTCCGGCCCCTCCCGACCGCCGGGTCCAACTTGCTCCCTCAATTAGGTTCCTTTCAGCCGCACTACGCCCAGCTCCGGTCAAGGGGATGCTCCTTGCGGCCACCAGTCAAAGCCACCCTCCGCCGACACCTTTCCTGTCACCTACGACCTCCTACGTCAGCGGAAGAGGGACAGCGACGAGGCCCGGAAGTTTTTGTAAGTGGGCGGGGCTTGCGCGAACCTGTCACGGTTTTGTGTTCGCCTTTCTGTGTATCATATCGAGCGGATGGGAACTGCGAGGTTAGGAAAGCGAACCCAAATGTTTATTGGCTGAGTCCCCCGCCCCATGGGGGGTGGGGGTCTGGCTGGGGTGCGGAGCCTTTCCAGGGATACTTCGTGGGACAGACGTGGGATTGGGAGGTCCCTGGCTGGCCGGGTCATCTGGTGCCACGGCTGTCGAGCACGTGTGACACCGGCCTAGCGAGTCTTGTCCAAGCACAAGACCGCATTTATGGGTTTTCAGATGAGTGGTTCCTGCCGCTGGAGGAGCGGGGTCCTTTCGGAAAGGCTTCTGCAGGAAAGTGTCAGCGTGTGGCAGGAACGACGTCTTGCTCAGTGTCCAGGGTTAGGCCGCGTGGGAGGTTGCGTGATCACACATTGGTGCTCAGAGGAAAGGGTGTGCTGTCGCACAGTGGTGCTTCTGGCCGTGACGTCACGTTGCCCTAATAAAACGTGGTCATAAATATATATGTGTATTTATTGGGTGAGGTGAGAACAGGAGGGAACATTTAAATTTGAGAGCTATCAAGGTCTAGCGCAAGCGCACACCGTGAAATATGGGGCAAGGTTTGCAATGAGCCAGGGACTGGGGGCTGGCGCCTGGGGAGTCCCCGAAGCCAGGAGGGCCATGCCTCTGATTTGCTGTGTGAACACAAACCAGCAGCTCACGGGGCTCCCAGGTTTCAGTTGTAAAAGATGTGATCAGACCCCAGATACTCTGACTCAAACTCCAGGATCCTCACTAGGCACTGCTGACTCAGTATTTATGTTAAAAAATAAAACAAATGATCCACATAGATGCAGAAAAACATTATTGGAAGACAGGAAAGATAATTTTGAAGCCATCGTATCTGTATTTCATGTAAATAAGGTAAAAATGATGTTATAAATTTCAATAACATTTAAATGTTGGTTAATTGTGGATTGCCCATTAATGTTATTTTTAACCTTGAACCAGATTTAACTTTGGCCTACCCCCTCCAACTGTTCGGTGACAAGTTCATTAGCTAAGTTAAAATTAATTTGAACTGTGGTCTAAATGAAAACAAATTAGGAAAGTAAAGCTGTAAAGAAACTTTACCAAGCATTACAAAACCAACTAGATAGTGTAGTTTTCTGGTGTTACCTGTGTCAGTGTCTCCATTATAGGATTATAAATGCTCTATTAGATCCTTCACATAGAACTCAGGATCAAATACATTTCATCCCATTTCAGCCAAGCAAATAGAGGAGTAATTATCAAACCAATTTCATTAATGAAAACAATTAATGTAGGTAACTGATAGCATGTAGTGACTTCCCGTTTTAAAGGGAACCCACTTGCTTGAGAAATGACATTTAAGTACTTACATAATTTTCTTGCCTATTTAGTTCTCTGAAAACTTTTAAATTTATTAATGTTCAGAATGTCAAATCCTCATTAAAGAAATACAATGTTAAATATTTAAAAAGCAAAAAACTTTTAATAAATACAAAAGCAAATAGATACAGATATATTAAACATAAGAAGTAACACTTTCTTTTTATCCTTGTTTATACTGTGTACCTAATACAAACATAACTCAAAATACAGAAATATCCTGTCACATTTAAGAAAAAGAACAGCAGTAATTTCAAAATGCCTAAGAGGAGAAAAATGCCTCAAAGCACTATTTTTTACAAGTCTGGAATACAAACGGATGAAAGAATCTTTTTCTTATAACCAGCAACTTTATCAGGCACTTTATAAAACTTTAGTCCCAAAGAAAAGATGGTCGTTCTTTTAAGAAATGGGTCTTCTTGAGTTATAAACTCTAACACCATCTTGCATCGAAGATCGAGAATATTTAGTGAGTAATGCACCTATGGTTTGCTTCTCTCCACACAAATCTCTGTGGGAACAATAAAAAATAAATGAATAGCAGGAATATTTTAGGGAACTTAACATAATATTCACAGCACTATTTATTTATATCTTCCTCCCCTAAATCGCATCTTCCCAATATGCATAAGGGTTGCGTTTGTAGGACAGAGTGGGTAAGGAGCAGTTACTAAGCCTTAGTTGATCGGGTACATTAAACGCATTATCTTCAAACGTCACAAGAAAAGTATGAGTAATGTATTGTTTTACTCCATTGAAATATGAGGAAACTGAGGCTCAGGTAGTAAAGGACGGAGCCACATTTTGCGGTCGGCTCTGTGACTTCCAAGTCCATGTTGTTGTTGTTTTCCATTTTATCACACTACCTTCAAAATAGAAACACGTGCCAAGTGACACAGCAGGGCCTAGACTCAGAGAACCTGGGCACTAGGCTACCTGTTTGAGCTTGTTACCTGCCTTCCCTGAACTTGAGCTTCCTCTTCTTCTGTACCCCCAAAAGGAGGACATCATGAGGAGAGGGAAGAATGGGAGAACAGGAGAAGAGAGCATGGGTTAAATCATGTAGGACCTCCAAGAACATGGAAAGGAGTTGTGATTTAATTCGAAGCAAAATGGGAAGCCACTAGGAGAGGTTTAATTAATGAAAAAGCATAATCCATCTAAGTTTTCAATAATGGAGGCAGTGATGATTATGGAAGCTAGGTGGTGAGTTCATGGAGGGTCCATTATATTGTCACTTCGGAATATTTAAAATTTTCCACAATAAAAGAGTTTAAAAAGAAGGAGAGGGTAAAGGGGCAAAGTAGGGAGACCAATTCCGAGTGAGGTACAAGATGATCCATCAGGATTTGCTCAGTTTGAACCAGGGGGTGAGAGAAGAAAAAGACAGAGTGAGTCCTACCCTTTTTGCCTGAGTAACTGGATTAGTGATAGTGCTGTTAACTGAGGTGAGGAAGATGGGTTTAGGACAAGGGATTATCAACAGTTCTGCTATGAGCATGTTAGGTTTGAAATTCCTATTAGATATTCAAGTGGAAATGCAATTGATAGGTGTTTCTCTCCCTCTCTCTCCCTCCCTTCCCCTCTTTCTAGAAATGAATAAATAGAAAAACCTTAAATAAAAAAATAAGAGCAACCCTCAAAATTCATATTTAATAAATTACTTACTGAATATATGGAGCAATATCTTCTTCTGTCCACTTTTCCCGTAAAGAGAATAGACTATTAAAACGTTCCTGATTATCCTCAGGTAAATCATCTACTTTTAGCAAAAATATGATTTCTGGTCTTGAATGTCTATCCACCAAGGCCAAACCCTATTAAAAGAGAACAAAAAGAGCAGTTAAAGTAATGGTCTAATGTTTAAATATGACTTACTCTTGTACCTTGCTGGAGTGTCCTCTCCAGTGAAGCTGAAGCTACAGAGCCTGGGCAGGGTGATATGGAGGGTCTGCTGTTGCCCATGCAGCAGACCCCCCCTCTCTTCGCAGCTGAAGGGTCCAAGGGAAAGACGGAGTCAATACAGCTTGGCTTCAGGTGCGCCGCAGGAGTTGCCGGTGTTGACTACAACGTCAAACCGCCTTAGGGACTCCGGCTCCGGATTTTCTGTCGGGGTTTACTCCCTTAGCCTTTCCCCTGAAGAGGTATGCCACAAGGCAGCGGAGGTTTTTTGGGATCAGAGTTTTCCTTCTCTGATGTGCCCTGACTGGAAGATCGAACCAGCGACACTTAGCTCGCAGGCCGATGCTCAATCCACTGAGCCAAACCAGCCAGGGGGAGGAGACAGATACCGTGTCACTCCCGAGTCGGACTGCGCAGCCATTCTCGGCGGTGCAGATAGACTCTTAAGAAGCTACACCATCGTCTCTCGAGACTGACGGCTGCCGACGACGACGACTCTTGTACCTTTAGGTGTAGCTTAGGCCAAGCATCTAAATGTCAGCTACATGAAACATAAACAAACTACCCAGAGCCTTACAATAGTCTTTATCATAAAGAGCATCTTTAAACTTGAATCTCCTTTTTCCTCTGCAATCTGCCTCCTAGCACACAATTTATCAAGACAGCTCTAGTTCAAGGTCACCAGGGACCCGTCATTGCCAATTCCACTGGGCCCCTTCTTGGATTCATCTTGTTAGCCCTGTTTTCTTCGTTAATGTTATTCGTCCTTCCTCTTTGAATCTCTCTGACATCGCCACCTCGCTATTTTCCTCCTAACTCGATGTTACAGTTCCCCAGGCCTCTATCCCAGTCCCTCTATTTGTCTGTCATAGTCCTGGGTAACAAACCCACGATTTCAACGACAATTTAGTACATGCAACTCAGATGTCTCTTAGACTGAGCACCCGATCTCTATATCCAAACCTATATACGAACTCATAGTATTTGTCACCCAAACCTGCTCTAGTCCCACTATCTCAGGAAGCCAGGAAACAGAGGCATCATCTTAGATTACATTATTCAAACCCCATACCTCAGCCGTCACTAAGTCCTACAGGTTTTAAGGCCTCATCATGTCTCTATCCATTCTCTATCACCTATTTCTTTGGCTGCTACTGTCTTAGGAGAGTGTTAAGTGTTGAGAGCCTGGGCAGTTCTCCTTTTTATCATCTAGCCAATCTTCCTTCCACCCACCCACCCATCCATCCATCCTCATTACTGTCATAGTGTTCTAATACACTGAGTGGGCCCAAAGAGCTTTCCAGATAGTTTCAGACCTTAATGGCACCTTGTGTGATGTTTTCTCCTCAGCATCTAGCATGATGCCTAGAATTGAACGCTGCACGTGTTGAGCAAATCCTTTCTTATTTAACAAATACTTACTGAGCATACCCTACACACCCAGCAGTATACTATATATTTGCAAGCAACAGTGAATAAGATCCTATCAAAGTAGAGGTGGGCAACCACATCATTAAACACTTTTCCAAAACTAAGTGATCAGAGCCATGAAGGAAAAATACTGGGTGCTACGGAAGAGTAAGATAGGCATTTTTTCAGAGTGAAGGAAGGCCTCCTCGATGAAGTGGCTCAAAGATGAGTAGGAAGTGACAGGTGAAATTAGGGAGATCGTTCTGGAACAAAAAGCCTTGGATGAAGAAGGCTCTACGGTAGGAGAGAGCGTGATGATCTTGAAAACTTGAAAGAACACTGGGTATGCAGTGAGGAGGTGAGGAAAAAGCAAGAGATGAAGGTACAGGGGAGACTATGAAGGGCCTTGTAAGCCAGGACATGAATTCTGGATTTTGTATCTTAAATGCAATGGACAACCATTAAAGTGATTTAAGCAAGACATTCATCTAATCTGATGGGCATTTTAAAAAGGTCATTCTAGTAGCTCCACAGAGAATGGACTGGAGGTAGGCAAAATTAGAAGTATAGAAGGCCTGCTTAGGGATGTTATTATTTATAGTCAGATGAACATGATCGTTTGAGCTATGACGGTGCTAGTGAAATGGAGAAAAACAGATGGAGTGGGAATCAGCATTAACTTTAGATGAGCCTGAGGGACTTCATAGAGGTGATAAAAATGTTCTAAAACTAGACTGTGGTGACAGCTGTGTAAATCACTAAATTTAAAAAAAAGCCCTTTTAAAGGCGTAAATTTTGTGATACGGAAATTACACTTCAATAGTGTTTGTTTGTTTTTAAGGATTCGGTGATGGATTGAGTGTAGTGCCCTTCTCACGGGTGGCTAAGAAAATACATTGGCTCCAAATCCAGTTCCAATACAAGCTTCGTTTCACCTCGTAATTAATGACGACCGGTTGGGTCCCGGTAGCAGTCACCACCACTACCTTACCTTCAGCTGGTCAAGCCTGGTTACCATTCCTTCGGGAACACTCTGCTGCCACACTTCTTGAAACTCAGCGAGGTTGAATTTCACTGCATTCTGCAGTAGCATTTGTGCTGTTGCTCTACAGACCTTGTCAGCACTCAATTCAAAATAAATCTCACCTTGGGAAAAATAAATAAGTAAATAAATTTCACCTACGGAAGAGACATGGGTACTTTCAGATTTTCTTCACAATTAAATACACTCCTACTATCTCTCTGTCCTCATGAAATTCACAGAAGGAATTATACACAACTCACTTCCCACAAATCCATGCAGTCCTTATTTTTAATAGGAACATGCCTCAGAAAGTCATACTAATTTGAACATATGATAGTTTATACCCATTAAAATACTTTCCAAATCTTACCTTCCTCTATATATTTTCTTCCATAACAGTTAAGACAGTGTTCGATCATTTCTCTGAAAAACGTAAAACACTCATTTAAAAATTCATCACATTTTTTATACATTATATTTTAAATACCACTGCTAACTAAGATATAAATTTATTTTTGAAATAGTCAGTGATTTTAGTTGCCAAGTAAAACTTCACATTAGGAACTAATTAATATATACTGGGAAGCTACTATGTGCCAAACCCCAAGCTAAACATTTTTATGTGAATTATGTGAGCATACATCTATCATAAAAGTTAAACATAATTATTTCTTTACATTTTTAATGCAAAAATAACATGATGCACATTTACTCATGCTACTGACCAAAATTCCCAAGTCCTTCTTGGTTGTATATTTTTAAAATTTCTATAAAATATCAAAATATAATCACTCTATGTCCTGAGTTTAGTTTCACCCTGGAAAATAATTTTCTTCCCCTTAAGAAAATTGTAGGGACAGTGATTAAAATACTTACTCTGGCTCTAATGGCCCAAGTTCCTGACGGCATACACTCAAAGGAACTTTAGTAAAAGACCAAGATTCAGAATCCACAAGTTGAGTTACATGATTTAGAAGTTTCATCTCATAATCAAATTCAAGAATCCTCCAATAACCTACAAGATCGAAAAGTTATGCTTATCAAAGAACATATTAAGCAAATTAATTGGCTAACAAACTGAAAATAGCAGCATGCTCTTGGCCACCACAAAAGAGGTACTCTGCTTTCAAAAATAAAAAAAAGTCTTAGCTTTCTTAATCGACAAGTTTCTTTTTATCCTTTTCTCCCAACATTACAAACTGTCTTGAGGGAGATCAGGGAGTTTTTAACTAGTACTTTACCTATGACCAACACTGATTTTTTAAAGTGCTTTAATACTCAATTACCTCACAATCATCTTGTTCTAAGTGGAAATCTGTAGGGGGCAGTCATTTCATTAGAATGTCATACAGATGAGGTTAAGATCATGGGTTCAGTACCCCACACCGTAACCTCCGCTGTGGGGCACTGCCATGGTCATCACTCTCATCTGTGAGCACTCCCCAAAAAGAATAAACAATATGCCATAGAGCAAAGATGTCCAAAAACGTGTCTCTCTCTTGTATGATGCTCAATCCTGTCATTATTAATAACAATGGCAAGTAACCCTACCTCCAATCTCACAGGCATTTAGAACTTGTAATTGTGTCAATATTTCTTCCTCACTTGCCTGAATTTGATCAAGCAAATCTTCGGTTGTATACTGAAACAAGGAAGCAAAACAACATTTTAAGGATTTAGAATAATATTTTTTAAGACTACTGAATTTGGAGGAGTAAGTACATAGAATAGATTAAGACAATATTTATATAGTAGCCCAATTTCTCTTGTTAATGTGTAATGATCACTACACAAAATCAGCGGATCTCTTAGAAGAAAGCATAGGAATAAACCTTAGTGATACTGGATTTAATAGTGGTTTCTTAGCTATGACACCAAAACACAAGCAACAAAGCAAAAAAACTTCAGCTGGACTTCATCAAAATGAAAATCTCTTATACTTCAAAACATCATCAACACAAAGGGACAAATATTGCTTGATTCCACTTATATGGGATAGTTAAGAGTAGTCAAATTCACAGAAACAGGAAGTAGAACAGTGGTCGCCGGAGGCTGGTGGGCAGGGAGTCTGTGAATTTAGTGTTTAATGGGTACGGAGTTTCAGCTTGGGAAGATGACAAATTTCTACAGAAGGATGGTGGTGATGGTTGCAGCACAATGTGAGTGCACTTAATGTCACAGAACTATCCCCATACACCTAAAATGGTAAATGTTATGTACATTTACAATTCTTAAAAAATCAAGAAAGGAGTTCTTAAATAGAAATTCTCCAAAGATACATAATCAACAAGCACATGAAAACATGATCAACATTTTTAGGGAAATGCACATTGAAACCACAATAATATCACTTCAAACCCACTAGAGTGGATATTAAAAAGATAGATAAAAACAAGTGTTGTTATTCATTAACAATTGAAAAGTAGAAACTATCCAAATGTCCATCAACTGATGAATGAATAAAATGTATATCCATAAAACAGGGTAATATTCAGCAATAAAAAGGAATAAACTATTGATACATGAATGAATGATATCTGAAAACCTTATGCGAAGTCAAAGAAACCAATGAGAGAAGGCCACATACGATATGATTCTATTTATATGAAATGACCAAAAGAAGCAAATCAATGCAGACAGAAAGTAGATGAGCGCTTGCCTAGGGCTGAGGTGGAAGACGGAAATTGGAAAAAGTAGGATTAGAAGGTAATAGCTAAAGAGTACAGGGTTTCTTTTGGGAATGATGAAAATGTTTCTAAACTTCATCAGGGTGATGATTGCACACCATTGTAAATGTACTAAAAACCACTGAATTATATATACATTTTAAAATGAGTGAATTGGCCCTGGGTGGTATGGCTCAGTGGATTGAACACTGGCCTGCGATCCAAAGGGTCGCTAGTTCGATTCCCAGTCGCTAGTTCAATTCAACATGCCTGGGTTGCGGGCCAGGTCCCCAGCTGGGGGAGCACGAGAGGCATCCAGACATTAATGTTTCTCTTGCTTGCCTTCTCCCTCCCTTTTGCTTTAAAAATAAATAAATAAAATCTTTAAAAAAAGAAAATGACTGAATTGTTTGGTATACAAATTATATTTAAATAAAGCTATAAGTCCCCCCACCCCCAAATCAATCAATCAATCAATGGAGGAAAAGAGAACTACTATTATAAATATGGCCTTCAGAATACCGGTACAGTTCTATAATTTTTAATTACATTAAACACTTTAAAAGTTGTTTTTATTTGGTTTATATTTTATCATACTTCCAGGAATTAATCAACTTTGACATTAGAGTAAGAGTACTTTCCATAATGTATGTATGTAATACATAAATTCTAATACTTATCGTAATGTCTGTTCTAAAGAGCCCCTAATGATAACTTTTATTTAAATAAAAATGAGCCCTCACTGGCATGGTTCAGGGGATTGATTGCTGGCCTGTGAACCGAAAGGTCACCGGTTTGATTCCCAGTCAGGGCATTTGTGTGGGCTTCGGGCTAGGTCCCCAGTTGGTGGCATGGGAGAAGCCACCAATGATGCATCTCTTGCATATCAATGTTTCTCTTCCTCTTTCTTCCTCCCTTCCCCTCTCTCTAAAATAAGTAAACAAGTAAAAATAAAAATATTTAAATAAAAATGAATTTAACCTGTAAAAAAACATTTTTATATAGTTAGGAACACGAACTTTCAGCTACATAAATATCACCATGATATGTAGAATTTGCTTTAAAATATTCTAGAAAAAGGGGAACAAGATGGGAGGAAGCAGGGGATAGAAGATTGACAGAATATTGATAAATGTTCAACTGAGTGAAAATATATGGTCATCCTTCTGCTTTTGGATATATCTGAAATATTCATAATATAAGCTTTAAAAAAGCAAAAATGTCACCAGTAACTGCCTCTAATTATAGTTCTATTTTTAAATTCCAAATTTAAAAAAAAGAAAATAATAGTCTTACCTTTGAGCAATTGGAATCCTTTTCTTTTTGGCTGTCAGGTCCTTCATAGGTATTTTCCATCAAAAGTCTCTTTAGTTTCTTTAATTTAGGTCTACATCTTCTTAGTTCCCAATAATTGTTAGAAAAACCAAAGATCTAGAAAGTACAAACATTATAACCTTTTAGAGGCCATTCTAAAAGAAAAATGTCATTCAAAATTGCAGCCCACCCAACTGCCCTCAACAAGAAGCAAGCGTGGGAAGTTGTTATTCTGCTTTCTGTTGGGAAGGCATCCATGCAGCCACCTCACACAGGTGGATGAGCACCTTCAGGAATCTTTTCAAACCCCAGTTAAGAAGATACTGCCAGCATAGTAAGAACCAATTATCCAGCTCCATATCTCAAATGTACTTTGGAAACTAGAGTATGCCCAGAAAAGAACACCCAGAATGGTGGCAGTTTTACAAAACCAGATAGAAACAATTAAAAATGAGTACTTTTAGGCTGAACAACAGAAAATAAAGGAGACAGTATCACAGTCTTCAAATGTCAACGGGAAGAGGGGGGATCCTTGTTCTGTGTTACTCATGATGTCAAAATTCACCAGCAGGTAAGGGAGAGAGACTTCTTCTCAATGCATGAACTTTGTATTGTTTAGAATTGCAGCTAGTTCCTTATTACACTGGTGAAAACAGTGAAAGTCCTCCACTCAAAATAATCCAGTGGATTGGGGCTAAATGATAGATCGATAATCTGCTTTCCGTCTCTGTATCTCCAGAACGTGCTCAGTGTCTAGCACTTAGTAGTGCCCAGTAAATGTTTCACCTGAAAGGAGAAAATGCTGAAAGTGGATTATCTCTGGGTGCCTTCCAGTTCTAAAACGGAAGGTCAAGGGATGCTTCTGCTCTCAAACTAGTACAACGCGTGATTGACAAGACAAGGCCCAGAGCCTGAGGTGTGCTGCTGAATTTAAGGTCTTCAAAGAGGAGCTTAAGGACTAGACCAGAAAGACTGACGTCGTCCATAGTTCACAAACTGGCAGCCTTTTGGCTATATCTGGTACAGATGCTGGTGTGTACTTTTGTATTAGAGAAAGAGGGATTTAGCACAGAGTTTAAATTACTGGCCGACATTGAAAAATTAGGAGACTTTTGCCCCCAAATCTAAATTGCAAGCTTTACTGGGAAAAAAAAAGAAATCAGAAGATCTGGTAATGCTGGATCTACTTACCCATAAGGGCAAGGAATGGCCCCCAGAATGGGGTGCTCTCCAGATTGCCAAGACTCCGTCATTCCTGTTACTGCCAAGACTGGGTATTCACTACTATTTGCAAGACCAGCTGCTTTGCTCATGTGCATTTTTACCTAGCCCTTTTAGTCATGTGAGGTACAACCACAGATGAAAACCTAGGTGAGTGGGTCACTGTTGTCTTACTCAGTCTCATTACACAGAATTCCCATAACGGGAGCTCAAAAGTACCCACAGATATTGTTATATGCTCACCAAAAAAATCCTACATAACAGAAATGTGATGAGAAAATAACATCTTTTGCCCTGGCTGGTGTGGCTCACTGGATTGAGCACTAGCCTGTGAACCAAAGGTCATTGGTTTGATTCTCAGTCAGGGAATGTGCCTAGGACGTGGGCCAGATAGATCCCTAGTAGGAGGCGTGTGAGAGGCAACTGATGTCTCCCTCCCTTTCTCTCTCTCTGAAAATAAATAAAGTCTTTTTTAAAAGTTCAAATTTCTTTATTTCTCTACCTCATAAATATTACCTAATGCACTAGTTATGGTTTGAGAGAGTCTCCTTTCAAAACATATCCAGAGCAAAATTTACTAATATAGGTAAAGCTCTTAGAATGAATCACCTAATAGCAAACTTTCTACATTACAGAAAAGGGGCAACTTGTCTAGGACTTAAAAATTAAATCGGGAAAACAAAGACAATTTCACCAGACTACCAAAAAAAGATAATAATAATGCTGAGAAATTTCAAATTTCATCAGAGAACTTTTCAGATTTCCTCTGATTATACATTGTATAACTAAAGTTTTTAATGAAAGGCAAGATTAGAACAATCGCTGTCATTCGTATATAGATCAGGAGACAGAAAACAGTACCTCAGTGTGAATAATGTTACAGGTGGTTTCTTCCATCTTCAGTTGGTCTGGAGTTTTACAATCAGGAAGTAAAAGCAACATATTGGAAGTGTCTGCTATCTTCAAGTCATACGTTTTGTCTTGACTGCACAGCACCGCGTGCTCATCTTTATCACCACGAATCACCATACTGCAGGAATATGGGAAAAGAAAATACATGACCTATTGAAATGCCAATGGACATCTTCATTATAAACAGTTCCCAAATTCTCTAGGCTAGCAGAATTTAAAATGAAGTCTTGGTGCTGCATCTGGTCCCTGATCTCTCAGCCCTCACAAAACGATGGGCTCCACAGAGGAAGAACTGGGCCACTTGGGCTCTGACTGGTGTGGCTCAGTGGATTGAGTGCCCACCTGTGAACCAAAAGCTCACTGGTTCGAATCCCAGTCAGGGTACATGCCTGGATTGCAGGCCAGACTCCTAGTTGGGGGCACATTGATGTTTCTCTCCCTTTCTCCCTCCCTTCCCCTCTCTCTAAAAATAAATAAATAAAATCTTTGGGAAAAAAAAAAAAAGAACTGGGCCACTTGAGAGCCATAGGGGCAGCAGGTGGCCTCACTAAGGAAAAATAACTCAGCATGAGCAAGAAAGATTCGAAGAGGCCAAATGTCGCCATATGGCACCATTGCACAAACTGCTGGGAAGAACACAAGACAAAGCATTCAGAAGCTTCAATCAGGATGTCACAATTTTCTAAAACATGCTAAAGCAGTATTTCTCAAACTTGATGCATGAGCATCTTTGGGAATCCTGTTAAAAAGCAGATGGAGAAGGAAGGGGTACAAAGGGATTAAATGGCAATGGGGAAATATACAATAAAATAAATAAAAATGTAAAAAAACAAATTTAAAAAGCAGATGGGGATTCAGTAGGTCTGGGATGGGACCTAGAATCCTGCATTTCTAACAAGCTCCCAGGTGATGTCCATGCTGCTGGTCCTGGATCCCACCCAAGAGCAGTCCTTCTTGTTTTGTTCTAAGAACCCCTGACAACCAAAAGGGCACATCCTGTCCTGACCATCAGCTACGTCACCAAGAAATTGGGACACTATGAAAAGAAGGCTGCAATGCTGAATAAAAATTATGAAAAAGGTATGTTTACAAACCGGTCTAAATAAAGTCTCTGAGCAAGGGTCACAGGTGGAGAAAGGCAAGGAGGAAGAGGGAAAGGATAAGTGAGGAGAGAAAAAAAAACAGACTAAAGACAAAGATGCTAGAAATGACAAGAGAGTTGGTTCTAGCAGGCTTCCTTGTTTGTAAAGCCTTTAACCCTCCTGTACAGATTTCGCTTCTTTTAAACTAAACCTTTATTTAAGTGGAAAGAATAAATGGTTGTCCTGGCTGGTGTGGCTCAGTGGATGGCACACTGGCCTACAAACCAGAAGGTTGCTGGTTTGATTCCCAGTCAAGGCACACGCCTGGGTTGTGGGCCAGGTCTCCAGATGGGGGCTTGCAAGAAGCAAACAATCAATGTTTCTCTCCTTCCCTTTCTCCCTCCCTTCTCCTATCTGTAAAAATAAATAAATAAAATCTTTGAAAAAAACCATAAAAGGTTTTTATTAGCTTCCTGGTGCTAATAACGTTTAATACTCCCAAGGACCTACTCTTTAACATCTATTTCTACATTGCACTATCCCTGCTTTGAAATATTTTGTTTAGAGCCCTGACCAGTGTGGCTCAATGAGTTAGGCATTGTCCTGCAAAGTGAAAGGTGGCCAGTTCGATTCCTGGTTAGGGCACATTTTGGGTTGCGGGTTCAGTCCTCGGTTGCATGCTAGAGGCAACCAATCGATGTTTCTCTCACTCTCTTTCTCCCTCCCTTTCCTTCTCTGTAAAAATAAATCTTAAAAAATAGATTAAAAAAGAAACATTTTGTTTAGAATTACCTCCCTCCCACATGCACACACAAATTTTAAAACCCACATTGCCAGGCATTCTGGGGTTTGCCAACCAGGTCAACTATAACTGCGCGAGGAGAAGGGCCTCACAACTTAAGTCCTTTCTCCAATCCCTGTCAATTCAGCTGGGATGAAAACCCATGAATGAAGTTCTCCATCAGTTCCCTTGAAGATACTTAGTGGCCATCATCTGAAGACTGGCCAGTTAACTCTAATACTGTCTGATGGGTGGAGCATGAAAATTGAAAGAGAACCTAAAGGATTCAATTTGAAGGAACCTGCAAGAGAACAAACTACCTGCTAAAATAAAATACAGGTGTTGGAGGAACCTACAATGCAGAAGAATCAAACCACAGCTTGTAATCCTAATTTCCAGGGATTGGAACTGCACAAAATTGAGATAAAGGGAAAAAAAAAAAAAAGATTTTTAAAATAAAAAAAAAGAACATAAAAAGGAATAATTCTCTAGACCTCTTTGATTTTTTTTCTTTTTTTAATCTGTGGTCTTGCAGCAAATGGGTAGTTGACCTAGATTTAGAAACAGCTTCAGATCCTCACTGAGTGACCCCCAAGCAAGACAATTTTTTTGAGGTCCTTCTTCCATGACCAAGTCGGTAAAACGACTTTAAAAGTATTCTCTACAGTCCTACCTATTATCTAAGTAAAATAAATATAAGTAGAAGGCAAGAACTCTATAAATATTAGCTATTACCATTGGATTTTAAGGCAGAACAGTCAAGGGTTCTGTACAGTCCCTGCTACCACTGTTAACGTTTTCAAAACTTCACTAGGTTCTGTCTCCTGAGCTGTTTCCGATGACACACACGGGCCTCTGACATCAGCGGGAGCAGTCCTACCGATCACACCAATCCAGCTCACTGGACTGCCTAGCAGTGGCGCGGAATCCTAGGGAAAAGGCAGAGAGCTGGGCCACCCGCCTGCCGTAAGGCATCTCTCCGACCGCCAGCAAATCAATGCCCCTCCCTGGCCCAGTTCCCCATCCTGCGTTCCCCGGCAGAGAAAATCCTAAGGCGGCTGGCGCCGGCTCACCTGCGCCCCGCCTCCAGCTCCTGGCACAGTGCGGCCTCCAGCTCCAGCAGGCAGAAGTCGCCGGTCGCGGCGGCGCTGGCCCGGGGGCTGAAGCCCAGGCAGTGCACCGTCGGGAGCAGCTCCGCGGGGTTCAGCTTGGCGACCTGCAGCGTCGCGTCCACTTCGTCGCGGGTCCTTTTCATCGCTGCGCCGGGTTGGGGGTGCCGGAGATTTAGAGCGCGAGGACTAAACTACAGGTGCTGACGCGACTCCGGAATTTACCCGAAACAGAAGGCTGTTTCTAAAGCGCGCCAAGGCGGCTGGGGGCGTGTTTCCGGGGCGGAGCGCGCAGCTGGCGCGTCCCCGGGAAAATCCAAAAATGGCTCTGTGTACGATCTCGGCTCTGCCAGGTCTCTGCAGGGGCGCCCAGGCTGTGGTAAAGAAAAATGCTTTTCTTGGGGCAGTCTTGGTGGAAGTTTCGGAAACGGAGCTGCGGTCCTGCGGGGTGCCACGCGGAACCCTAAATCACCCCTCCCGCCGTGCCCTTTGTTTCCCGTCAATACTCCCATTTCCCTGCCAGCCAAGTAGTGTCATCTTATGCCATTGGCTGGCCTTGTGATAGCACTTTGCACGCATAATTTCATGAACCTTTCACCACAATCCTGTAAAGTGGATTCTTGGTTATTCCGTTTTGCAAACGAGGAAGCAAGCTCCCAGTGGTCGTGCAGCTAAAAGCTGGCGAAGTCTGATTCCACTCCAGTTTATGGCTCTAAAACCGTCCGACAGGGTTTGGGGCTCACACTTCGGACCAGGAGCTACGCCCTGATAGAACTGGACAGGGCATCTCACTTCTTCGGATCTGGGGACCATCCTATCTAGGAGACAATGGCTTGGACTAGACCCATCCGTCGGTTGAGTGCCTAGTCTGCCGGGTAGCAAGCTGGTGGGACTGGTGTCAAGAGGAATTAAATCTTTCTGGGGATGGTAAGGCCCTGCAGTCTCCACTGTAAGATGTGTAAACTACCCCACCGTGCGTTCTCTAAGGTGTTTTCTAGACCAGATCTTACAGTGACCTGAAGACAAAGTTTTAAGAGAAGAGCTCATTATATACACACATACATGAAGAACTTGTAACAGCATAATATGGTGAACTCAGCCCTGCATTCTTGCAGGCCCCGTTTGGGACTCTTGCTGCCCCTGAGAGATGAAGGAGCCTGTGAGGAATATTCCATTTAAAACGTGGTGGCCTCACACTAATCTGTGTTAATCAGATTTTGGTATCAGTCAAAAATGAGGTGGGTGGGTGAGTGAGGGGTTGAATTCAAAGGAATGAACTGTCATTTTCTTTCAACTCCTGGGTGAAATGGTATGTAAAAACAGAGTGCAGCATCCAGGGGCCTGTGGGGTGCTTTTCCTGTGACTGGCTTCTTCACTGCATTTCCATTTCACTGCAGCAGAATGCAGAAAGAATATGGTGGAGCAAAATGCTGAATGTGAAGGTCTTTGCCTGATGAGAATTTACGATTAGGACGGGAATCAACCACTGTGGATGCTCTTGTAAATGGGAAGCATGCCCTACGACTGGAAGCAGCTTAGTCTAGAAAGAATGCTGGCATGCCCATCAGACAAGCCAACGCTGCTGTCACTGGCTTTGTGACCCAGAGCAGTTTGCTTCATTTCTCTCAGTCCAGCTTCCTGATCTGTAAAAAGGAGATAATACTACCTCCATTATAAAACACATGTAAAACAAAGGATGGTTAATAAATGGCAGTTTTTGTTGTTGTTAGCTGTTAATTTATTCTTATTTATTAAATAATTTTATTATTGATTAATTAATAACATCAGATTATTGCTGTTCCATTAGCGAGCTGGACCAGGGTTCCTCTCTTAAAATAGAATAATGATAATTTTTAGTAATTCTTTTTTAAATTATGGTAGTGGATATATTTTTCTAAAGTAAAAAATATATTTCTATGTATTTTTCTTAAATCTTTGAGGCTTTCGCAATTATTCATGGAGTGACAGGAAAAAAGAAAAACTCGTTTAACAGGCATACTAACAGTCACAGAAAGACTTAAAAAGAGCCAAACAACCATACTAAAATTATGCATTTGGTTACGGTGTTCATATACTGTGTTTCACAGTCTGAAAGGGGAATTTTATTTAGTCAACCACACTTCATGTAAGAATTGCATATGAGCACTTTTTCTGGTGTTGTTTCCTCTGTTTTTTCTTCCTCTTCTTTTCAGATTTAGTGAAGAACATGGAAACGTCCAGGCATTCCGAGAACATTAACTGTGATGTGACCATGGCCCTCATTTACTATTACTAATCAGGTCAAGTCTTTCTAATATACTGTATGCTATGATGGCAGCAGGTAACTCTCACTCCTAGATTTTAAGCAGTTTTGCATTTATTTGTGTGATTACTTCAAGTCTTTTATTGTCTCTAAGACAGTAAAGCTATAAAGAGCACTAGGACATCATTAAGCAGAGTGCCCAGCACGTAATGAACTTTCATAAAAATTTACTGAAAAATTGAATGAATAAATAAATGAATAACTTGTAATAATGTTTACCTCTAAGGAAGGGAAAGAAAGAGGACATCAAAAGAGATCTTTGATTTATCTTTAAAGTATGAATTTTATCACTGAGAGCATATTCATGCATTAAATATGTGTAGTTAAGTACATTACAAGTATTTTCCTCAGTATTATAAAACCCAATGTACAGACAAATAATTTTGAATGGACAGGTGATAAATCATCAATAGAATAGAATAGAATAGAGGAAGGGAGGGAAAAGGGAGAAAGGAAGAGTTGCTCATTTTGTTTTGTGGCACAGATTGAAGGGAGGCAAAAGGAAAAGGAGACCAGTAAGAGCCAAGTGATGAAGGTAACTGGATTTGAGAAACAGTTTTTGAGATGGAATGAACAACAGTGGCTATTTGATTCGAGATGGAGACCAGGAGTGGGGAAAGGAGCTAGGATGAATTCCAGGTTCCTGCACAAGAATTTCCTGTCACTTACAACAACATGCTGTAAGAAGGATAGGAACAGATTTGGAGTGAGATGGGATGAGTTCTGGTTATGATGTGTGGAGGTTGAGAGGCCATGGAAATATACAGGCGAGGACATGCCTTGAACTTTGATCTAGAGATGATGCAGTGAGGCTGAGCTGCCTCCAACGCCCTGGCTCGGTTGAAAACTATGTCCAGCAGAGGTTTCAAGACCATGGTGGAACACATTTACCCAGGACCCTGTATTTTTTCTGGGGGAAATGGGAGGTGGCTATTCCTGCTGGTGGGGAAAGCACAGAACTTCCGTCTCCCGTGCCTTTTATTGAGGAGCGGATTCGGGAGATACGAGGTCAAGGCTTATGAATCATCAATAAGCTTTCAGACACTTGGGTTACAGTTGACAGTTACTGATTATAGATACCAATATAGAGAACACAGTGACCAGTCTGTGTCAGGGTCTATTAAACATCTTGATGCCACACTAGCATTAGGTGCAAGGCTTCATACATTCTTTGCTGCAGATTGTTTATAGTCAACTAAGAGGTAAGAAAAGTGGAGCAAGCTCTAAAACATAATATACATTCTTTAAACCCAATCCCCATGGGAACCCTCTGAATAGGCTTTGGTCCTGTCTGCCGCATAGCCTTTCAGTTTTCCTCCCGGTGCTGGCTCATGGCTTGGGCTACAATTCCTGAAACCACAAGGAGCAGTCCCCCACAAGGCAGGTATTCCGAGGGGTCTAAGGACCCAAATGTCCATGACCTGCTGTGGGTTCTTGACTCCGCCCACGAAAAGATTTCAAATACAAGCAAGCATTGAGTTTAAAATGAAAGCGAGATTATTCATGAAACAGTGAGACAGAAAATACTCCACAGAGAGAGCAGCCCCCTTTAGTGGAATTTGCTTCCTTTATTGAGGTTCATTTAATCAGTGGTAGGGTCTTCACTCGGGGAGGAATACACACAATCTTCCTGGGAAAGAAGTGTAGATTTCTCAGAGGAGCCCTCCTGGCCATGTTGTGTCCTTATATGGGCTTTTCATTTCCAATCATGGCAGCATGGATGTGCCATTTAGCATACTTCCATGCTAATGTATTATTGTACAATGAGTGTATAATTGAGGCTGGGGGTTACCGGCAGATGGAATCAGTCACCATGTTAGATAGAGCTGGTCTGTGCCAGTTTTAAGCCATAAATCTGGTGTGCAGAGGGATGGGCCTTTCTCTTACCTCTGTCTGTAACTTGTTTCCTGAGTCCATGCAGCCCAGCTGGCTCATTTCTTCCTCTGTGACTTTCTTTCTAAAAGGCCACGGCAGCTCTCTGGACAGCCCACTTGAATCCTCCCTTCAAGTGTATGTACTTCCGCTTTGCATGCTAAATAAACTTCTTGTGCTAGAGTTCTTGGCTCTGGATTCTTTCTTTGCCAAGCTGAAGACCACGAGCCAACATTGCCAGCAACACTCATAATGCCAAAAGTTATCTCATGTCCCTTAAATAAAGAGGAAGAAGGGATATTTATTAAATATGAACTGCTACTTACTTTGGGTTTGCTTTACTTTTTCTTTCTAGCTTTTTATCATTGATTTTAGGTCTTTCTTCTTTGCTAATGTAAACAGTTAAAAATATGAATTTTTCTCCAAGCTCTTTTTGGCAGTATCCCATAAATTTTGAAATGTTATCATCCATGATCATGTTTGAAATATTTCCTAATTCTCTTTGTAATGACTTCTTTGCCCCTGATTTGTGTACGAGTGAATTGTATTTTCAGGTATTTGTGATTTCTTAGATTGTTTGTGAAGGGCAGCAGAGTATGCCACCCAAAAGTATGCCTCTTTAGGATATTGATTATATTAAGCTGATAGTTTTTAAGAAACAGAAGACTCAAAGGATCTTTGACCTTTTCCTCAAAAAGGATTTAGATAGAGAGCAGATGAGGACCTGCTTCAGGAAGGAAGGTAACATCATAGGTAACTATAGTTTAATCTGAAACTGGTGTGTGATAAACAGGGAGGAACCTAGCAAAGCGATTTTAATCGAAGTCCTCTCTCAAGGACTTTAAGACGACCCCAAGAAACATTTGTTTACTAAACTAAACTCTTATTTTATCTTCTTCTAAAATGTCTTACTTCCACCCTGGCTGGTGTGGCTCAGTGGATTGAGTGCTGGCCTGTGGATCAAAGGGTCGCCAGTTCAATTCCCAGTCAGGGCACATGCCGGGGTTGGGGTCAGATCCCCTGTTGGGGGCACGTGAGTGGCAAGCACACATTGATGTTTCTCTCCCTCTCTTTCTCCCTTCCCTTCCCCTCTCTCTAAAACTAAATAAATAAAATCTTTTTTTTTTTTTTAAGTCTTCCTTTTGAAGTCCTAGACCCCCACTGAGACAGGATAATAAGAAGCTAGGAAAATTCCTTGGCAAGTGGATACTGAGACAGATAGCTGAACAGAATGGTCAAGCAATTTATAGCCAGACACAAAAGATCACCTCCCTTAGTGATAACATCTAGGCCTCAGTTGCATTTCAGCTCCAGGCCCAGAAAAGCAGGAAAACCCAGCAGGCCACGCCAGAACCAATTGCAATGACTAAAGATCCCCTGACAATGACCAATCAGTGGAGATAATGCTCCTGAAAGGGCACACCTGGAGAGCTGATGACTATTCTACTGAAATCCTCCCCTGTGACCTCTCCTAAGAATCCTGCCTGTTGCTTCTTCTACGCTAAACCCTTCCTTGTTTAACCGTCCTCAGCCTTAAACAGTCATCCTCATAGTCACCAGGACTTGTGTTGTGAAATCTTTCCTACGTGATGTGAAGAACCTACACAGACCAGCTTGCCCTAGGAAGACCCTCTTGGAGCCAGGGCCCT
The DNA here is from genome assembly GCF_987537825.1 of Furipterus horrens. Lineage (NCBI taxonomy): Eukaryota > Metazoa > Chordata > Mammalia > Chiroptera > Furipteridae > Furipterus > Furipterus horrens. The sequence goes on along the minus strand of NW_028327177.1, from coordinate 13,046,408 downwards.
TGTCTGATAACACTACCTCTTCCCCTTCTTAGTTCAGAATGACAGATATACCTCATTTTGCCTCAATTTCCATGGAATTTTCATGCTTGTGTGACTTCCTTGTGGTCTTCTCCTGTTCATCTGTCTTATTTGACGAGCCAGAAGAACGAAGAAGAAACAGAGAAAGTTTATCCCTACAACATAACTTTTTTTTGTTCCGCATTTTAAAATATAGCCAAATAATATATATCTATACAAACACCCACATGGAATTAATTACCACAAATGCAGACTGAAAAGAGTGCACTGTATTCATGGTGCATATAGCACACAAAAGGCAAATGAAACAATTTTATGCAACGATGACCATTCCTTGGTAAAGTTCTGAAGTGAACAAAATAGAGTCTCTTCTTGATGTACATAACAACTGTATCCTGGACAACTCAGGACTATATTAAACTTGTTTATAAAATACATTGTCTTTCTATGTAAAACCAAATTAGGTTATAGGCTCAGATAACAGCAAATAGACTTTTCATCCACATGAATATATCCACAAGACATAAGAAAAACATTCTGGGTTTAGGACAATTCAATTCTTTTTTGTGAAGTGATGTCCCAAGCAAACGGGAATACTTACTATCCCTGGTCCCAGCTCACTAAAAGCCAGTAGCATCCCCAATAACGTGAAAAACCACAGCCTGCACCGAAGTTTTCTAAAGGGTACTCAAGGGTGGCCTTTTTCTTATGAGACCCACTATCATTTAGTGTCATCACAAAAGCAGTCAGTAGGTGGCAGTATATACCAAAGTATTAAGTATTTTTTCTTTTGCTCTTTTATTAATAGCATCAAGGTCTGAACAGAACCAAGGTTAAGAAGACTAAGAAGACTTCTCAGAAATTCAGCAGGGCTGGAACTGGAGAACAAGAGGACCTCACATTTATTAATAATTTTTTATTATCATTACAGAAAGATGATTCAAACACAACAAAAATATTGAAATTATGTGAATAATAAATACATGAAAATTTTATTTTTCTCTATCTTAACATTTATTTTCTAAAGAACAAGTTTCCTTTAAGATTCTATTAACAGAGATAGCTAAACAGGACATTGATAAACCACCAATTTGTTTCTATTCATAGAGAAAGAATAAAAATTATAGTAGCAGGAAAATCAAGACTTTTATTAATGGCTAAAAACAATGTAAATCTCCTGATACCATATAAGAATTCAATGAAGAGAGCAACAAACCACTTGGTGAATACAAGACATCAGAGATGTGGAATTTGAGTTAATCTTTAAGATTAGGCAGAAATAATACAGGAGTGTATGTATTAAGAGGCATCAACAATGATAGCTAACATGTTATTAAGCTTCATCTTTGACAATATTCTTTTGCATGTTTAATTCATTTTCTTTAAAAAAAAGATTTTATTTATTTACTTTTGGAGAGTGGAATGGAGGGACAAAGAGAGGAAGAAAAACATCAACATGTGGTTGCCTCTTGTGTGTCCCCAACTGGGGACCTGGTCCCCAACCAAGGATGTGTCTCGACTGTGAATCCAACCAGCAACCCTTTGGTTCGCAGTGTGGTGCTCAGTCCATTGAGTCACACCAGCCAGGGCTGATTAATTTTCTTACATAGTCATTCACCATTAATCTGTAGTAAAATCAAAGCATGGTTTGCCAACTGGTGTCCACTATCTATTATTAACATAAGAACATTCAAACTTGCAGATAATTAAAAACAATTTTTTAAAATATTTGATTTATTTATTTTTGGAGAGAGAGTAAGGAAGGGAGGAAAGAGGGAGAGAAACATCAATGTGTGGTTGCCTCTCACTCGCGCCCCCAACTGGGGACCTGACCTGCAATCCAGGCATGTGCCCTGACCGGGAATCAAACTGGCAACACTTTGGTTGGCAGGCTGGCACTCAATCCCCTGAACCACACCAGTAAGGGCTGCAGAGAATTTTTATAAAAATTTATTTGAGCCAAACAGAGGATATAACTGAGAGCAAGAGCTCAACAAACTGAAATAAATGTTTCAGAGAGTATATTTGCAGTTTCTTTTACACATTTGAGATTAAGGAGGAGACATAAGGAAGATTACAGGAAGCGGGGAGAAAGCAAGACGGGGATCACTTTACAGGATAGTTAAGATTATGTGCTCTCTTGCTGTTGTAGAAGGCGGGGTCTGAAAGGGGGCACTTCACAGGTGTGTTAACCTTGCACAGGAACAATGGGCAGGGCTTGTTTAAGGCAAAGATGGGCCTTTTAATAAAGAAGTTATATACCTAGGGTGTTACTACCCACTATGAACTGCCCAGTTAGGATGCATGACCAGATTACCCTGTGAGGTTACTTTCATAGAACCTTTTTTTTTTTTTTTGTCCACACGTAATGAAAGACACTAAGACATATTGATATCTGTGTTTTAAGAGACAATCTTTAAGAACATAACTTTAAAGCCAGGATGTCCTGGGTTTGATTCTTAATACTTCTTGCACTTATTAGCTGCTTGCCTTGGACAAGTTTCCCCATCTCTCTGAGCCTGCTTCCTCAGATAAAATGAGGACAATACACATTTTATGATTTGTTGCACTAATTAAAGAAGGTACAACTATCTGAAGCATCTTTAAATACAGCAGATGTCAACAAGCGGTAGCCACAATTATTTTTATTTTGTAAACTGAGGATTAATTGTAGGCGTGAAGTTGGATTCCGGGTCTGTCTGATTCCCAGGCTAGCGTTCTTTATTGATTACACCTTAAGTAAACTGTCTTTGGTGAAAGGGATTAGGGCGAGAAAATTAATTCTCCATGCCTTGTAGTGTGACCTGTATATTAACCGTTCAGTATTTAGCTATACTGTTATTCTTACTTTTAGGTAATTTGGGGCACGGACAGCATAATTAAAATATATTCACATTTCATGAGTAAGATCCCAGCCTGTCCCTAGGGTTCCAAATCAAGAGGTTCCTGGGTAAAGGAAGGGGCGCTCCCTAATTCACCCACCACCCGCACACAAAACGCAGAACCGGCGCCCCGCCCAGATGTTTATATTTTCCTCCCTCAGCCCCGCCCCCGACCACGCGGGCTTAAGCCACGCCCCCAAGCTGGAGTTCCTGGAGCCTATTTGCCCAGCCCGTCAGCCCACCCACAGGAATTCCCTTTGCAGCCAATCGTGTCTGAGCAACGGAATTGCCCCTAACAAATATGGCGAGAGAGGCCCCTGTAAGGGCAGACTGCTTAAACACTCAAGCCCGCTGCGGCCAGCAAAGGCAGTGGTAGCAGCACCACCGGGAGCATGGAGGGCGGCAGTGCTGGCAGCTCTGGCAGCGGTGGCAGCGACAGCAGCCCCAACGGGAGTGGCGGGGCGCAGCAAAGGGAACTGGAGCGCATGGCTGAGGTCCTGGTCACCGGGGAACAGCTACGGTAAGGCGTGGGATAGTGCTGGTGGGCTCGCGGTGGCACTGCCCGCCCGTGTCCGCAGCAGTCACGCGCGCACGCGCGCCGTGGCTCCCGGCTTGCCACCCGCGCGGGGCTCCGGGACGGCCGCGGGCGCGTGGATAGTCCGCGTGGCGCCCCTGCCTGGCTGCTGCAGCTCGGTGCCCTGCGGAACTGGAGCGGGGCTCTTGAGGCGGACGCAGGCGAGCGGGTGGTGCTCTCTGCGCCCGCAGACGCGTTGCTGTCCACCGCGTGCGCTCCCTCTTCCCTGGCACTGGGGCGCTCGCTGCCAGGCCTCCTGGTTGACAGCGGGCTCCTAATCCACCCACAGAATCAGAGTGGTCGGTGTGGGGGTCCCAGCTGGCTCCAGTCCCCTCCTATTTACTCTTCGATAAAAGGAGCCTGCCCAACGATCGCCTTCACTTAAGGTCTCGCTTCAACTTCCCTGAGCCTCAGCATTTCATCTGTAAAATGGGGCTGATCACCGTGACTCTCTAAAGGACTATCTTGAGGGCTGAACTGAGAGAACAGTTTTGAAACCCTGTACCTCTCACTAATAGGCATGTCCTCAAAAGTCGTAATTTGGGCCCGCAAGGGGGCGTGGAGGCACCTTGTCCCGCTGCCCTGCTGCTGTGTCAAATCCCCCAGCGCGCACATTTTGGGCCACAGAGTCCATTGACCCTGCTGCTGTAAGAATTACGACTTGACAGGTCTCATCCAGGATGGGCAGTGACCACCCCCTCCCTGAGAACTAATACCGTCTTTCCATTTACATCCCATCCTGGTCCTTCTTAGAGTCCTGTTTGAGAATTGTATTTATGGTCTGACCGGTTCTGCAGCTGCCCTTCTGGTCATAAATCAGTTTGCCAGGGAAAAACCCTAGCTCTGCAGCGTTTGAGCCACAACTTGGCAGCCGTTCTCTCGCCGGCGGGAACAGCACGCACACAGGTTCCTTCTAGCTCTTGGTCTGAATCTCCAGGCTCATCATGGTTTCTAAATGCTGTCTTTCAGACTTGAAGGAGGAAAAATCTTGCAGAGATCCCTAGGTTTGGTAATCACCCTGCTTGCAGCACTTAGATTGAGGAAGTAATTATTGGAAGTCAGAATTGAGCTTAACGTTACAAGAATTGCCCGTTTCTATTTCCTGATGATTTTTAAACTTATAGCCAGATTTAAGTGAATAAAAGCTTGTTTTCCTTCATCAAAGATATTTCTAAACTGAAAAAAATTAAAACAGTAAAGATTTTTATCGTTTAATTTGAAACACTTAAGTAATTTGTTTACTTCTCATCGCTACGTTTTTCTTTCAAAGTTCTCAGTTGGATACCTTTTATTTCATTTAATAAATTGCATGGTGTCCAGTAAACACTTCCCTTCAGCTTCAAGATGCAGCTGAAATGCTTTTTCCTGGTGGGTCTCTAGAGCTCTTGCTATTATTCCCTTCTTCCCTGGCACCCTTCTGCACTACAGCAGGTTTGAGGGCCAGGCTTAACAAGTTGGTAAGGAGATAGAAGGCTCTGCCTCTCGCTCAAGAGTTAAGACAGACCTGGGTTTGAATTTCTTTGCCACTTTGTAGCCAAGAGTCAGCATTTTATTTTTTTTAGTGTTTTTATTAAATCTTTATTGTATGATTTTTCTGTTACCATTTAGTCCCCTTATACCATGCCCTTCCTCCCCTGCCCCTAGCATTTTGTTTTGAGGACTTTAAGCCAGATTGAGTCTTGGTTTTGCCATTTACTAGTGTGGGACTTTGGACAAGTTTCTTAACTGAGATGATGGGTAATTAATGGAATGGAACCTACCTCATAGTGTTCTGATGGGGATCAAGTGAGTTAGTGCTTAGAACAGCGCCTGTCATATACACAGTAAACATCAAATCTGCATTAGCTCTTCTTATAGCTCTGTGACATTGGACAAGTTAATTCACATCTCTGAAACTTTCCTCCTCTCCGGTGGTAATGAAGATAAGTACTTCTTGGGCTGGTTGTGAGAATTTGCCCCCGGGCTTCATGTATTAATGAGCATTCAAGAAATGGTTGCTGGAATTAATTAGTATCATTGGTCTCTGTGTGTCACGCACGTGACTTCCAGCCAAGCAAGATCTGGCAGGAAGGGTTGGGTGGTGGTTAAGGACACAGTGTATAGACCCAGGCTGCCTGGGTTCCTATCCTGCCTCCACCATTTATTCTCTATGCCTCAGTTTCCACTTCTCTTGCACAAATTTTGGGAGGATTCAATGAGATGCTTTATGTAAAAAGCGTAGTATATGTTAGCTATTCAGTTTTACTTTGGAAAATTATAGTCATTGCTTTTTTAAAATCTCCTCTAAGCATTGTGCCTAGCACAAATAATTGCTCAATAAATATTTGAATAAATATTGTGTATGTAATTAAATATAGTACTGTAAGTACAGATAGTGCGATATTCAGAATTTAGGGATTTAGGTGGCCTTATGCTCTGGCTTCTTGATTCCTGCAGGAAGGTCTCATAAAGGAGTGGGCATGCCACCATCCTTGCTGTCACTGTCACAACTTGTGTTTACATCCCTGGCTGCTCTCTTACAGTCTGTGGGGGCTTTGTGATGTGCAGGCCTCCTGCCTCTAATTGCCTCACATATACACACAACTCCTCGCTGCCCTCTCTCGCTTATCCATTATTTTCTGGGTCACCAAAGATGAAATCAAGGAAGGTGAAAAGGAAAGAGGACACTGAGGGTTGGGATTTGAAATTTTAAAAAATTGACATCCAAGCCCAGCTCCGTGAATTTTTTTATTTAATATTTATTTATGTGTATCTTAATTTATTTTAATTACCTTTTCTGTGGGGGCAGTCTGTTAGCCACTCTGGGTCTTAGTGCTCTTACCTGCAGAATGGGAATAATAATATCCTCCCACATAAGGTTTGTGGTATTGGATCCAATGAAATATAACATGGAAAGGAAGGTTGTGAAATAAATCAATAAACCAAGATTCGTTGTTATGATTATTATAAGCTCCAGATGTGAAATTGAGGGCTGTCCACAATCTTGACTCTTTGGATAGGCCAGTTGGTTGCATAAGGACATGAAATTGAGTAACAGACTTGAAAACATCTCCTCTTCCTTTTCCAGCCTGACCATGGGATCCTTTTCCTAATCTTTTTATATTTTTTTAGTATATTTTATTGATTATGCTATTACAGTTGTCCCAATTTTTTTTTGCTTTTACCCTCCTCTGCCCAGTACCTCCCTTCCCTCCAGCAGTCCCCACCCCTACCCCTTAGTTCATGTCCATGGGCCATGCATATAAGTTCTTTGGCTCCTCCATTTACTTGTCTATTTGTACCTACCAGTTAAACTTCTTGATCTTTGCATCTTTTCCCCTATACTCCCTCTTTCCCCTCCCCACTGATAACCGTCCATATGATCTCCATATCTATGGTTCTGTTCCTGTTCTCATTGTTTGCTTTGTTTGTTTTTGTTTTTTTAGATTCAGTTGTTGATAGTTGTGAGTTTGTTGTCATTTTACTGTTTATAGTTTTGATCTTCTTTTCCTTAAATGTGTCCCTTTAACATTTCATATAAGGGCTTGGTGATGATGAACTCCTTTAGCTTTACCTTGTCTGAGAAGCACTTTATCTGCCCTTCCATTCTAAATGCTAGCTGTGCTGGATAGAGTGATCTATGTTGTAGGTCCTTGCTCTTCATCACTTTGAATACTTCTTGCCAGTCTCTTGACTGCAAAGTTTCTTTTGAGAAATCAGCTGACCATCTTATGGGAGTGCCTTTATAGGTAACTCCTTCCTTTTCTCTTGCTGCTTTTAAGATTCTCTCTTTATCTTTAACCTTTGGCATTTTAATTACAATATGTCTTGGTGTGGTCCTCTTTGGGTCTAGTTTGTTTGGGACTCTCTATGCTTCCTGGACTTGTATGTTTATTTCCTTCACCAAATTAGGAAAGTTTTCTTTCATTATTTTTTCAAATAAGTTTTCAATTTTTTGCTCCTCCTCTTCTCCTGGCACCCTTATGATTTGGATGTTAGTATGGGACTGGTGCCCCTCTAGCTGTTGTCCTGGTGATGGTTCCCAGAGTGGGTTTGCGGATGGTCTAGGACCGTTGGGCCCTCTAAATGAACTCTCTTGAGAGATCAGCAGTTTATTCCACCGCCCCAACCCCCACTGGTTTTCACAGTGAGAAGCAATGAGCCTTTATTTTCTTGGCATTGGGACCGTGAGCTGTACCGTCTGACCTGGGACTGGGATCCCTCCTCAGGTGTCCCTCCTGGATTTTATAATGTGTGACTGCTTTTTCTGCTGGGCTGGCAGCAGCCACTGCCTTGCTACTGCCACCAGAGCCATACCATGTCCTCTCCGCCCAGCTCCATCCCTCTTACCAATCTAGATGAGTATTACTCCCATGCAGTTCAATTTTCTGGTAGTTCTGGTTGTTTTTTGTTTTGAGATAAATGTGGAAGGAGGTGAAGCATATCTACCTATGCCTCCATCTTGGCTGGAAGTTTTCTTTTCCTACTCTCTTCATGCTTCCCCTTGTCATATAGTACTGTACTTATTTGTCCAATATATTTCCATGTTTTTACAGTTACGTAGTACATTTGGATACCACTTCACACTTCCAGGATGGCTATAATAAAAAAAAAAAAAGACATAATAATAAGTGTTGGCAAGGATTTGAGGAAATTGGAACCCTTATCCACTGCTAGTATAAAGGTGAAATGATGCAGCCACTTTGGAAAACAGCCTGGCATTTCCTCAAAGATTAAACATGGAGTTACTATATGACCCAGCAATTTTTACTCCTAGGTATATATATTCAAGAGAAATGAAAACATATGTTTGCACAAAGATTTGTAACAATTGTTCCCAGCAGCATTATTCATAATAGCCCTAAACAGAAACAATGCAAATATCCATTAACGGATAATTGGATAAACAAAGTGTGGTGCATCCATACACCAGAAAAAAAGGAATCAAGTACTGATATATGCTACAACAGGAAGGACCCTTGAAAACATGCTAAGAGAAAGAAGTCAGACCTAAAAGGACATATACTATATTAACAGTTATATGGAATGTTCAGAATAGGCAAATCTCTAAAGATAAAAAGTGGTTGCCAGCAGCAGCAAGAGGGGGAATGGCGAGCGATTGCTAATTGGTAATAGAATTTCTTTTTGGAATGATGAAAATGTTCTAAGTTTGATTGTGCTGATGACTTCCATAACTCTGGGGATAAGCTTAAAACCAATGAATTATCACACTAAATGGATAAAATGTGTGTGGTAAGTGAAGTATCTCAATAAAAGTATTATAAAATGCATTTGGATGACACAGTAGAGTGATGAAAGACAAAATATATAAACTTCTTAACCATTTTGCTTTCTTTTTCGTTGGGCCAAAGAATGCAGTGATATTTATCACTCTCGGTAATGCATTATCACCACACCAGAAAGAACTGATACTTTACATTTATATTTTTATAGTATTACTCTTAATACAAAACAAAGAAAAGGTGCCATAAATACTCAAAAAAACCTCAGAACATTCTTAATTTGAAGATAACTGTATAAAAATCATTTATATTAGTGGGGTTTCTTACTACAATTTTTCAAATCATTAGTTATTTTTATGTTTTATGTATAAATCTTTTCACTTGAAATTTGCTTATGCAGTCATGAGCTTCTAATTACATCTGAAATCCACGTCATGTTTCTTCTATAGGCTGATCTCAGAGATATTTCACAAGAAAAGTGGTTTGTAATAGAATAGTTAAATAAAGAAGCCCAACAATATCACTTCTTTTTGTGGTAATGGTAAGCATGATAATAACTCTAACACTTATATGGCATTTATTACCTGTCAAGGACTCTTCTAAGTGTGTGTGTGTTTCTGTGTGTGTGTATGTATCCATCTTTAATCTTTATAGTAACTCTGTGTAGAAGATGTGCTTACTATCCTCATGTTACAGATCAGAAAGCTGAGGAATGGAGCATTTAAACTAACTAGCCAGAAGGTAATAGGGCTGAGGGTTCCTGCTTATAAGCAGAGTGTTAGACTGCAACTTAATGATGTCCTCAACTAGTAGTTTAAAGGGTTAAAATGTAATAACAAGACAAATATAAGACAGAATTATGTTTATAAGATTGTCAGATTCGCTCTGGCTGGTGTGGCTCAGTAGATTGAGTCCTGGCCTGCAAACCAAAGTGTCACTGTTCGATTCCCAGGCAGGGCACATGCCTGTGTTGTGGGCCAGGTCCCCTGTTGGGGGCATATGAGAGGCAACCACACATTGATGTTTCTCTCGTTCTCTTTCCCTTTCCCTTCCCCTCTCTCTAAAAATAAATAAAGAAAATCTTTAAAAACAAAATTAACAGCAAAAAAAGATTGTCACATTCTAGTGTGACAACTTTTGCAAACAAACAAGTAGACGAATGATTTTTTCCATTCTCACTTGGGAGAAAAATCTAATTTCTTTCTACAAGTGTTATGTTTTGACTAGATAGAATGGTCACTTTTCTCTGCTAACTATTAAGCCAGGTCTTCCTTGCCACATAGTTCTGAAAATTTAATTTGAACTCCACTCATCTTGAATTTATAATGATTTTAATGGGGAGATAAATTGCATTTACTATTTTGCCAGCTTTGGGGATGGAAAATGGGGTGGGGAGGAGTATTAAGAGGGTAATAAAGAATGCTTAATTAAGAGAAACCGTTTCAGTCATTTCAGTTATGCTGATCTACCTAGACTAAATATGCTAATTACCATAATCTCATCCAATCACTGGAACTGGTTCCCTAAGAGCAATTTAGTAGGCAATGAATTTTAGCTAAGATGCAGGAAATTGCAGTTCTTCAAATTGTTCAATTTTTGTTATAACAGACGGCCTTTCCAGAGTCTTACAGCCTTGTTATTGCCTTTTTCATAAAAATGCATTCAATAAGTGTTGAGTTGCTTTCCTGAGTTTGCTTTGCAAGTGTTAATGCAGTACTCAGATAAAAGGTAAAAGCTAGCTCCTTGAACTAAAGACCAAGCTACAATAAAATAAATCTAAGATGCAGAATTTAGAGTGTACAGAATAGGAAAAAAAAAGGGAAATAGTTCATTTTACTGCATATTGAACTTAAGGAACTTTAGGTTGGCATAGAGAATGTCTTAGGGGGTGTCCCTACTAGTGACCTTTACTATAGAAGCTTAGCTCTACTAGACACTAACTGTCTGGGAATAGCAGGAAATAGCCAAAAAGCTACTTACCCAGAAGCCACTGCCGAAATCTAAGAATCCAAACGGGAGGAATACGCTTTTATTCTTCCAAACAGCAGAGAAGATAATATCCTGGAGTCAGGAAATTACTGCCTTTTCAGATTGGGGTAGGGGCAGTTTAGGAAATGGAGAGTCACTGTATCTAGAGTCAAAGCAGAGAAACCTAGTGTACGGAGTGGAACTGTCTTTGAATCAGAGGCTTTTCCAACATACGTACACTGCTCCTGTGAACTTCTCTGCTTCACAAATTGGAATCAAGGGCATCAGGCACAATTCTGGCACAGAGCCGGCCCTCAGTAGACTCTTGTTACTTGGAGAGAGAGCCTGTGAAAGTACTTTGTCACTTGCAAAAAACACCATGCAAATGGAAGATACTTAGTAAGTATTCAATAAATGATGAAGAATTATTATATACCCTTGTGCGCTTATTCTTATGTAAACCTTATTTTGAAATGACTGGAGTGTTAATCGTTCATGAATAATATAGTATTTGTGATGACTTTTCTAAAAGGCCAATGCTGATGTTTAAGTTATGGCTTTCATTAGCTTGGGAAACAATAACCTGGAAAAGAAGTGAAAAACACCTTAGAATGAGAGAGTGGGAGGTGAAGGAAGACTGTTCTCCTCTCCTGTTATTTGTCGTCTTCATTTGGGTGAGGAACTCACTTCCCTATATTGGATGGCGCTCTTGCATGGGTGGTGTCTATGGGTTTAGTGGTTAGGAGAAGCCAAAGGAGGAAATAATCAACCCTCTTTCTCCTTAGTAAATCATCACACTTTCCTTGATTCCTCTCATTATCTGCCAAGGAGGGCAGGGCTCCACACTGCAGATCCTTGCTTCAGTATTTATCAGCCTTCACCTAACTTGGAAGCTTACATCAGTGACTGTTTTCATGGATTACGAACTACTTGAAGAACAACCTTGGTGACAGGGTGGGGACAGAGGGCTCAGTGGGTCAGACAAGCAGGCTTGCAGGCAGCTGTTCCCCACAGCAGTGCCAGCTGGGGCGACAGGAGCTATTTTCATCGGGGCTGTCTGGGATGGTGCCATCCGGGAAGAGTTCAGAAAGAACACTGACTTACTCAGTTCTGCACAAAGAGTCTTTTTTTTTTTTTTGTAGATTTGAGAATATTTTTGAAGTTGGATAGGAGAGGTGAGATGAAGGGAATGTGGGACAAGATATCCTTTTCTAGGCACAGTTTTCAGATAACAGCTTGTGCTAGGGTGTGGCGAGAAGGGACAATTGCCAGGGCCCCCAGCTTGGGGAAGCCCATGGCAGCTGCAGTAGCAGGCAGCTGGTGTCATCGGGACAGGGGCAAAGCTCTCCACTCTTAAGTCTCAGCTGCTACTTGTTGTTCTGTTATTGTTGTTAGTGCTTCTTTGGTCATTTGTTGAAATTCTACTGACGCTCTCCTTCCGAAATACTAGTACCTACAGATTTTGATTCTGATGTTTGTCCAGGGATTCCAAGCCATGGCCCAGCACCCACTGAGGTCCTGGCCTTATTTAGGTCATCCTGCTCTGCGGGACTGTCCTTTAGGTGGCAAAACTATTAGAGCTATGGAGAACTGAGCCTTGTGTTTTGAGCTAGATCAGGCAGGATTCAGAAGGACCAGTTTTATTTAGCTCAGAATGCTCAGTAGCTACTCTGGTCTTGACTTGAGGTGTGAGAAACAAACATTCTGATGAACATTCTGTCATTCAGAGAAAATGTCTCATTTCATGCTGTCCCAGTTCCATTAGGCTTAGTTGCTGCGTTTTTATTACCTGTGAAGTGTGGCCATTTTCTAACAAGTTGTGAAATTCTGGAGGAACACACTGTGAGAGGCATATTGACAGAAAAAGCAAGAAGTGTTTGGAAGAGGGTAGTACACAGATATGTAATTAAGTGCTGGTCGGAGAACGACCAGGATATGAGAGTGCGGATTTACAAAGCAGATATATTAAGAAGGGATCGTTTTTTCCATGTTAAAGAAGGACTTAGAACATATCTCTATTGTGGATCCTGGGTGAGTTTGCTATTTAAAATGTAATTCTTTTTATAATATTTGCATACTATCTTCACACACATATATTTAGTCCAGAATAGCATGAATTTTTTGGATTGTAAAAGTATTGTTTTGCTTCCCAAGTCCTTTCCTTTTCTCCAGGAGGAAAGGAGAATAGGGTAAACTTAGGTGCTGTCTTCATTGAATGTTTTTTTAAAGTTCTACTTACCTTTACTCTTTAACTTTTCCATAAACAAAAGTGACTTTCCCAAAAATATTCCCTGAAATAAAGCAAGGGTTTATTCCCTGTAGCGATATGCGACTGTTTTACATTGAGGTATAAAATGCCTTTTGAATCATCATTAGTTAGCTGTAATAAGATTGATAAAATCATCGTTAGTTAGCTATAATAAGATTGAGAAAATGAAATTTACTAAAGCTTCTACTTAATGTACTATTTTCTTCTTTTTTTAAAATAAGAGTTGATTTGAGCCAAACTGATGACATATGCCAGGGAGCAAGATGGCAGATGCTCCCCTATTTTCTTCTTGAGCACTAAAAACAGAAAGCAGTGTAGATCTGAGGTTTTAAGGCAGCGATCTAGTGCATAACCATGATTGATTTTCCTTCACGTTTGTTAGATAGTATTCATTAATGACTGCTTTGTAGAATCTGATAGCCACACATACCAGTAGATATAACCCACGTCATCATGATAGATGATTAATAAACATCGGCCACCCTGATTAAGAACACTTATGCTACTGCCATACTTACCAGGGTCATGATTATCACCAAGTATTTAAGGCCATTCATACAGAAGGAATAAGAGTGAACTAGTGCCTTTTCCTCCAATATTTTATTATGAAAATATCCAAAACATACAGGAAAGTTTAAAGAATTCTACAGTGAACACAGATTCCACAATTAACTTATTAACATGCTTGCTCTATTATATAACTATCCTTATAGCCCTTTTGTTCATGTATCAGGTCATACACATACTTACACACACACTGTATTTTTCTGCACTATAAGATGCACCTGACCATAAGATGCACCTAGGTTTAGAGGAGGAAGATAAGAAAAAAAAATATTCTGAAGCAAATGGTGTACTAAAATATTTAATAAAATATAACAGAATAATATTTCAACCATGTAAAGTGAACAGCAGTCAACAGCGGTATTAAGAATCATCATCACTGTCATTAACAAATGAGGAGAGACTTTAAGGTTCAAGTACTTTTCTAGTTTTCTGGAACCCCAAGAACTCATCATCACTAGTGTCAGAATTTATGGGGGCCTTTAATGACAGGCACTGAGAGAATTTCACTAGTTGTAACAGTCACTGAGAGCATCACTATCCTAGTTACAGGTTCTGGTGGACTACCCCCAGTGCCTGTTACGGCTAGTGATACCCCATAACCCCCTCAGTGCCTGTGTTACTGCTAGAACAGTGACCCCACCATGCCTCCCTTTATATACTACAAACTTCAGCATTCATGGCTGCTCACCCAGTTACTGCTGGCCTCCTCACACAGAAATCTGGTGGGCACTGGGAACAGTATGGAGGTAGACGAGACAGCTGTAGCATCTAATGGAGCCAGTAGCCAGCCAAGAACATGTTACTCCAGCTCCACTCATCTGCCTCTCGTGATTGGCAGAGCTTAAGACACAGTGAATAGTGATTGGAGGCGGTTCTACTGACACAGACCCCACCCAGTGTCAAAGACAATTGACAATTGGTGCTGCACCTCATACTGGTTATTAGCCTCAGCTTATTCGACAGGTCAGTGGTCGTAGCGGCTCTCTGCACTCTCCCAGGTCCTGGGTGCTGGGCAGAGGCAGACGGCAACTGACCAGATGCCCTGAGATTCAGCGGTAAAGTGGGACATTTAAACATCCCCAGGGGGTTTCACGTGGGCCCACCGCTTCCTCTTCTAACAGCTGTCACCACAGGTCAGGTAATACACATCATGGTCTGTCACGCAATATTTGCTCCATAAGATGCACAGACATTTCTCCCCAGTTTTGGGGGGGAAAAAGTGTGTCTTATGGAGCGAAAAGTATGGTATATATATATATAAATATACACTTTTTTTTTTAAGGCATTTGGTGTAAGTTGCAGGCAATAATATACTTCTGAAACCTTCAACATGCAATTCACTAGCTTGTGTCACTATTTGTTTATGGTTCTTTAAGAGGTAAAACTTCTGTACAATGAAATGTACCGTTTGGTGAATGTTAACAAAGAAAGATATCTATGCAGCTGAATCCCCCATGCAGATATCTTTGAATGCCTTGCCTTCCAAAAAACAGAAACCAACTTAAACAATATATTCACCCCCATAACCGGAAATCTGGGAGATGTGGTGAAGTGTAACTCACTCTTGGTAGTTCTGTCGGGTCTCTCCTGGAGCTCCTCACGGATCAGCTCTTTCTCTTTTGGTTGGCTTCATGCTTAAGCCAGGCATAGAAGCTTCAGGCCTCACATGGCTCCTAATAACGTCCAGGGGAAGAAAGGGACATTTTCATGAAGGATTTCAAACACAATTCCCAAAGTTCATGCTGATTGGATGACTTAGGCCACATGCCTGCTCATGGACCAGTGGGATTGTGGCTGGGCAAGCGGATGGCACAAGCCAAGGAGACATGTCCCCACCTAACATACACAGTCTCTATTTCTGTCTATATCTCTCTGTCTCTTAAAAGTCATTCTACAGTTCATGTGTTCTGTCTCTTCCATTTCTGGAAATTGTTTGCTTGCTCATGCTTTTTTTTTTTTTTTTTCACTGAGAAAGGGAAAGAAATCTAATACAAGTTGTTTTAAGAAAACGAATAGTACAGCCTAATGTGTTATAAAATACAGCAATAAAAACAAAAATCTTTTATTTCTCTGCAGTGGGACATTATGATGCAGGAAGTGAAAACTGTAAGTCTTAAATGATTTTGACAGACAACTATACATCAGCTCATTTTACAAGAATTTCTTTAAACAAACCTTACTTTAGGTGGGTGCTACCATTTTTCACTTGTCTGTTTTATGTCAAGCATTACAGTGCTTGCTTTGAGAGACACAAAGTGAAATAAGAGAAACTCCTTTGTCTGGAGGAGCTCAAACTATATCCTATCTAGTCTGTGTACAAAGTAGAATCCATGACATGTGATAATATCATATGGTATTAAAGCCAGGGATTCTATTTATTAGTAAGCAAAACAACTAAAAGCTGGAGAAATTTGATCATATGTTTTACCAGTTGTCTTAAAGTGACTATCACATTTATTTTTAAATATTATGTGCTTGGAAAGAGAACACAAAAGTCACATTTTTTCCTGTCTAGGAGAGAGAGATGACTTCCAGACACCATGTACATATATATTTATATTTTTCCCAAAACAATACTGTCTCCTTAGAATTATGATAGTCTATTTTTAGAATTGTCATATAGCAAGCCCTTGCCTCTGTTTCCTTTTCAGAACTCAGCAAAGTGTCACAGAGCTGAAGGAAAGGTTGAATTTTATGTCTTGAAGCCACAAGTGTCTCAGCAGTGGCATGAAGGGCTCTGCTATTCTGTATATCCTGGCAGGAGCCCACTCAGAGCCTCATCACTAGTTCTGTAAACAATCCCTGCACCCTCCTCTATGCCGGTCACTGGGTTAGGTGCTGAGGGCAGGAGGAGGACCTTTCCTTTCAAGACTGTGTTCGGAGGTCACTTGTATCTCTCAGAGTTTCAAGGTCTAAACTTTTGACCTACTATCAGGGACTTGACATTCACCTTCCTAGTTCAAGATTTCCAAACTGTGAAGATAAACCAGCTGCAAAACAATAAAAAGAGTATGAATCCTAAAATAGCACTTCTGGGCTTGCTAAAGGCAAGAGTCCTTTGTTCGCTTGTATTTGTCCTGTCAGTAAAACCTGTAAGAATTTTTATGAGTTTATTTGAGCCAAATAATTGCCAGGAAGCAAAATCTCAATGGATTGAGGAAATGCTCCAGAGGATGGCTGCTTTGCCCCTTATTTTATATGTTACGATCAAAGGATGAGGCATAAGGGGTTACATGAAATCCACGGGTTATAGATTAGGGAGGCAGGAGAAAGGAAAGCAGAGGAAGTCTCTGTAATTAGATAAAAAATAAAACAAATAGCCCCAGCTGGTGTGTCTCAGTGGATTGAGCCCCAGCCTGTGAACCAAAGGGTCACCTGTTCGATTCCCAGTCAGGGCACATGCCTGGGTTGTAGGCCAGGTCCTCAGCTGGGGGTGCACAAGAGGCAACCACACGTTGATGGTTCTCTCACTCCCTTCCCCTCTCTCTAAAAACAAATAAATAAAATCTTTAAAAGAAGTAAAACAAATAGATACATACATAGGCGGGTATAGGACTGTTTAACATGATAAGAACAATGAGGGGATTTGTGGTCTCTGCTCTGGTATGGTGGTTGTGCATTGAGGGGTCAAAAGGAAATTACTCTGAGGTGAAGACTGACCTTTGTTACAGAAAAGTATCCGCCTAGGACGTGACTATCTGCCATGACCTCCTTTTAGTTAGAAGGTTTTAATTTCAGACCATCCTATGTGGTTATTTAGGTTTCTGAGTTTGTAAGGTCGCCATGTAGGCCTCCCCTGAGCTTGGCAGGTTTAGTGTGTGACCCCTTTTTTGCCCACAGTCTTGAGGCAAAATTAATTTCCTAAAGGGATGGATAACTCAAAGGAATGGGAGCCACAAAGATGCAAATATCATATATTACATGAATCTCATGTCTCATATAGCCTTGTATAATAAATTTATTTTTTAATTTACAAAAAATACACAGTATAGTTTGATACATTGGTTCATGATTCAATAAACATAAAAATTGAGTCATATCTGGACTCTAAGCAACAAAGTGAAATAACAAGCAAAAGAGAGACAGACTCTTAGAGAGAGAGCAGGCTGATGGCTCTGGGAGGGGGTGGAGGAATTGAGCAAAAAAGAAAGAACTCATGGACATGCACAACAGTGTGGTGATTATGAGCATGGGGTCGGGGGAGAGTGGGGATGGAAGAGGGTATAAGGGGGATAAATGATGATGGAAAAAAGGCAATAAGAAACTATTTTTAAAAAAGAAAGAGTGACATTGAAAAGAATTTATTGGAAAGCTAAGGCTGGGGGAGTATCGAAGGTGCTATCAGGCATGACAGCCACGAATGACACTCAGAAAGGGAGGCCGTGCTTCTGGCAGAAGGGAAGATAGCTGCTTCAGAAGCCCCTGCGGGGCAAGAGGGCTCAATGACAGTGGAAGGACACAGGCTGTAAACCCAGAGGAGCTGTGAATCCCTGAGGTGATCAACAGCCTCCAGTGGGCAAACTGGTCAGAGGTGGGCGCTCCAGTTCTGGGCCACTGCTCTGCTGTAATAAGCGTGTGGTGCAGCGCAAAGGTTTTCTCGTA
Source organism: Furipterus horrens (assembly GCF_987537825.1). Lineage (NCBI taxonomy): Eukaryota > Metazoa > Chordata > Mammalia > Chiroptera > Furipteridae > Furipterus > Furipterus horrens. The sequence continues at coordinate 13,028,306 of NW_028327177.1, read as the reverse complement.
ACTTGTGGAGACATTGGGGACAAAAGAGTTGCAGGGCAGGGTGATCAAAGTGTGTATTTTTATATGCGGGTTGTGAAGATGGGTAGTTGGACAATTTGGTAATAAAGTAATAATGATAGTGAAGTGTCAGGTCCTCTTCTGTGCATTTGCATGTATATTATTTCATTGATTCCTGATGATGGAAGAAACTAAGGAACAAACAATTCAACCAAGATCACATAGGTAGTAAGGGTGGGCGCTTGGTTTTGAAACCAGGTCTCAGAGCTGCCGCTGGGTGCCTACAGCTGCGGAAGTAACCCTGTCAGAGGTTAACAAGTAAGACCCCTCCTCTTGCCTTCAAGTCACGGTCTAAGTGGGGTCGAGAGGGGAAGAGGAATACGCATTTAAGTAATATATAGAGGGCAATACCTAGAGTGGTTTAAACCGTAAAAGGGGGTTCCTTGGCTTATGTAGCATTACATTTCAGAGGTAGGTAGACTTCACACGAGGTTTAGTCTGGGTTCCAGATCTCCTTCTCTTGAATTCTCTTGGTTCTGTCCTTCTCTGTGCATCAGCTTTGCCTTCACAAAGTCTTCTTTTGTAGTCACGTTTCATAGCCACCAACACCTGTCCAGACCGAACAGGAAGCGCTGGCTGCCACCAACCATCAACAAACACCCTGAACTTCGATGTTTTTGCGCCATCTTAACTCACAGACTCACCAGATATTAAAGCAGAGCAAAGCCCTTCACTGGTTGTCTTAGGCTCACCCACATGCAGTGTTGTGGCCAGCAGGACAGTGTTCCCATGATGCCATCAGGCCAGTCAGGGTCCCTTGTGAATGCAGGTGGGATCGTAGCTGCTATGTTATGGAGGGGAGTTCACTGAGTATTGAGGAGATAAGCACCATGGCCTCCACAAAAGATAATTTGGGCTCAATGATGAGAAACCATGGAAAGTTTTTGAAGCAAGGTATGATGTGATGAAGGCAAACTTTTAGGAGAAATAACTTAAAATTGGTAGGGGGAGTTTATACAGAGAAGAAAGCCACAAGAGAGACACAACTTGGTAAAGTTTAAGAAACATTGGTCTGCATCTTGGGCTCTACTACTTTCAATGTGATTTCCCCTGTAAACTTCCCCACCACAATGATCCCCTGTTCAGTATCATATACTCCCTCCCTCAACTCTCACCCCTCCCCGCCTTCTGATTTGGACGTTATATACAGGTATTCAGGATTCGCTCAGTAATAGACGTAAAATAGGGCTCTCAACTAAACTGGCAAGTGGCTCAGGTTCAAAATGCAAAGAATGCTTTTTGTATCACTTGGATTTTGATGTCCTTCCAGGGAACACCTCCACTCCGAGACAGTCCCAGCCAAAGCTGCCAAGTTATCTCTTCGTGGAAGTAAAGCTGCTGTAGGGATAATTAAGATGCAGACTTTCTGGGGAAGTTGCCAGATGTTCTTTACTTACATAATGCAACTAAGAAAGGTCTTTCAGGTCACGTGTTTCAATATATTTTACCAACTTTCTCCCTCCCTTTTGCATAAATTGGTAATGGAAGCCACGTTGGATTTTCAAGGAGGCAGATTTTTGCCCACAGTTAATGAGAGTTCAGGTTATATCACAGGCACCGTTGCACTGACTTTACCATAGAGACTGTGGCATTGATTTTGTACCACCTCTTACCATAAAGATAACTGGTAGGAGTTTTTTTTTAAAGTGGTTTTATTCTTGGATAACGCTTCATGAGTGTAGCTTTTTATTCTTCAGAGCGGGTGATGTGTACAAAGGCATCAGACCTTTTGTACTCAAGCACTAACAAGGAACGGCGATGTAAAAAGCATGATTTTTCTTGTGCCTGTGTGGAGTAACAAAAGAGAGAAGCTCCAGTTAAACCCATCGAGGAGTATCCACGAAATCTAAGAAGCCGGGCTTGGCGCCAACGCTTTTGTCTACGTGTTTGCTGTTGGCTGACTTTGCGCTAATGAGGGCTTTAAGCCAAGAAGAGCAGAGTCTGATCCCTCACGACTTGCTTATAATTTACAAGCACATCCTTCCAGTGAAGGTGTAGGGTTTAGGGCCAGGAATTCTTTAGACACCACCGTTACCATGCACGGGGGTTTATTGAGCTCTTCTGTTTATCGTGGGACACAACGATTTGATTATTCCATGCTTAATTAACCAGAGTGAATCTACTTGATCGTCTTCCTGTTAGCTCCACTTCAGGTGGTTGTTTGCTGCTAGATAATTTCATATCCGAAAGGGGAATGCAGAGGAGAGGAAGTTGGTTTGGCTAAAGGTCAGCGGTTCTAGAGAGATGTTTACTCAGGGAGGAGTTTGAAAACTATGAGAATTTGGGGATTATCGAGGCATTTTCAGTTCTTTCACGTTGTTCCTACCCTTCCGTGTTCCTTGGCTGACCTTCTAGCCCCTGCCAGATAAAATTATGAGTGAGCAGGACTCAATCTGTTCTTCAGGAGCTTTTAAATGTGTGAGTGGTGGAGGGGGAAGGCTGCCATTAGCACAGCAAGCAGACTTATGGAATCTAATACGCATTTGCGGAAACCATTGCAATTCTTACTGATTGCTTAGGTGAAAGGAAATTTTGTTATGAAATCAAGCCTAGCAATTCTTAGAAGAACACCTACGTATAATAATAAAATATGACAGTTTATTTTACTTTATAATCAAAATCCTGCCCTTGATAGAGCATTGGAACAGTTCTTTAATTACTTTGGGGGATTCTGGGAAAGGGCCTTCCTGAAGATTTTAGTACAATATATACCAAGGAAAACACTTATTGAGAACTCACTGGTAGTCTATTTGTTCAAAGGTTAAACTTGAGAAGTTCAATTAGCCTCTTAAAACTGCACTTATTAGGATTTTTCAATATTTTTCAGTATTGGGCCATGAGGCCTTGAGAACCATATCTTATCTATGTGACCTGAAGTACCTGCCATGGCAGAAGGCTTGTCCAAGTGAAGTATGTGATTCTCATAGGCCAATGTTATCTTCACCAAGGGCCCCTGTATCTGTTTGACAATCACCCAGGAGGAGGGTCAAGGTGATTGCAGGCCTGTCTCCCCTTCAGACTTTTAGGAATGGAACATATAAGCAAAAGGTGACACGTTCTTAAAAGGGAAGTCCAACTCTGGTTGCCAAACTTATCCTAGTGACTTAGAAGAATGGGTGCTCCTCTTGCTTTGAGCCTTTGTCTGCCTTGTACAGACTTCCGTCAAGGCCTCTACAACCCTTTCCATTTTTGTCACCCTTGTGTGGTGAGGGGGGTACAGGTGAATACCGTGTTTTATGGTGTGGCTTAGGAACCCGTTTACTGGAGACCCAGAAGTACAAAGGGTCAACAAGAAGGCTACATGGTCCTTTATCCTCTCATTACTCTACAAAGAGTTGGGCATGAGCCCAAAGCTGCCAGAAGCCTCCCTCCCCCATCTGCTACTTGACCTTCCTGTAATGCAGTATGACGATGGCCTCATATCTGGCTCATGAATGATGTGAATTCAGGCACTGAAATGACTGAGCTGGGAAATGCCAGGTGTGTCGCACCTGGAGACCTTGGGGCCTTGTTTGAAGTCACAGTCCATCCTGCTGGAGAAGGGAGGCCACTAATTCTACAGCCCTTCCTTCTGGGAAAAGGCTGGGCTCCCAGTCCCAGCCAGCTTGCTGCCTGGTGAATTAAGCTGGGCCTCTCTGGGGACACACCCATAAATCCTGTGTATCTCTCTGCAGTGGCAGATCTGTGCACTCTCCAAGGTGAGGTACAGTGCCTCATTCATTCTTAGGTCCGGAGCTTCCCCGCCTAAAATCCAGGAAGAAGCATTCCATCTTTCCCGGCTACAAGTGCATTTGACTTACTCTAAAGTTTTGAAATGAGGACTTCACACTTTACCTTACCTGATAAATGATGGTTTTTCGTTCAAAGGTTAAACTAGGTTATATCTTTTAACCTCTGACTCTGTTTTTAATTGCTTAACACTGAGCTTCCATCTATTTTCCATCTGCCAAGATAGATAAATTATTCCTGGGCAGTAGCCTGTAAGTTTTATTACTATGCTAGTTATTGTGATATCCATTGGTTTGGTGTTATTCTGATTTTCTTTTACCCTTCTCAATAAATAATAGCAACAATGATATAATAATAATTAGAATTTATTGATACTAGTGAATATTACTGATAATAACCAGTATTATTACCAGTATGCCAAGTAGTGTCATAAGCATTTTACACAAACTGTATCAATTAATCCTCAAGTAGGTGCCATTAGTCCCATTTTAGAGATGGAGACACAAAGGCTTAGAGAAGTTAAGAAACTTGCCTGGGTCACAGGATCAGCCAAATGGAAGAGATGGGCTTTGCATCTGCACAATGCCCTTCAAAAGCCATGCTCTTAGAGTTCACAGGTTGAGGATACAGCTGGGCTCAGCCCTAAGCCTGGGGTCAGAGGTGGAAAATGCCCCTGCTACTGTGGATGTGGAGCCTAGACCTTTGAAATTGGACTTGTTTCTAAATATATGTGTCCATGTTGAGCAAAACTGAAACTTTCTCACATAACACATCAAAATGGTGAATAGTGCTATTAATATATAAAAGAATTAATTAAGAAATACTTAAAAGCTACAAAACAGGTTAGTTGTGTGAATAATTAGCCATTTATACTACTTCATGTGCCTAATCAGTAAGAAGCATACTGAGTATACCAGCCATTGTTAATATAACAAGAACAGTTGCACGACATCGATGTAACCTGGCAGCCAAGGAGAGTGGATGGGAATGCGCATGCGTGGACAATGACGACTTCACTGTACTAGTCAGTGGGGGCGGTAGGCGCCCTTGAGTGAACGTGTGTACCATGTGGCCGTCACATTCAAGATAACTGAGTGAGTAGAGCAACACATTTGCATCAAATTTTGCATTAAGCTTGAACATTCCACTGCAGAAACTATTCAGAAGGCTGCAGCCATGGGCAACTGATGATTGACAGCTTTGTCACAACAGTGCACCTGCTCATGCATCACATCTCATGCAGAGTGTTTTGGTAAAACATCAAGTCACCAAGGTGACTCAGCCCCTCTACAGCCCATATGTGGCACTGTGCAACTTCTGGCTTTTCCCAAAACTAAAATCACCTTGAAAGGGAAGAGATTTCATACCGTTGACAAGGTTCAGGAAAATCTGATGGAGCAGCTGTTGGAAATTGGGAGAACTGCATTAGATCCCCAGGTGACTTCTTTGAAGGGGACTGAGGTGTCATTGTCTTATGTACAATGTTTCTGGTATCTTGTGTCTACTTTAATAAATGTCTCTATTTTTCATATTACATGGCTGGATAACTTCTGGACAGACTATATATGAAATGTGTCAGATCAACTTTTGTGTTTTAGTTGAAGGTAATAGTAAGTACACTTTACCTATGGACTTTCATTAACTAAAGCTAGAATTTCTGGAATGTGTGTCCAGCTGGTCATATCTTAGGCTCTAGAAGGAAACTTATATGTTGCTGCTTCTCAGTGACATGAAACTAAGAAAATGCATATTCCTAGAATAATGTTTTGCACGTAAGGAGTAAATTACTCAGTATAATCTCATGCAAGAAACATTTAAAAAATGTTCCAAATATTATTGGTGCATTGTAGACTAAGACTTTTTTAAGGCATTGCTCAATTTCTGTTTAGAGCTAGAATAAATTTTTACTTAGTTACCTACAGATTCTTACTATAGAGCTTTTGACTCATCATTCTCAAAGAATGTAAGTTGAAATAGCAAAATAAGCACTGGATATTCAGTTCAAGGCCTCTTCCTTTATTGGAATGGATAAGACAATAATATGATTATAACTGAATTTTTCACACTAGACCTTGAGATTTGGTGGAAAATAGGTCCTGTAGTTTAGGTGCTGATTTTAGGATTAGAAGAATTCAGAACTCTAAGAGTTCAAGACAATAAATATAAAGATGTTTTAAGATTTCAGGGGATATTGGCATGATGCTAGAATTTTCAAGTACCCTGAGAGGAAAGAAGTTGCTTTAACAGAAGAAAGGATAAGGAGTATTTTAAGGGAGGGTGTAATCTTGACATGGGTTCTTAAATAAATGGGCTCTCTTGATAGGTACAGGGGCTCTAACTGGACACTCCACTGACTAAATCAATTTAAAGTTCAGTTTCCTTTGTTATGAAATGGGAAGAATAAATAGGGTGCTTGAGGCTATATGCATGTAAAGTTTTTAGAATAAGGCCTACCAAATAGGAAACACTCATTGTTAGTTGTTATGGCTACTAATACTAGTAAATAGGTCAACATGGCTCACAGTTACCATTCTGGAAGCACTTTTTCTTCAATTATGAGATGAAAGTATCCACCTTGATTTATGATGTCGAGAATATCAATTTTAAAATGACACAAAAATCAATTATCTATGTTGGGGATAAGCAAAAACTATGGCTGCTGGGCTTTATCTGGCCCACTGTCTGTTTTAGTAAATAAAGTTCTATTGGAACACAGACATGTCCATTCACTTACCTGTTATCTATGGCTGCTTTCATGCTACAGCAACAGGGTTAAGTCATTGTACCCAAGACTGTGTAGCCTACAAAGCCAAATAAATATTTACTATGTGGTCTTTTATAGAAAAAGTTTGCCAATTCATTATATGTATCAGAGAGAGAGCGAAGGAGAGATGTTGAAAGAGATTTGTTTGTACAGGGTTATATTAAGGAATACCTACCTACCTACTCCTACCTACCTACTGGAAATTGATGACAGTCTTCTAAAGAAGAGATGAATATTTGGCAAATTTATACATTGATTTTGAGAAGCTTTGGTGTTTATTATTGTTTCCATTTTGAAAGACTTATACTTTGTAGTAGGAAACCAAATTTAGAAACATTATAATTTTGATCACAGGTAAAAACTTTACTTGATTATTTAACTGTACAGAATGGTGAACTATTTGCTTTCTAACTATTTCCCACCATCGAGGATGCCTAATGCCTGTTGCACTGATACAGAAGATGACATTAATAATGCAGGTGCAGCTAATGGACTAATGGAGGCTCTGTGTGCACTCCCTGCCCAGAGTCCATAGTTGTTTTGGGAAAATCCATTTCAAGACCATATGTTGCTGTTTTTACCAAATGTGGAATGTTGACTTTATTTTCTCCCATTGTTTTTTCAGCCAACTCTCTTGTCAGCCACTATAGATTTCAAAATAGTGTTGTAGGTGTAACGTCCTATTGGTCTTTAATTTCTCCTTGCCCTGTGATAAAAAGCTTTTTTTATTTTGCCACACATTGTGCAGTTGCTTGTGTGTGTTTATATTTTCAGGCTTCATCATGTCACCAGACAAGAAATTACACTAAAAATCTTTTATTACTCTAAAAATCCATTATTCGTCGTCGGCAGCCGTCCATCTCGAGAGACGATGGTGTAGCTTCTTAAGAGTCTATCTGCACCGCCGAGAATGGCTGTGCAGTCCGACTCGGGAGTGACACGGTATCTGTCTCCTCCCGTGTTGAATCGACATCTTGCAATGTCGCTGGAGTGTCCTCTCCAGTGAAGCTGAAGCTACAGAGCCTGGGCAGGGTGATATGGAGGGTCTGCTGTTGCCCATGCAGCAGACCCCCCCTCTCTTCGCAGCTGAAGGGTCCAAGGGAAAGACGGAGTCAATACAGCTTGGCTTCAGGTGCGCCGCAGGAGTTGCCGGTGTTGACTACAACGTCAAACCGCCTTAGGGACTCCGGCTCCGGATTTTCTGTCGGGGTTTACTCCCCTAGCCTTTCCCCTGAAGAGGTATGCCGCAAGGCAGCGGAGGTTTTTTGGAATCAGAGTTTTCCTTCTCTGAAAAATCCATTATTACTTAGCTGTTAATTCTTCTCTTGGTCTCAAGAAGTGAATCAAACTTGAAGAAGGAGTCATTCATTTACATATGTTTTATTTCTTTAAAGGGAAAAGTCTCATTTAGACACAATATCAGCTTATAGAAGTTAATGCTTTAAAGCTGTGTAAGAATCTGTGTATGTTTAAATTGTTAGTCAAGAATCACAGTTCAGGAGCATTTGAGATCTTGCTCCCTGGCATATGTTGTCGATCAGGCTCAAATAAACTCTTATAAAAATTCTCAGAAAAACAAATCTCAGTTCAATAAAGTACCTGCTTTCAGAGGCAAATCTGTTATGGGCAATTGGAATGGCTTTTGCTTTGTAAAACCCTTTCTTAAAAAAAATTACAAATCTGTTACGAAATAACCAACATTTGTATCCCCTGAGTCACTGTATAGCTCAGAGAGACTCACTAGCCTACTTCTAGATCCTGCAGGAGTCATCAACTAGAAGTTCTAAGAGTCTCTGGGAAATTGCCTATCTAATTTTAATTCCTTCTAGCATCCCCCTGCTTCTTTAATGAGACTCTCGAGCCTATTCTCAGAGGTCTATGGTTCCTGTGTTTTCTAAGCTTCCGTCTTCAGCCTTCCTTTGATTTTGAAAGAGCCTCTAGGTCTCTTAGTACTACCTCTTTTTTTGCTTAAATTAGCCAGAATTAGTTTTCTTTCTTATTAGTACCAGGAATTGGGTTTATAAATATTCTATAACAAAAGTGATGAGAATTACAGATACCTATTATACTCTTCCTTTTTCTTCCCTAAAAGCACAGTCAGTGATAGTTATATAAAATTTTTGCCCATTACGCGGTGTAAAAAAAAAAAAAAAAAAGGCTAATTCTGCTTGGTATAGCGTGATCCTCTTATAATTCCTCACATTTGTCTGAGTTTTAATATGTAAAAATTTTGGACTTCTAAGCACATTTGTTGTATATATGGGTGTATGTTATTTTATTTCTCTAACTCTCATAGAATTTCCACTGTTCTAGAAATAGGGTAGAACATTAATAAGTGCCTGTTGATTGGTCCCTTATGGAAAGTAAAACTGTTTTTAGTTTCCAAGTAATGAAATTTCAATTTTTCCTTTCCTCCTCTAAAAACAGGGAAACTGAAGTTTTGGGAATTAGGCTTCGTGCTTTGGCATTTGCATTGGAAGTAAGAAGCAGAGAGTGTTTTATTTAATTGATTTCATTTGCTTGTTTGCAGTTTTAGATCTTTTCATGCACAAGGACGCTTACACAGTTCTATCATGAGCCAGTTAACATTTGTTGGTTGTTTTTTTTTTTTTTTTTGTCTTTTGGCATTTTAGTCTGTCCCTTCATTGTGCTGTTAAAATTGCTAAATGTTTAGAGACGAACATTGACATCCTACGTTAGAGTCAGGTGATTCTGCAATCCCAGGCATGATGACACACAAATGTATTAATACTTTTAGCTTTCACGGATGCTATTAGGAAGATATATCATCATAGCCTCATGAATTTGCACCAACTATTAGTCGGTGGGCCGGATGCCTTCGGAGAAATTGTGAGGTGGTCGTGCTGCAAGGCTTTGGTCTGTAAAATCACAGGCGCTTCCTAGGGGGAGACGAATATATAAGGAAATTCTGTTAGTTTTATAACAAGTTTCCTCTCCTCCATCTTAGTTTTGGGATCAGTATTTGTGATACAAATTATGATCACCAGCTAACATTTAAACAGCATCTTACATTTTAGGAGATTTTCTGTGTAGCGTTCTATTGCTTCTTATCATAGCCTGTGAGCTAAGAGGAATCTGAGGGGTTATTTTGATTCCCAACATAGAGCTGAAGTGCCTTCTTAAAGTTCTGTTCATTGTTAATGTCCCCAGTATTCAGCATGGGATGGGTACACAGTTGACGTGGAATAAAAATTTGCTAAGTGGCAAAAGAAATGCAGCTCAGGGAGACAGTAAGTGACTTGGCCAAGGACACACAGTTACTAAGTGATGGAGGCAGAGCTCAGATTTAGGTTTTTTGATTCCATATGCCACACTCAGCTCTGTAACGCTGATGCCCTGATGAGGGCAGCTGGGGCAGCTTTCAGGGATAAGGGCTAAGATAAAGAAATACTTTTGAAATCTTCAAATGCAGATCTCTTAAACTGGATGAGGGATTACTTTAACAGCTGAAATTAACTTGTCTAGTTCTGATGTGTTTAAATGGAATTTTAAAAAATACATAAAACTGGAGAGGAAATCTTGAGAGCCATGCCAGTTTGGAGTTCACACTGAATCATCACATTGCAGGGGTTTTAGATATGAACGCTCCTTTACATAGTGAAGACAAGGAAAGTGAATTTTACTAAAGTGCCTAGTCCAAGAGGGCAGGCTATGTTGCTTAGTACTGTGCCTGATATATGCACTAGGTATTCAATTAATATTTGTTGACCAGATGAAGTCCAGAGAACTAAAGTAGTTGCTCCAAGTTACACCTTAGCGAAGGTCTTCCTAAAGGGTTGATCCCACCATGCTGAACAACATATATTTCCGTGTTATAAACATTATCAAGTTGTTGAACTTGAGGCTGGAGGGGCCTTAGTGGTAATCTAATTCAGTCCTTTTAAATGACTCTTACCTGGCCATTTGCCTTGGTACCAGAGCCAGAATACAGCTGACAGTCTTGCTTCCTTCCTACTTTCTACTTCCTCCTACCAACTCTGAAAGTATTTCTGAGGAGTCAAGGGCGATCTCTTTCCTGGAGAGCAAGTGGCCCTGAGGTAGTTAGTGTGTGTAGAGCTGAGATAGGACATGAGGTTTGTAATGAGACTGCTCCATCCAAATACAGGATATCTCTGCATTTCTGATTTGTTCTTCCCACGGTTAGCAGTACTTGATCTCCATCTCTGATACGAGATTGAGACTGGCCAGCCCTCACTGGTAAATTTAAAATGTATAGCTTTCTTACATCCCAGCCCTAAAATTTCTGCCTAACTGAGGTGCTAGGGGTGATACTGTTAATACCTTGAGCATGGACACCCTTCCCCACCCCCACAGCACCTTGGCCCCTCCACAAGGGCAGACGGGAGGGAATGAAACGTACTCCGATTGGCCACGTGAAACTTCTACCTTTGAGTCAATAGCAGTTAGAAAGAGAAAACTGCAATTACATTCCTCATATAAACTGTGCGTGTCTCTTAGGTGCCAGAGACCAATGCCAGAGCGATAGGTGAACCACAGGGAGCCTGTCCTGAAGGAACTGACAGGCAGAGATTCCAGCCAGCCAGTGCCGAGAATGGAAATATGGGCAGTTGCACACTGTGATAATTTCTGCAATAGAAGGACATGGGAGGTGCGCGGGGAGCATGAAGGGAACCAGCAGACTGCCTTGAACAGTGACTGCTAAGCTGGGTTTTGAAGGAGTTTACTCAGAGTACAGTGGGGGAGGGGAGGTACAGTCATTTAGGCAGAGAAAATTACAAGTAGAAAGACCTGAAGATGTGAGCTATTATGGCATGTTCAGGAAAGTCCAGATGGCCCGTAAGTTCATTGATTTTCAAATGTTTCTGCTTGCCCATGCCTACCTATAAACATATTTTGAACATAGATTCCCCCATCACAAGCATAATAATTTAATAGCTGTGCACACACCCTACTATTCTGATGCGTGATATGTATCATAAACACACACACAAATAGAAATTTAAAAGTCCCTTTAAAGGTGAGGTAAAATACAGACATTCTGATCTTTTCTGGTTGTACCCTAAATGACCGTCTTAGGCCCCTCCTTTGCAAGTCGCTCTCTAGACTCCAAGCCCCATGAGGGAGGCCAGGTGGGTATGTCAGCCTCACTGCCCTGTGCCCCCGGTTAGCACAGTTTCTAGCATTACGAGGCACCCAATAAATGTTAAGTGGGTTAAATTGATCTTCAGTATCGTCAGAGAGTTAGCCTAAAGCCACGAGCTGGTGACAAGTGTGTCTCAGCTTCAGTGAAGGAAGAGCTGTGTCGATTTTCCCAGGGATCGAAGCAGAAAACCAGAGCTTTGCGTTTTAGCTCTGACTCTCACTCTTACATTGGGGAGCAGGGGGGCAAGTCCTTCACATAACTTCTCTGTCTCATGAGGGCATTCGCTCTGTTCAACGGAGCAGTAATATTCCTGCACATCACATGGCGCTTGTGGCGGGCGACTCATAAAAGTGGTACTGTGAAGCCCTTGGCATGGAGAGAGGCCCATCAGGATGGTAAACAGCCCTTGTATAAGCAGTTGGAGAGAATGAGGCCATTCTTCCTCCCACTGTGGCTCTTACTGGGAATGATAACAACTTCAAAAGCATATTTTTCTGTTGGACTTCTGAATCCAGGGGTCTCTGATGTTGTAGCAACAGAACTGTCTTTTTCGTACGGCAACAAACAGTGCCTTGCAATTCATAGATGGGTTTGAACAAGATTTAAGGCAGTGCACGTGAACCTTTTAAAAGTGTAATTAACATTTTATTATAGATTATTTAAGCTTAGGTACTTTCAGATATATAGAGAGAACGGATTTCTTTAGCAAATTTCAGAGAAACTAGGAGATTATTTATACATATATATATAAATATATATTAGTTCATCTTTTTCTCCCAGAATAACTTTGTATATGTAGACCTGCTGATAATATTTCATCTTTAGTTACTCAGCCTGCAAGTATTTATAGAGAGCCTGTGGGGCCAGCCTTTGTTTGCATTAAACAAGATATCAGGAAATAAACAGCATGATTCCTGCCCTCAGGAAGATGACTTTTAGATGGAGAAATAGAATGAGATTCCATGAATACGTGGAGAACAACTGGATAAAAATATAGCAAAGAACCCTGGCATATTTAAGCGGTGGTTTTAGAAAGCAGAAATCCTTGCGACCTAGAAAAGAAGGAGGTGACTTCCTGGTGAGGCGGCACAGGAGGAAAAGTGAGACGTTTTTGTGCAAGTTGAAGGGAAGAAGGATGGAATTCCTGGTAATGGGAATACCGTGAACAAAGGCACAGGAATGGGGTGGACAGAGGAGATGCGCCTGCTCGTTCGGGGCAGGAGCCTGGGGCTGGGAATGGAGGTCACCGTGGTTGATAAGGGAGAGAGGCAAAGTGAGGGAACTGTCACTGCTGGGCAGAGGCCTCAGAGCCTGTAGCGAATCAAAATTAAAGGAGAGTCCATGTGTCCTTACGGACGAGAGGTGAGTTGGGCAGCAGGTACTATATGTTGGAAGACTGGAGATCCAGAGACTAAACAAGAAGACCCTGGACTTAGAACAGTGGTTGAGAAATGAGGGCAGATCAAAGGGACTTTCCGAGGGGTCAACAACAGAACTTGATGACAGCTTAAACATGCTGCGTGAAGAACTCTGAGTCCGAGAAACATTTTCTTTGCGTTCACAAATGTTTACCGTATAATATCTCTGTATAATCAGCACCTATATCAAGAAATAGAACGTCACTAGCACACCACAACCTCCCCCTCATCCCTTTTATTTACAAGAAACATTTTCTGAGCTCCTATCAACACTATAAAGACTGCTGAGAATACAAAAGATAGCTGAATCCTAATTTCTGTTATTGAGGAGTTCTTAGGTCAAGGTGGTTGTGAGTGTTGCCGGTGTGGCTGGAATATTCGAGGAGTTATTCCTAGAAATCAGGTGTTTGGGAAGGGGAGCTAGTTTAGTAGGGAATGACTATGATGAGAGAATGTGTGTGTTTTGTGGGGAGGCAGGGCAGGGATGGAGGGAGTAGAGCAAGGGCAGCAGTGAAGTGATGATGGATTTGTGTCTCCCATGTTCTGAGAGTGTTGAAGGGGGCTGGCGTTATGCTCTGGCAATACAACAGCGAATACCAGAGATGGTCACACCTGTCCCTTAGGGTCCTCCCTGAGGCTTTGTCACCTTTTCCCCACAGCAGAGCTACCTCTGGCCCATGGCCTCATAGATCTTGAGTGAGCACAGTACCTTCAGATTTGGCCCCTTGTCTTTGAGGCTGCCAGTACCATGGCCTTCTCCAAATTTCCTTCCTCTCTGGTGGTCTGGTTCCTTTGCAAAGCTGTCAGAGACCTCCAGAGAGCCCCATCCACCCACCTGCCCAGACCTGCCTGGATCCTGACAGCAGATAGAGCTTGAGCGAAAAATCAGACGCCTGCTGTATACACATTCTGTGAGGAATAGCGTGGACTCGTCCTGAAGGAAGAAATACTTAACATTTCTTCTCCAAGGGAACCAAACACAAACACGGGTGGTCTAGGTAGCTACTCCTTCCTATTAATAGCAAAGCAACGACAGAAACACTTTGAAGTGCTTCTGAGTATGTACAACGCGGGTGGGTATGTACGCAGTCACTGAAGGGCCCAAGATGACACACTCAAGTTCTGCATTTTGTAGTGTGCTGGAGTTTCTTGCAGTGCAGCTGAAAACAAAGATCAAAGCTCAGACCCTATACGAACTGAGATCGCTTACCATTAGCCCTATCCCAGACACTTTGGGAAATACGAAAGAAAGAGAGTTCTTTACTCATACCATTTGTAGTGTGGTTGAAGAGAATGGATGCACATAAGAGAAAAGTAATACAATAGACGATGTGGGTAAACACGAGCACTGTAGGAAATACATCATGTGGGAGTCAGGGAAGCTAGGTACCATCCGGCTGGATGAGAGAAAACATGGGAGAAGGTTGAGTTAGGTTAGACCTTAATGGATGGGTAGGAAAAGAGGGGCAGCATATACTGACAAAAGAATAACATACATTTCGGGACAGTGACAGAAATGGGGTGCATTTGGTTAAAGCAGAGGAAACAGAAGGAGAGGAAAATAATAATGTTGGGTAAATTCAGTTTTAGAATATTATGGAGACTTTGGTGTGTGTGTGTGTGTGTGTGTGTGTGTGTGTGTGTGAGTCCTATACACATAAAAACAACATTTTTTTTATTTTGAAGGAACAGCACCTGTTTCAGTTTCACAGGCCTTGAACTACAGAAACTAGTTCCCCATGAGCACTTGTTTAAGCTACGCCTGGTATGCAGTTGGGGCTCAATAAATGCATAGGGGCTGAGAAATCCTTTACCGGCAGCCCCTTAGCAGGAAGCTGCCTCCACACTTCTGAGGGCTCCTGAAATATCGTTAAGCCCCGAGAAACCTTGTTTTTCTCTTATGTTATAGACCTGCACACCCAACCCAGAGCCTCTGGCAGTTTGGCAGCTCCAGCTTCTGTCCTGCGAGCTGAAAATAGACGATTGTAACCCTACACGGTGTGTGTACAGCATGCTTAGCACAAGAGTCTCTTGGATATAGTCATCCTTGTTTGAAAGCCCAAAGGAAATGAAATTTGCTGTTTCGTGCTCCTTGGTGCTGTGGTCTGCGGTGGATAGTTTCAGTACAAGATGTGCCCCGAACAGCCTGTTCTGTTTTGATCTTGGGAGTGAGGCTTTACCCTGGAGGCTCTTTAGGGTGTCCTGTAAAAACAGAGAAGTTGGAGTTGAAAGAGGTTTTTCTTGAGAGATAAATCTAGTCAGCTTCCTCATTTTCCAGATAAGGAAACTCAAGTCCTAATTGGACAGAGCCCTCCCCTGGGCCATGTTCCCAAGACGGACACTGCACACACTACGGTTTAGGGGGCCCAATTCCTCCCAGAGACTACACAGTACCTGGCTTCTGCGGCTCAGTCCCGGCTGGGACCAAGTGAAGTCTGCTTTCTCAGCCCGGTTTCTGCCTTGGGCATCCTTTCCCACATGTGGGGCCAACCCTTTCCTCCTCTGTCCTGATTACATTTAATATGGGCGAGCCTGTCATCTGTTTCTTAGCCAAGACCTGTCTTAAAAAAAAAAGAGACTGTTACAACTTCTTATTGGGTGAAGGCTGCGCTCCCGTTCTAGGAGGGTGAGCCTTATTGAGCAGAAGGAGGGGCTCCAGACATCATACTGGAAGTCTGGCCAGGGAGTTGGTTCACTTGTCAGCTTTGTAGGGTTTTTGCAGGGTGGGGGCCACAGACTCACGGCGTCCTGGTCCCCCGTGAGGTTGCTCCAGTGCCTGGAAACTTACCTCCGGAGAGTGTTTTTCACCTTGACCACGCCCTGACCCACAAAGGTCCGCTTGATCAGCACACACCTTAGGGACGGCTCTCCTCCCTGCCTCCTCCCAGCGCCCTTTGCTTCTTTTCACTTCGTCACACAATATGGGTTCTGTTTTGCTGCACCCCAGTGGTTTGCAAAGCGTGCTCCCCAAGGAGCAGCAGCAGCATCACCTGGGCTTTTGTTAGAAATGCAAATCCTTGGGCCCAGCCATCTGCTGGAACAAGCCCTCCAGGTGACCTTCCTGCCGGCTGCCTCTGAGCCTCACGGCCCTCACCTTCCGTACACGGAATGTCTGCCTCAGTCTGCAGATCACCTGGCGTGAATTTTTCATATTCCATTCATTGTAATCATTATTTCATGATCTTTTGGACTTAATCTTTATATATATATAAAACTTTTTTTAAATTTATTTTTTGGTTTAAAAATTGGCCCTATGACATTTTTCTCAGGGACAAAGTGTTCAGTTTTCAACACTGGATCGAAGTGTCTTTCTCAAGACATGAGTGCCATCTGGGTGTTACCTACCAGACATGACCTGCAAGGCTGTCCAGAGAGTCTGGGCCAGCGCTCTGTCCGTGGGCCACTCCTCGATAAAGCTCTAGATTATCAGCAGCTTCCTTTCCAGATGGTCCCACATGGAGTCCAGCAGATAGCCCGGCCAGAGGCAGAAGGTCATGGTTGACGTCCCGGCAGAGAATGTGGGCAGGTCACCCAACTTCCCCAGGTCTCAGTTTTCCCATTTGTAACACAGTGATGTCATGGAGGGCTTGTACTAGATATCCTGAAGTTAAAACAATTCAGTGATTTTAGGTGTGCGTTTGCTTCTAGCAGTTCACACGAGGAGCAGAGACCCGGGTTATTTTCAGGCAGTGACTGAGCACTCTCTCCCCTTTGATTCCCTCTGCTTCTACCTGCCACTCCACCTGCAGGGCTTTCCTGCTAATTCTTTAACAAAAAGGAGCAGCCCCGTCTATCCAGAAGTTGCCAGCCCACCCTGTTGTTCCTGACTCACCTCCAGGGACAAGCAAATTTAGCGTAAAACCCTGCCTCCATGCTGGAAAATAATGGCTGGCTGAGGACTGCATTTGTTCTAAAAAGGAACCGAAATGCTTATTTCATGGCATCTTGATGGTGCTATGGCAAAACCTGCCAGTGAAGTATATTTCATAATAATAGCAACAGGAAGAGTTGACATTAATTGAAAGCTTATTATTATGTGCTAAGCACTCTTATCTAGTTTCTCATTTGATCGTCACAATATAACATATACGTGATTATGCCCATTTTGTAGATGAGGAAACAGAGGCACTGAGAAGTTGAATGCTTTGTGCAAAGTTACGCAGTGAATCATGGCTGGAACTTGAATTTGAACTCTGGCTCCTCAGCTCTCCTTTGAGTGAATGAGGACTAGTGAATGAGGAAGGCAGGAAGTTAATTTGCTCCCTAATGCCACTGAGTTCCTATTCCTACCTGAAAACTATCCTTCCTTATGCCCCACTCGGGACCGCCTGAACAGCACCAAGTGCTGGCCCTATGCCAAATCTGGGGAGCAGAGGTAAAGGGTGGGACATAACGTACTTCCCAGTTTGAGAACCACTGTTGTAAGTGAAAAGCAAAGCCCTGTGTATCCGGAAGAAGGAGTCAGGACACGGCATCCTTAGGGACAGGGGTGCAGGATGGGGTTTGGGGCCCATGATTGGAAGCAGTCGCCAAGCTCTCAGAGCCCTGCCCAGCCCTTTACCAAGAAGACAGTAAGGACTTTTACCAGTACTGATGCTGAATCATTCTGTGTCCTGGGTGAGTTCCACGAACCATTCCAGGCTTGTTCCTGCACCTGTAACATGGCAATTAGAGGCCTGCTACTCCTGGGTGTGGTATGTAAACAAAGCATGACTTGTTTGAAAAAAAAAAAAAAAATTGGGAGCTTCTTGGAAAGGCACTTTGCAAACAGGAAGAGGACCGTTCTTCTGAGTCTTCTGAGGAAGAGATCAGAGCTGGAGATGTTGATACATTGCTCTTTGTTCCTTTAGAACAGGAGACCTCTTAGGAGAAAGTCTGTATAGAAGAAAAATGCAGTGAAAATATCAGGTCTCATGAGATAAGAAAGGCTGACTTAGGGACCTTCCCATCTTGGCCCTATACTTACCTCTTATCTCAAGGATGAGATGGAAAATGTATTTATTTATTTTAAATTGTTTTTTATTTTGCAATTATAGTTGACATACACTATTATATCAGTTTCAGGCATACCGCATAGTGATTAGACATTTATATATCGTACACAGTGATCACCCCAATACATTTTTTACCCATCTGGAACCATACATAGCTATTAGACATGAGAGATTTAAAAGGGACTCCTGAGCCTTTCTGCACATGTCATTAAAAAGCACTTGTTATATATTCCACGTGAACTGATGCTGACTCTCTGGGATGGTGTGACTCACCAGGTCCATTCCCTGTCCCCCAGGAGTGTCATCGTCATTAGTGCCAACATGAAGGCAATGTGACTTCTTTTGTAGGCACTTTTGTGAACACCATCTGTGTTTACAATGGTAGCAGGATCTGTGTGATGCATAAATTGCATAAATTTTCACCTTCCCAATGCACACTAGCATGACTAGAATGGTTTTTCCTTCTTAGCCTGTTTGAGCATAAAATAGGCAGAAGACAGGAGCTTCAGCCATTATAAATGGGATGGCACGGAAAGTGCCCTACACATAAAAATCGGAAGATCTGCGTTCAAATCCTGACTCTCTCTTCCTCTACAGATGTAACTTGGTCATATCACGTTGATTTTTCTGAGCTCACTTCCGTCAAGTGAGTATGACGGTGGCTTCCTCATTCACAGGGGCATTGTTAGTCTCAACTCTGACAGTTGATGGCTCCGTTCAGATGTCAGGTGTTACTGCTATTATTTCTGCTCATACTGCTTTGTCATGATGTTAAATAGTAAATGATATATGGGACTTGGCGTCAGACATACTCTCTGCCTGGACGTGTTTACCATCTCCATTCATTGTGGTGACAAGACACGGTATGCACGGGACTCTGTGCTGACTTGACAGGAGGCCTGGAAGGGCTTTGTAGAGAGACTTTCCGAGTCCCAGAGCCTTTGCTGACAGCTGTCCTGCAAAGGAGCCTTGCTGGTGAACCATTTGACAGTACCGCCGTAGAAGGTAGTCACCACAGCTGTGTGCATGTTAACGTGCGTGCATCTGTGTGTGTGTTTCTGAGACCAGTTCCTCTTGGCTCTCCTGAATCGCATGTGCTCTGTAACCATTAACCAGTTTGATTCTCTTTCCTACTTGTCACTGCCTGTGTTTGCTATGTTGTTCTGACTAGGCCAGGAGAACTCAGACATCTTCAAGCAAAACAACATGAAATGTGTATTGTATTAGGACCCTGTCGCACAGAAACACACACATATATGTGTGCATAACCAATTTTTGCAAGGATACATACACAACTATTAGTATTGGGTTTCTGTGGAAAGTGGGGTTGAGGAAAATTTAAAACACATCCCAAAGTAAATACAATAGTGTAGCAAACTCCCATGGATCTATCTCTTAGCTTCAATAACCACAATTTATCACCAGTTACCCAACTTTGTATTACACGTATTTGAATTGTTTTTCTCTACCATGAACATGTGTTTTTTTGATCATTTGAAATTTTAATTATAAAATAAATCCAAACATTCAAAGGAAATGCAGTATGTTAGATTTCACTTGTTCCTGTCTTTTTTCTCATCCTTTTAGGATGGGTGATGAACAGTGATTTTCTCTTAGTTCTCTGATCCTCAGGGACAGATACTGGCTGTTGCAGAACATCTGCAAAGGACAACGGCTTTGGTTTAAAGCACATCTATGTCAGGGCTACGGCCCAAATCACAGGGCTCAGACAGTCAGCCCCACTGCTGGGCTTGCTGTGTTTTTTAATTAAACTGTTTACTTTGGCTGATATTTATGACACTGTTTTTAAATGAGCATCTGTAGTTTCTGTCTCTCTTTTGTTCCCTGGCTTTTACAACCCACTGCAGTTCTTTGCAAGCTATTGAAAAAACAACAATTTCTCCTTTCCTTATCAGATGGTTGGTAATTTCTTGGGATTAATAACACCCCTGCACTCAGTAGTGTTTGTTCTGTTGAGGCTGAAAGAGGAGATCGTCTGATGCAATTTCGGCAGCTGGTTAGCTCGACAGGAATAGAACATTACAGAATCACCTTGACTCTAAAGCCTGTGGACCAGCGGTCTGAGATGAATGATGGGAAGGTGGTTTTTGTACTGAAATTTCTTCGCCAGTGGCATTGAAAAGGCAGCTAAAATAGAGACGGTTCTTCTCCCCGGGAGTGCCGTGTGGATTGAGTTGACTGATGTGGATTGTTATGGAGTGCATAGCACCAACATTATTCCCACAAGTGAGGATCGAGCCCCTCCCATGCCCCAGGAACAAGAATGGTAAAACTAAATAAGCAGCTCTCCTTTCGTATCCCTGACCTCATTTAATTGTAATACAGTAGGATGAATGCTTTATTAGTGTCATTAAAATATTAGGAGAAAACAGAGGAGAGGTTGTTTCCTGGCTTTGGAAGGCTGGGAAGACATTCACAGAGGGAGGTGTCCTTCAAGCTGAAGAGCAAGTAGAATTTTTTGAATTATTGAGGCCTGGAGTGGGGAGCATTCTAAGCAGAGGGCTCCGTCTGGACCAGAGGCTTGGAGAGTGATGGCATGTTCAGGGGATGGAGAAGAGCCCAGTGTGTCCAGACTGCAACATGGACACATTTTTTTGATAAAGCAAATATTCGTACATTTTAATTTGTGGTTAGGAGAGAGGCCAGAAAGCTTGGGAGGAGGCCTGGGGTCAGGGTGGGAGGTCTTTGTAGAGAATGCTATTTCAGAACATGCTCCTTAGAACCTGGGTAGGTGAGGTTCTTTTGGAACCAAGGAATTGAGGCCCATACCACCACCTGAAGGGATGGGCACTGTTCTGGTTGCTATGGGGTGTGCATAACAGGAAGAAGACCAGAAAACTCCAAGGAACCCAGGCGCTGCAGGCTGTCTCTTGCCATCTCTCATTTCCAGCTTCGGGGCTCTTGTTCCTGACCTCTCAGCCTTGCTGTGCTCTCCTTCTCCACACCCGTTGCTCCTCTGTGTCTTCTAGTCCTGGGGACTTTGAACCTCTGTCCTAGGTTTCCCTGTAGACACTGGAGGATGTGGAGAGTGTACATGGGAGAACTGAATGGGGAAATCAGGCAGTATGTACTTGGACTTGGCAGCCAAACTCCTTTAGCCAGAGCACCCCACATCTGGGTAACTTCTGCTTCAAGAAAGTGTGCCATGGCGCTGGCTGGTGTGGCTCAGTGGATTGAACATGGCCTATGAATCAAAAGTTGCCAGTTCAATTCCCAGTCAGGGCACATGCCTGGGTTGCAGGCCAGGTCCCCAGTTGGGGGTGTGTGAGAGGCAACCAATCTGTGTATTTCCCACACACTGATGTTTCTCTCCCTGCTTCCCTTTCTCTAAAAAGAAAAAAATAAAATCTTAAAAAAAAAAAAAAAAGAAGTGTTCCATGGCACAACTACAGTTTGAAAACTGCACTCTAGTTTAAATCTGGGAGGGAGCCATTCTGCTTGGCTGAGCTAATTATTGTCCCTTAAATTGGATGGACTGTTACGCCCCTGGTCTCCTTGCTGAACCGCCCGTAGGCATGGACAGGGACGCCCCATGCAAAGAAAGCAGGCAGCGGTTTTGGAACCCTGCTCAGGTGGGTAAGGTGTGGAAGGTAGTTTTTAACTCAAAGGGGATGTTGGACAAGGCAGATAATGTGACTGGAGTGTCCAGGCAAGATGATGCATTTAACAGTGTGGCTTTAGCCCCTAGGTCAGCATTTTGCAGTCTTTCTAGAGCAGTGGTTCTCAACCTTCCTAATGCCGTGACCCTTTAATACACTTCCTCATGTTGTGGTGACCCCCAACCACAAAATTATTTTCGTTGCTACTTCATAACTGTAATTTTGCTACTGTTATGAGTCATAATGTGAATATCTGATATGCAGGATGTATTTTCATTGTTACAAATTGAGCATAATTAAAGCATAGTGATTAATCACAAAAACAATATGTAATTATATATGTGTATTCCAATGGTCTTAGGCGACCCCTGTGAAAGGGTCGTTCGATCCCCAAAGGGGTCACAACCCACAGGTTGAGAACTCCTGTCCTAGAGAATGCTATTCCATGAGAGGTTCAGCTATGCAAAATTCCCATTTTTCTATGAAACTTGGACATATTGCATACTCTGTCCCCTTCTTGGGGATCTTCATGCAAATATATGCATTAAAAGCTATGAAAATTGTTAAGGGTAAGTTTAGTTCAAGTGAAAAGACATGATTTTTTAAAAAACACACACACACACAATAAGGGATTAAAACTCCATAAACTGGTTACCCTAGAAGTGGAAGCATAGGTAGTTTTTAAAGAGACTTAGCTAATGATTTCATGATAGTAGACAGTTACTAAGTTGTGGGGTGGGAACTACTAAGTTAGTGAGAAGCCTCCTTACCTTTTTGGAAAAAAAATGGTGGCATTTCTCTGCGTGCTTTTGTGCATTCCTTTATTTGAAGGACCCACGGTACCAGGCAAAACACTTCCTTATGTGTTTGCAATGCAAAAATTCTTACCTCTCTACTGGGCTACCTTTTCCTGGAATATACAATTTTCAGTGCTCCTTTTTAGGATTCTGTTTCTGAGTATAAAAGAAAAAAAAATAGATGGTAGCACAGTTATTGAGCATTTTTAACCCCTGGTTACATGTCTAAACATATCAAGTTTCAGACTCTCTCCTGGATCCAGAGTCCTTTCCTCTCCTTCACATATCTGCTCAGTTTTCTAAACATGGAAATGTACCAGGCCCGGGTGGGCAGAGGGGTGCTGTCTAGTCCTTTCTCCCCGAGTAGGGTGGGAACCGGCGGGAATCAAATATGCTCAAGAATTAGCACCAAGCTGGGGGTTCATGAAAGAACAGTAACTGAAAGGTTCTATTCTGTAGTATTTAAAGGCAAACATTACCTAATTATTATTTTTTTAAGTTGGAAAGTTTACAGCAGCTAAAACTTCTCTTTGGCTCATAACTTATTCCTCCTCCACCAAATTATAGGGTAGTTTATCCCACATTTCAATTTCTAAATAAATTGGTCTTCATTATTCTTGCATTCCTGACAGACATCACACTTAAGAATGAATGTTTCGCATTCTGCCACTTTGAGCATGTTAAACAAATTACTCAGTGTCATTGTCACTGAATTCATTAGAAGGATAGATGTGATGACTTTGGCGCACTTCTGTGAACATGTATTTTTTTTTTATTTTTTAAGTAGAGCTCATTTATTTTTTAGTAATAATTACATCTTTACATGGGTATCCTTTGTAGTTTTAACATGACCTGCCTTGGGGAGTTGGCATGACGGTTAATATCAGTCAAATAGTTAAAATTGTCCGTAGCACATACTAAAGGCTCAAATGCCATCTTTATCCTTATTAGTGAACTTTGAAAGTGTAATCAGCATGGACACCATTTTACCAATGGGACCTTTGTGCTCAGAAGTTTGATCACCTGGAATTATACGCAGCCAGGATGACAGCCAAGTCTTCATTCATAGTCCTAGTTTTTTCTTCCCAACTGTCCTTGTGACTGACATTTGGGACGGGTATTTCTTTCTTTTTAAAATTATTTTTTTTTAATGTTTTTTCAAATTTTTAATTACAGTTGACATGCAATATTTTATTAGTTTCAGGTGAACAGCATAGTGGTTAGACATTTGGCATTTGGTATTTCAACATAGAAATGTTGGGGGGATGCAAATGTTAGGCCATTGCAGTTAGTTAAGTCAACCAGTGTGAAAATGCTTTGTATAGTACTGGGCATATGGTAGGAACCCCACTCACATGGTTCTTTTTTTTTCTGTGCGGTTAACAGATGTTAGGACTCTCTCGTTTCTCTCCTCCTCGCCCCTCCCCCCTGCAGATGCCCCAGCTGAGCCCTTCCTTCATCCCCAGACTGCGCAGGGGCCTCCAGTCTTTTCAACAGTTGGTTTTCTTAGCTCAGGCTGTCATAACAAAGTATCATAGGTTGGGTGACTTAAACAACAGAAGTTGACTCTCTCACAGTTCTGGAGGCTAGACATCTGAGCTCAAGATGTTGGCAGGGTTGGTTTTTTCTGAGGCCTCCCTTTGGCTCGTAGACAGCCACCTTCTCTCTGTGTCTTCATGTGTCTTCCCTTTGCACATGTCTGTGTCCGCGTCCCTCTTTTGATAACGACACCAGTCGTATTGGATTGGGGCCCAATCTATTGACCTCATTGTAATTGAATTGCCTTTTAAAAGACTATCTTCAAATACAGTCACATTCTGAGGGCTGAGAGCCTCAACATAGGACTTTTAGGGGACACTGCTCAGCCTATAACAGCATCTAGCAAAGAAGAGCACCTTGGCCTCAGAGCTCCAGCCCAGTATGCTCCCAGCCCCTAACCACGACTTTTGGGATATCAAAACCCATGATCACTTAGTGCACTCTGTTCAAAAACAGGCGAGAGTATGATCTAGTTCCTTTCTTAGGGAGTGGGGGAGAGGACGGTGGGCCCTGTTATGTGTCAGGCACTGTGCTGTGTTGCTGGTGCTTCACAGATATAATAGCCCTAAATCTCAGCATTGCAAGGACAGGGTAGACATTTTCCAGGGAAAAAAAGAGACATTAAGTTACTTGCCCAGGTCACACAGTTGCTTTGTGATTTTTCTCACGTGGCAACCCCATTGCACAACACTGTTGAGCATAGATGTAAGGAGCACAGGAGCCAAGCGGGTGAAGGAGGAGGGAAGCTGACCTACTGGTTCACTTGAGAATTAAGAAGTATATGCAAAGCTGATCGGAGAAAGACAGACAAATGGAAAAAACTTTTTTTTTTTCAGGCAGGTTTAACTTTTGGGGAAAAAATATCACTGAGTTCTGAAAAGAGAGTAAGTGAAGGCTCTGTGTCAACCACTTACCTCCACGCTCATCCATCAGCCTAAAAATAAATTGTATTTATCCAACAGCTTTAATCCATTTTGGGGACTTTTTGATTATCCCTCCCTAGCTAGAGGCAGCATGATGTGGTGATTGAAAAACAGGACTCTGAAGTGCAACCATCAGGGTTCAGATCTTAGCTGTGTGGTTTTAGGCAAGTCGCTGAGACTTAACGTCTCTGAGACCTCAGTTCTCTCTGCTAGAAGGAGGGAAGGAAGGAAGGAAGGGAGGGAGGAAGGGAGGCAGAGAGAAGGGAAGGAAGGAATAGCAATAATAAGTCCCGATGAGACTATTATTGTGAACATTAAGTGATTCAATCTACGAGAAAGTGCTCAAACCAGCCCCTGGAACCTAGTGGGCCTCAGAAAGAACTACCTGTTGCCCGTATAGAAAACAAGGCCCATAAAAGTAAGGGCCTTGGTGTATTTGCCAATGCATGCCTCTAATGCTCAAAAGTGCCTAATGGGCAGGTGGGTAATAGACACTCAATCGTATTTACCATATGAATGAATGAATGAATGCAAATATGGTGGACCTTGAGCAATCTGTGATGAAGAGGAAGTACCTGGTTTCAGAGTTTTTGTGCATTAGTTGTTCAAAGCCATAAGTCCTCTGCTGGAGACAGAAAGAGAAGCGAGTGAGGCAGGGGAGAGGTGGGAGCACTTTCCTGTCCCCTGAGTGGCAGGAGAGCTTAAGTGATCTGGTTGTGTTTCCCGCCTGTTTACCTGAGTCATCTCTAGACCTGGGGGTGGAATCACTCTCTGGGGCCTCTGGGCTCCAACAGGGAGGAAATCACCCACTGACATGGGACTAGTTGAATGGCACCCTGGTACCTGCAGAGCTTCCATTCTGTCCCCGCCCTCTGGCATTGGTATAATCATTTGCGTTGTCACCACATTTTCTAAAATGATTGCCAAATTTTCTTTCTAGGCTCAGGCTGCATGAAGAAAAGGTGATTAAAGACAGGCGACATCATCTCAAAACCTACCCAAACTGTTTTGTCGCAAAAGAACTGATCGACTGGCTGATTGAACACAAAGAGGCTTCTGACAGAGAGACGGCGATAAAACTCATGCAGAAGTTAGCAGACCGGGGCATCATTCATCACGGTGAGTGAGGTGACAGTCCAGGTCACCTGAGGGGAAATGAAGGACTACATCTTCTCTTCCAGATATGAACCTCCCATTTCAGAAATTAAACATTTGACTTTAATTGTCTCCTGTATAGCTTTCCCCAGCTCCATTTCCTTCCCCCCACTAAGAGGCATTTGCATTTATTTCCGTGGGCTTCTTTATATACTTTTCCTTTCTACATATGCATCTCTTAGCAACATATCATATTATTTTAAATGTTTTAAACCATTATAGCAATGCAAGTTTATTCTTTTGCAGCTTGAGCAACGTGCTTTGGGGGAGATGCATCCACATTGATCACGTATCCCCCGTATTCTCATTTTCCCTGCTGCGTATGCCATGTGTAATTGTGCCATCGTACATTTCTCCAGGGACGTTTAGGTTGTTTGCAGCTTTTGCTGTCACTCTCAACAGTGCAATGAGTATTCATGAACACCTCTCCGTGAGATCTCTAACCCTGGCCAAGATCTTTCACACGTCCTTTTTTTCTTGGGCTAGAATGCCCAATTGCTACTCGTTCAGGTCTCTGCTTCCATGCAAACTTTCCAGAGAAGCATCCAGTCCCCAAAGCTAGGTAACTGGGGTACTGGGTGCTGTTCCTTTGAACTCCCAGTATCTCCTCAGCTCTTTGAGAGGCTTATCACACCACATTTTAATTACATATTGACATTTCTCTTTATCGCACTAGATTTCACATTCTGTGTGGTGGATGCCTACCCCCATATCATGCTCCAGCAGAGTTTGTGGAATGAATGATGAATTGAATTTTGTAACCCTTTTTTCATAGATAACGATAATGATGATATATGATAGCTAATAATACTAAACACTTCCTCTATTCCAGGTACTGTGCTAAATACTCTACATCAGTGGTCCTCAACCTTCCTAATGCCGCGACCCTTTAATACAGTTCCTCATGTTGTGGGGACCCCCAACCATAAAATTATTTTCGTTGCTACTTTATAACTGTAATTTTGCTACTGTTATGAATCATCATGTAAATATCGATGGTCTTAGGCGACTCCTGTGAAAGGGTCGTTCGACCCCCAAAGGGGTCGCGGCCCGCAGGTTGAGAACCGCTGCTCTACATGTATGAAATCATATAGTAGCGTGCTTGAGAAATTAGGTAATAAAACAAATCTTAATTAGCATTTTAGTTCATCTGAGTAATTACATGAGGTTTTTTTTCTTATTTGCCCCTCTCCGTGTGTTGTATTTCAGTGTGTGATGAGCACAAGGAGTTCAAGGATGTCAAACTCTTCTACCGCTTTAGAAAAGATGATGGCACCTTCCCATTGGACAATGAAGTGAAGGCCTTCATGAGAGGACAGAGGCTCTACGAGAAGTATGTTGCACAGAACATCCCCCACTGTACCCTTGACGTGTAGGGAAAAGCAGGGCTATTTTAGTCTTTTATCACTTTGACTTCAGCCTGGCTCTTCCATGTGGGATGGTTACATAACTGTTCCTTTAATAATGAGAAAATTTTATCACTTGTTTGCTTTTCTCTTTGCCAAAAAATTAAGTCAATTTCATAAGATTCTTAATAGAGAAAAAGTTTAAATAGTATTTTCTATATTTAGGTCAATTTAACAAAAGTCCACAAAGTAAAAACAAAAGGTTGGAATTTGATGTTTGCCATCAGATGATGCAATACTGTTGTATAACTTGGAGGTTTGGAGATGGCTAGAGATACAGTGTCAAGTGCAGTGAAAGTTCAAATGGAGGTCAAGAAATGAACAGTGAGAGAACTTTAGATAGCAGGGTGATCTAAGAAGAAAAATCTCTCAGCTCTTTGAGAAATGAATATTCTATAGCCCATGAGTATTTGGTTGGTGGATCTTGAATCTCCCCAGTGGTCTCTGAGCTGATCTGCTATTTCTGTAGTTCTTATTCCATCCTACCTTTCTTGTCTCCCCCACCCCCACCCCCTCGGGCAGCCATAAGAGAATGAGTGCAGGAGCAATGGCACCCCCTCCTTAACTGGTTGCCTTTCAACGTTTCAGGGTGTTCAAATAATGTATTTATCCCATAAAAGAGCCTACTCTCTCATGGGTGCATTGGTGCATGGGGGAGAGGACCCAGGTGATCAGATCAAGTAGCATGATGGTTAAGAGCCAGACAGGGTTGAGTTCTAGCCCTGTCACCTTACCTTTGTAAACCTCAATGTCCTCTTTTATGACAAAGGAGTGATGAGAGCACCTATCTCCTAGGTGTGTGGGTCTGTGTGGGAATTAAAAGAATAACTTGTGTCAAGTACTTAAGTATTTAGCACAATAACTGGTTTGTTGTTAGACCCCACCAATGAAAACCTGTTCGGGCATTAACATGATAGTGATGACCACCCTGGATTATTTCCCTCCTGTGTCCTTCCTCTGTCCAAGTTCTGTTTGCCTGTTTCTCAAGCTTGGATTGTCCAGCCACTTAATGCCCAATATGTACTAGTTTGCCTATCGCTTGCTTTCTGTAGTGAAGTATAGAGAAATCCTTATCTCCCTGCCTCATGTGAATTTGCATGGAAGGGACCCATTAATACCTCCATTGTCTACTTGACTGTGTATACATGTTTTGTTGCTGTTTCTTTTATTTTCTTAGTTCCTTCTGGAAAATTCTAGCAGGTGTTAGGTATTTAGATTACCATGGTGGTCCCTTCAAACTATAAGATTCTGTGTTGTCAAAAATATACATGTCACTTCCAAGGAAGGAAGCCGGGGGGTCTGTAACACTCTTCCCTAGCTACACTTTGTCTCCTGGGATCTGGGTAAGCCTACTGTAGGAACTGGGGTTAGCAATAACTGAAAATGCCTGATAGAGACCTATTCTTGCTAATGGGATGAGTATGACGGCAAGACCAAAATAAGAAAAGATAAGGAAAGTTGTCATACTCTCTAGAAAACAGACTTCCCCCAGCCCCACCTTCTGTTGCATCTCCCCTTCCATCCTATGTGCTATTCACGCTGAACCGTGTGCCTCTGGACCATCCAAGGCTCCTCTGTCTTCAGGCCATTTATTAATTCATTAATTATACAACAAGAATTCATTGAGCCCTTACCACATGCCAAGCATGGTTAGAGGCCCTGGAAATGTGCCCTGAACCAAAGACAGACAGAGCCTCTGCCCCCAGGGAGCTCACGTTCTAATGAAAGAGGTAGACGTTAAACGGGTATCCCACAAAAAGAAATGCAATAGACTATGTGGTTGTCTGGGCTAGAAAGAAAAAGAGACTCGCTGAAGGTGGTGAGTTGTAGGTAGGAGGGTCAGGGACGACATCCCTGAAAAGGTGACATTTGAATAAAGTGAGCCTTGCAGATATCTGGTAGAAGAGCATCCCCAACAGAGGGCACAACAAGGACAAAGGCTTGGAAGCAGGAATGTGCTTAGTGTACTTTTTAAAAATAATTTATTTGTTTGTTTGTTTATTTTTCATTTTTAGAGAGAGGGGAAAGGAGAAAGAGAGGGAGAGAAACATCACTGTGTGGTTGCCTCTCACTCGCGCCCCCAACTGGGGCCCTGACGTGCAACCTAGTCATGTGCCCTGACTGGGAATCGAACCAGCGACACTTGGCTCGCAGGCCGACGCTCTATCCACTGAGCCACAGCAGCCAGGGCTGCTTAGTGTATTTTATGTCAGTAAGGAGGCTTGAGTGTCCAGAGAAAGCAGAAAGTAAGGGGGAAGAGTAGGAGATGAGTGGGGCCAGCTCATATAGGACCCTCATGGCCATGCTGTGAATTGAGGATTTTATTTTAAGTATAATGGGAAGTCATGGGAGATTAGGGAATAGGGAAGTGTCCTTCATACGACTCTCACCCCTTTCCCTAGTTCACTCCGACTCTTCCTAGCTTCATGTTAATATGTCCTGGTCTCCAGTCACAGCCTCACAAACTTGCCTGCTCTGTGACCGTGAGCAGGCTGCTGAACCTCTCTGATCTTCAGTCTTGAATGGAGAATAAGGCTGGGACCCACATGGAAAGGCTATTGGGAGGATTACATGAAATATGTTCTGTACCATGCTAAGCACAGTGCTTGACTCTGAGTGAGAGCCCAAGAAATGTTAGCTGTCGCTGTTAGAGTAGTGAGCAATAATATAAATGAGTGGTACCTCTTGTTTTTACATTATTTTAAAATAGAGACTAGCACAGCAGTTAGGAGTCCAGGAACCAGGCTACCTGGGTGTGAATCCCGGCTCTGGTTCTTTGGGCATGTGGTTTCACCTCTCTGTGCCTCCATTTGCCCATCTAGTAAATGGAGAGATGGGTCGTATCGACCTCAGCAGCTTCTCGTGGGCAGTAAACGAACTACTATTATAAGCGCACGGGACAGGGCTGACCTCAGCGTGATTGCGTCCTATTGCTCACCTGCCGCCAGCTCAAAGGGAGTGTGAGAGAGAGAGGGTGTGTGCTCCTGGATCAGGGCCCAGACTGGGTCATTTTGAGGAACTCATCTGAGTGTATCCAGGGCACAGTGCACTTTTCATCAACGAGGTTTCATTAACCCTTCACTCGGCACTGAAGATGCAAAGACTAAGCCACGACATCTTTCCAGGAGGGGCTTACAGTTTCCCACTTAACTTTGCATGAGCACAAACGCCCCAGACGCACGGCACATAAACAGAACTCACGTTCTTCCCACACAGTCCAGTTTTTAGTTTTCGAGTAAAACCTTGGTAAGCAGGATAAATATTTGTAACTTGAAAGAACATTGAATCTGTGTACCCTCCCTTCACATGATAAAAGATATTTGGGGTGCATGTACCAAACTACAAAACTTGGTTATCTTTCGGCAGTTAGAAAAATAGATCTCTCTAAGAAAAAGAAGTTGAACTAAGGATTTTTAAGTGTCCTATAGACAGATAAACAGAATTGGCTATAAAAGAAAATACAAGTTTGGGGTACAATTTGGGCTTTCCTTACTATAACTAATAGATGAAAGGCACATTTTAAACTAACCTTGATTTCATTCAGACGTAGATCTAGGAGATTTCTCAGTTGTAATTTAACCTCAGTCTTAAATGGAATAAAATCCCTTCCAGGTCTGGTTCATGAAGACATTGGTTTAATTTTTTTTTTTTTTTTTTAATCTAAAGGGCTTTTGACTTTCTCAACAGCAGGAGTTTCTCCATCCTCTAGAAGTGTATTTTTTTGGCCTAGGAATGTAAACCTGATTGAAAAATTCGTTTAAATGACTGTATGCCATTCAATCTCTGTTGAGTTCCCACTGCTTCCTTTATATTCTCTCCTGCATAGATGGGAGAGAAGTATAAGGGAGAAACTGTATCCAAAGGGGAAAGGCCTTTTGTGTGCCTTATCTTATCAGAGGTTTCTCTACCACGGGCCCCTGTGATCTTTTTCCTGTCCCCTCCCCGTGTCTGGCACAATAAATATTTGCTGAATGAACAAAGGACTCTACAGGCTGGGGTGGCTGTGAGCTGCTGAGCTCCTACGGTGATAGGGCTACAGAGAGCTTGCTTTTAAAGACAAGCAGCAATAACCAGAGGTGTACTTTGTCTTGCCTCTTCAGAATTCACAATGCATCTTATACATTAACATGGTCGGTCCTCTGTGAGTTATACCCAGCAGGCACAGTTAATCTCATGGTAGAGATGAGGGGCATGACCTGGAGAGAGGTTTCATGGGTGACGTCATCCTAAATCAGAAAGCTAAGAAAAAGGAGTCTCCAAGCTTTTGATTCCATCTCGTTCCATCTCCGGTCTAGACGTGTTTTTTAGACTGAGATCCTGAGTTCTGCAAGTTGACTCAAATTTTGTGTGCAAAATACGTTTTAATTATTCTGCAAAGTTGAATAAAAATACTTTCTCATATGTTATGTACAACATTTTCACAGTTTACCTGTGCTGCTCAATTAATTAGTAGCTTTGAAGAATCTTGCAATGAACAATTCCTGGCTTCCTGGGTTATTTGAGGAGTGTCCAAAGATTGCAATGCAAGTGGCTTCAAAGTTGTTATCTTTTCCAGCCACTTATCTTGATGACAGGGTTGATTACAATGCAGTGTAACTAATGCCAAGAACTCTTGAGTGTCTTGAGAGTTTATCCTACTTGCAAGAGAACGAATTTGCCGGCCGTCATTTATTCCATGGGTGCTGGCAGAAAACATAAGACCTGGGTTAGGGACAAAGGACAGTTTGCTACTTTTAGCAGTAGTATTAACTGGAGTATCATCATTTTCTGGAACCAGTTCTCCAAGCCTTGGTTCCCACAGAACAGTACAACCAGGGCCAGATGGCACCTGCCTAGGTTGGGTTACAGAAGAAGAGTCCCAAGCTTGAGGAACCTGAATCTTTTGTAATAGTCTTCAAGCACAACTGCTCTTTGGTCCAGAAAGAGGCATTATCTGTATTGTACTGGACCAGAAGCAGATCTGCCCCTTTGTTCCAAAGGGAAGGGGGGGGGGGGACGGACACTACCTTTATCTTCCCATTCTGTTCATTATGCAGTTTTGAAAAGATCATCTAGAACATAAGTTGTCACGCTTCTGCTTGCGAGGTAGGAAGAGATGTGAGAGACCCACGGGGAATGACCTCCCAACTAAAACAAAATGTGCAAATGAAAGGGCCACCATCTCCTCTCGCAGGGTATTTAACAACTTTAAAACAAAAATTTATGTGGTTTCATTCTATGTTCAGAGAAGTGTTAAAAAGCAAAATTCAACTGAGTACATTGGAAAATCTAAATCAAATTGGGCAACATCCCATCCAGCCAGTAGAAGTATTGTACAAAATGGATTTTTTGTTGTTGTTTTTTTCTGTTTGTTTGTTTGTTTGGAAGAAGGGTGGAACGACGGAGCTACTAGTGAAAGAAAAGAAAGGATTATTTTGGGCTGGACAACTCATTTTAGGGGAAAGGGAAGGGTTTTTATCCTGCAGATTGCCTCTTCTTTCTATGGGGGATGGAGAGGGCCCATCTATTTGATTATTGGTGCTTGACCAGAAAGTCCCATACTGGTTGATTAAGATTATGTTTCTGGGAGAGGTTGAAACTTCAGTTAGATCAAGTATTTAATCTAGGTTTTGGGCCTGCAGCTTTTTTGTTTTTTTTTTTCTGTAACAAGAGTTGAAGAGTCAGCAGAGTAAACCTGAAGATTCTGATGATAATGATGAAAGCAATAAACAGAGGGCATTATTGATGTTTATTGTGTGCCAAGCACTTTATTGTGTTAATACATGTGTTGTCTTATTAAAGCCTCATTCTAAACCAATGGGACAAATACTGTTATACTCCCTTTGGAAAATAAGGGAATTGGGATGAGAGAGGTGAACTAAGTTGCTTAACTTCACACGGCCAGAAAGCATGGGGAACATTTTGAATCCTGGTTTCCAGTTCCAGAGCCTATGATCTTTTTTTTAATTTATTTTTTATTTTTTTAAATTAATTAATTTTTTTAACAAGGTTACTTTATTTTATTTTATTTACCTGTTTTTAGAGAGAGGGGAAAGGAGAAAGAGAGGGAGAGAAACATCACTGTGTGGTTGCCTCTCACACGCCCCCAAGTGGGGACCTGGCATGCAACCTAGTCATGTGCCCTGACTGGGAATCGTACCAGCGACGCTTGGTTCACAGGTCGATGCTCAATCCACTGAGCCACAGCAGCCAGGGCCAGAGCCTATGATCTTAAATGAACTGTTTTTCAGTCTGCAAAGATCCTACACCTTCAATCCAGGCGACAGCAATAACGAACACTGCTAAATAATGGTAAACAATAAGCAATGTAATAGATTTTTTAATGGGCCTGAGAAAAGTGTTCTCCTGGCTCTCGCTAAGTCCTTGGGTCTGGTTTTGGAAATCACAATCTCCTTACTGTTCCTTGGCAATGCCACTGTCCCTGTCCTACACAATATATAGCAATAATGTCAGAGCTTTGTTCACATGCAGAGCAGGTAGCAGGTCAGCTACGTTTGTCAGAAGTCACCAGCTCTGCCTTGCCACCTACAGATTTCTAGTTCTGGCTGATTCTTTAAAAATGACTCAATGTAAAGGCAAGCGCGTTGCTGCTGTAACGGCAGACTGGATCCACTGATGAAGATTGACGGTGCCGGTTACTCCTGCCAAGGTGTCCTGATCCCGTGTAATTGCGAGGCTACGGGCCAAGTCTCTGTAACATTGATTTTTGCCAATCTCTCTCTGTAGTTCCTTTTCAGCTTGGTAGCCTGGAAAACCCATTTAAGGTTTTTGGAGCTGAAGTGGTGTGTGTCAGGGTTCTTTCCCCGCCACTGACGGAAACGTTTAGCCTTTCTGAGTCCCTTTTCCTCTGTAAAATAGGATGAAAATGCATAATTCATATCTCAGGACTCAATGAGATAAAATTCCAGGGAGTCTCATCAAATGCAGGACATGTTATATTTCTAATATGTAAGGAAAAATGCGTGTGGTCAAGGTATTCTTGTGTTACCTAAGTTGCATAAAAACATGTCTTTGTGTGCTAGATTTATATTCAGCATGATAAGATGCAGGGCATGTCTGTTTGCCTTCCAGACCCATTCTGTCCGCTCTTCCCACCTGCCGGGGGCCCCAGCAGGCTGACGTGCACGGATTGCAACAGGCTCCACTGCAAACGATTAGGTCAGCGGGAGGCCCTGACAGCAGTAGCTGGGAGGCAGGACAGTGAGGCCAGAGTGTTTATTCCTCTGTCCCTTCCCA
The DNA here is from genome assembly GCF_987537825.1 of Furipterus horrens. Classification (NCBI taxonomy): domain Eukaryota; kingdom Metazoa; phylum Chordata; class Mammalia; order Chiroptera; family Furipteridae; genus Furipterus; species Furipterus horrens. Next base: position 12,993,543 of record NW_028327177.1, on the reverse strand, counting down.
GCTAGTGAAGACCAGAGCTTGTGTCAGGGCGGTCCTTTCTTTACATGTATCTTGGTTTAAGCTCTGGAAACTTCCCTCTCCCCAGAAGGTTGTTGATGATCACCATCCTTTGCCAACCTGGGAGCTTCCCCATTCCTGTTAGTTTCCCTTATCTCTGCCCATGGCTTTAGGGGTTCTTTTATTATGAACCACCCCATTTGCACATTCTTGTCATTCCCTGCTGGGACCCGGACTGACAGAGCCTGTGAGAGCCACCTGGGAACTGAAATGAGTTGTGTCCTCTCGAGTGGAGGGGAAGGCAGAAAGGACCACACAGTGGCAGTGGCAAAGCCACTTGCTCTTGCTGTTGGTGTTTCTGAGAGTGTGCCAGGTGTGACGTGGTGTTAGAACTGGCACACGGTACTCTCAGTAGCCACTGCTGTACGAGCACACAATATGGTTGGATCCCAGTGAATTATTTTGGCTTCCTCTCTGCCCCTGTATCACCGTGGGTTCTAGCCTAGCAACCAGGGCAGCCCTCTCTCCACGGCGCTTTTGGTGATGTTTCAGCCTCTCCAGCTTGATGAGAAGCTCTTTGATGTCCCGACCTTGAGGCCACACACAACAATGTGCCCAAGAAATGTTTATTGAAGAGATGAGTAGATACATGGATGCATGGTCATTGTTATTTAGGAAAGAAGTCAATGGACAGACCCTTTTTTTCCTAACCTATGGAGCATTCAGATATATTTGCTACTGTAAGACCGTTCTGATTGTATTTACTCATTGTAGGTTCTGATGATAAATATTCAAAGGATAAGAATTATATCATGGCCATTATTTACTGAGTACTTCTGAGCTCTAGGCACCATTCTAAGAAGTTTTCACACATCATTTAAAAAAAAAATTATCCCTACAACTCTGAGAGGGAGAAATTTTCAGCATCAATTTACAGGTGAGGAGCGTGAATTTGAGATGAGCTAAGTAACAGGCTTTACGTGTCTAGTCGTTAAAGAGTACTGGCCAGAAGTTGCTCATAGTGCAGGCACTGTACTTTCCCACGATTGGCGTTAAACATTAAAAATTTAAATTCCTTGAGTGAACCTGTAGACATTGAATAGCATCTCTGGTATTTCTTTGAATCCAGTGACTAGTTTACATCAAGTGTCATTTTATTCCATCTGGAAGAGATTAAGAACCCACAGTCTTTTCTAAAGGAAATAGCTCTTGTTTGTTTTGAAGTGTTGAGGTTCCAGGGTGAGTGGGTCACAGGGGATGGGGCAGAGTGAGGCTTCCCCAGACGTTCTGCAACAAAGAGGGAAAAAATAAGGCACAGGGTAGCAGAGGGTGAGGCGGATGCTGAAGCAAAGTAAAAGTGGGTCTTGTATGAGTATAACAATTGGAAGATGGGGATGGGAGTTTTCAAGGGACGGAGTATTCTTCTACTTTTCCAAGCTTTGTGTGTGGCTCCCTGGCTACGTGGCTTTGTCTTTAAAGGCAGAAATGATTCCAGGAAGGGTAGCTGCTATGTTGTTTTTCTTGCTTTGTTTGCTAAGTGAAAGCACCCCTACTTAATTATGTTCTTTTCACACAGAGCTGAGGAGTGAGTGTAAGCAAAGGCATTGTTCCATCAAATGGGAAAAAAAAGCACCGAAGTGACAAAAAGCATTAAGTAATTCCAGAGCCCTTAACAAAATAGTCAGTCAGAAAGAAATAAAATCCAGATAACACTTCTACCTTTGTGAAAGTTAAATTTGTAAAGTTAAACATATTGAAGTGTAATACATATAAAGTACCCATATCGTAAGTGTGCAGTTCAATACATTTTCATAAACGGAACACACTTATGGAACCACCACCCAAATAGTAGTTTTTAAATTGCCTTCTGTATTCTACCATCATTTAATAGCTTAAATAAAATTAACTTCTGCACCAGCATTAGCATTCTCTAGAATATAAAACATCCTTTTAAGAAACAGAACTTCTTTGGCTTTTTTATGTTTCCCTCATCACTTGAATAACATCTCTCTTTTCCAAAAAGAGTCTTGGAATTGGTTCTTCTGGCTGGTTTGGACTGTGGCCCAACCTGGCAAGGACTGACAAGGGTTGACAAGGTTCAGTTCTCAGGAGTTTGTGTGTGTGTATGTGTGTGTGTGTCTTTTGTTCACCTCTCCTTTGTGCCAGGTGATATGCTAGAGGCTTTGTCCAGATTAACTCTAATTTTTATAGCACCATTGAGGTAAGCATTATTATCCTCATTACATACAGAACAAACTCAGGATGATAGAGCCCAATTAGACGTCACAGTTCCTAGATTCAAATCCAAGACTGCTTCCCATTGCTTCTGTCACTCTGAAAGTATCGGTGCTCATAGGCGAGAGAGGAAGAGATGGTAATCAACCAGCTCACTTCCAGATTTATCTGGCATGGTCCTCGGGTATTGTTTTGTACTCCTTATAGTTCCTTCCTGCACTAGCACAGATTGATTCAGAAAGATTGAGGTCTGACCTTTTCTTCACATTTCACTGGTCCATGGTAAAAGACGGCTGAGAGGTTGTTAGCATCCATGTGAACAATAGTTTGCAAAGTGTTTCTTATCCAATTTCCCCTAGACCGAGCTTAGCATTGGTCCTTTGGTCCTGATGACTCTACTGGTTTTTAGCAGGTGGGCAAAATCAAGGTTGTATCAGAGCAATTTCAAGCTTTCAAGAACTTTGTTTACCTTGCTCCCTCTTGGTAGAACCTTGACTCATTGTAGGTAAATCTAGTGACCAGCCCAGGCTGGGGTTTGATGCAGTGGTTGAGCTGAAAGCACAGTGGCCGTAATGAAAAGAAAAATGGGACTGGTCGTTCTCATACCAAAGGACCATTGCCAGTCATCTTTGTTACCCTCAGGGACATGCCTGAGCTCAGAGCTTATCCACTCTATCGCTGGTAGGCTCTGAAGCCTGTCTGACCTAAAGGCTGCCTATCTCCCAAGCTTATCTCCTTCACCTTTGTGGTCGCCCCCACCCCCACCCCTGCTCCTACTCAACACTGAACTGCTGGTCCTGGGCTCTCCTTACACAGGGCATTTGTTGTACTGCCTGCTCCTTGGGCCTGTGTCCCCCACTGTCTCTCAAAGCCAGCTCCCGTTCCTTCTTAACCTGGATCTTCAAAGCTCCCTCTGGTACTTCATTCCTTGCTTCCCTTTCATTTTTATATACTTTTTGCTCTGTTTTAGGGTTTATTAGCCTTGCACATAGGTTTTTAATCCTCGCTTCCCCACTGGATAGTGGATGTGAAGTGGTGTGGTTTTGATTTGCAGGTCCCTCATAACTAATGATGCTTAGTGTCTTTCCATTTTCTTATTGGCCATTTTTATATCCTTCTTTGGTCTTGTGAAACATTTGCCCATTGTACATAGGGTGATTTTTTTTTTAATTATTATTGAGCTTTAAATGTTTTTTACATATTCTGGATGCAAATCCATTACCAGACATAAGATTTGCCAATATTTTCTCCCATTCTGTGAGTTGCCATTTCCCTTTTCTTGCCAGTATCTTTGAAGCATAACAATTTTTAATTTTCATGTAGTCCAATTTATTTATTTTACCCCATGTGCTTTTAGTGTCATATCTAAGCATCTTTTGTCAAATCCAAGGTCATAAAGATTTATTCTTGTTTTCTTATAAAAGATTTATGGTTTTATCTCTTACATTTAGGTCTTTTAATATATTTTGAGGGTTTTGTTTGTTTGTTTGTTTTTTGTTTTGTATAGGGTAGGAGGTAAGGGTCCAACTTTGTTCTTTTGCATGTGACTAATTAATTGTCCCAGCACTATCTGTTGAAAAGACTATTCTTTTTCTGTTTGATAGCCTTGGCACCTTGTCAAAAATCAGTTGACCACAAATGTCTCAAGGCCACGATTTTAGATCTGTTTAAGAGAGGTAATCTTACGATAGTACAATCTAAGACCTTGGTTAAAAATTGTGTTCAGTTTTTAATATATATTTTTTTAACCTCTTATAAATACATTTTCCCTACCTGGTATTATCTTCAATTTTTCTTCATTACTTCATCTTACCCCTCCTAAACTTTTTTCTTTACCTCCCTTTGTTTCCAACAATGAATCCTTCTATTTTCTAATAATTATGGGAGCATCCAAAACCAATAATAATCATTCCTTTATAAAGAGCTTTTATAATGTGTTTTAGAGCCCAACTTCCCTTGACAGTTGTTTGGAATGGTTCACAGAGATTTGGATTGTTTTGAATTAATCATAAAACTCTTGGTATCTCTCCCTCATGTGTAATTTTACAGTTATGAAACCATAGTTGAACATAGCCTTTTAGGACAACCATGGACTTGGACTCCGCACTCAGCTTCTATCTACAGCTGATTCAAGTTCTGAAAACGTTTAATACAACAACACTCAAAACCACAGGGAATGTGAACATTACAACTTTGGTCCAGAATATCAGTCTCTTCAGAGCTTAAAACCAACACTACAAAGTTCTGGCTTCTAGCAAACTTAAAATAGCAAGCAAAGAGGTAGGGCTTTACCCTTCAAGGACTAATAACACTTTCCATTTCTGTTGCTTGCGGTCTTCTTAGTTTCCAGTCAGTTGTTGAACAAATATTTATTAAGCGCCTAATATATACCCCCTCCCAGGGCTGGGTTTTTTAAGAAATAAAAGCATTTAAGATGTGGTGTCTAGCCTTTAGAACTTTCTAGTTGAGCTGGAGTGGTAAATACATTAAAATTGAGAGGGTATATAAACCCTGGTACTGACTTTAAGTTCAGAAAAGACAGATCTGTACTGATTGCTCTTTAGTTGGGAAACTTTCGAAGGGGCATTAGTACTTAATCCAACCTTTAAAACAGAGCCTGACTCTCTCACTTCGCACCTCTGTGTGATGAGAACCAGGCTCCCTTTGACCTTGCCTTCAGGGTGCAGTCTCTCCCAGCCACACGGGACTGGATTTTGGCCCTTGTTTTCCCTGAAGCCAGGTTCCCAGGTGTAGTGACCAATCTCTGTCAGGGCACTGTGGACCCCTTTTTCTAAGAATAGTTTGGATTTCTCCAGGGAAGGGAAGAAGGAAAGATATGAGGGAAAAACCTGAGTAAGGAATAAAGACAAAAATGAATTTGTTCAATTCAGGGAGACAAGTGAATGAAGGTAAAAGGTATTTATTGGCAAAGAGTGTGAAATGCTATTTTTCCTCCCTTTCCCTTACCTTTTCCAGTATGTAATATTTTTACTCATAAATATTACCTGAACAGCTTTCTGTTTCCTAGTTCCAAACCTAATTGTTAAGGGAAGTATGTCAATTTGTCTGTATAACATCTGTTTTATAGATAATAGCATAGCCCAGAAATACCAATGCTCATGTAAGCATTTTTCCTTTATTAACACTTGCTTGCTAATCATGAACATCAATGTTATACATCTAAATACATGATTTGTACATTGGGAGCTACTTTATTATATTGGGAATTAATATAAGTATTTTGTGAGCAACAAGTCATCTGGTTAAACATAAACTTAACCTTCCTACAACTTTTTTATTGATAACATTTCCCCCAGTTACAAACCAAATACACCCTCTCTGGGGAATAATTTGAATAACAGAGAATTCTGTTAATAGAGAAGAAAAATCATAAGTTATGCCCAGGGGTAAATAGCACTTTTAATATTTAGATGAATGAAATTTTAATTTTTAATAGTTACTATGTATATGGAGTTTTACGTTTTGCTTTTTAAAATAATTTATAATTGTTTTCACACATGTCTTTTTAAAAGCGTTCTCTCTAAAAATCTAAAACATGTTTTTGGCCTCATAGCTCATGGGTCATGTTGACTCTCTCCCTAGCCTGCACCCCTGTGTCCCATTCACATATGTTCCCATGTTACATAGGGCCTTTTCAGCTCTTTTGAATTTTTTTTTCAAAGTACGAGGAGATCACTATCAGTTTATTTCTATTCCTGTACTGGCCCCTAAATGTAACAGTTCCTTCTATTGTAATGCTGCCTTCCCCTGGGTTAAAGAGAGTCTGGGAAATCTGACTCACGTATATCCAGGAAAGGTTAAAGGCGGCTCCCATGTACAATCAACATCTGCTAAGTACCTGCAGGAGGTCAGTATTGTTAATGCCTAACACCTTCTGAGGCCTGTGGCTTGACGTCATGATGATAGGCTGGCACAGGACAATTTTGACTAAAATTGAATTTGTTCCATAAAATCGAAGAGTTTCAGAGCATCATACACATTTCTAAGGACTAATTAAAATGGAACTGTTATCCCGGTCTATAGGAATGCACATACAATCTTAATTCATTTTTGCGACAAGAAAAGGTGTTTGGCTTTATTGAGTAACGGCTCCATCTAGAAAACTTTTATCATCTTCCTCCTCATCATCATCATACCATCATGGCTGAAGTATAGTCAGTGTTTATGATGTCCTGGCACCATGACTGAAGCATGTCATGCATTGTCACACTTAAGCTCACAACAACTCCGCCAGGAGGCACCGTTAATATCCCCATCGTACCTGGGGAAGCAGAGTCATGTAACTACCAAGTGTGCAGAGTTAGAACTTGAAGCTACATTTGTCTTTAGATCTCATGCTTTTAAAACTATTCCACACTTTAAGTAAAGTAAAAAAAAATATTAAATAAGTGAGGAAGAGAAAACATAAAACTGTGAATGAGCTTTACATATTGGAATTGCCTTTCAGCTGACTAATTAAAATAGAGCTGCATGGTGGCTGGGCTCCAAAGATGGCCCCGAACATTTCCACCTCTTCCTATAGGTGCACATCGTTCTTTCCATGAAGAGGAGGTACACGTGTCCCCTTTCCTTGCATCTGGCATGTGTCTGATGGCTTTAACAAATATAATTCAGGGTAATTGACATCTGTGTCTTTTGAGTTTAGGAATTAGGAAGGCCTGGCATGGTTAACTGATTTTGGACAAGAGCACCAAGATCATTCAATGAGGGATGAATGGTCATTTCAGCAAATGGTGTTGGGACAACTGGGTAGCTGCATATAAAGGAATGAAGTTGGACTCTTATGTCCTGTAGAAAAATTAACTCAAAATGGATCATAGAACTAAATACAAGAACTAAAACTATAAAATGATTAGACTTCCGGCCAAGATGGAGTCTTAGATTGACACGCTCAGTCTCCCTCTACAACTAGAAAGGAATACAACTACCTCAAAACAAAATATAACTAGAAGTTCCAGAAAATAAAACTACACGGAAGCCCAACGTACAAAGTTATAAACCAGCGGTTCTCGTTGGATGGGTAGGAGGGGCGAAATCGGGTGGTGCTGTTTGCGGTAGCAGCGGGGACAGCAGCAGGGGGAGCAGTCCCAGCTGCAGTCGAGCCCAGGCAGCTCACGACCCCAACGCTGGGAAAGGCAGCCCCCCCATTGCCTTGGATGGTGAGCCCCAGAAGGTGGGAGGACGGATCCCGGTCTCCCAGCGGAGAATAATGGCAGGAATCCATCTTGGACCCCCGCCCCCACACAAAGTGCCACAGCGTGGCAATAAAGGTCGGGATCGCTGCCAATCGCAGGGTTGTGACGAGTACACAGGGCTCCGCCTCCCACAGCCTACCCAGAAAGCAAAGCAAAACACAAATTTGTCGAAGTGAGGCAGACAACTATAGAAATCCCGGTGACACAGCTCACCAGGCAGCAGATGAAGAATCTGACAGACGAACAAATAAGAAACCTCTCAGAGGCTCAATTCAGAGCTATAGTTATTAGGTGGCTTACAGAATTAATACAAGATTTGGAACAAGACTGGAAGGATTGAAAGCCACTCATACTGAAATGAATGAAAACACATATGGGACAAGTGGTGAGGAAGTAAAATCCAGAGATCAAATCAATAAACTGGAATTGAGGGGGAAGGAACAAACAGTCAACCAGTGCGGAAAGAGGAAACAGAAAGTAAAGAAAGTGAGGAGAAAAATCAGAAACCTCTGGGAAAGCTATAAGAGATCGAACATATGGATTATAGGATTGCCAGAGGGTGAAGAAGAAGAACTAGGAATTGAAAAATTAAGTGAAAATGTAATAAAGAAGAACTTCCCAAACTTGGAGAAGGAAATAGACTTACAGGTCCAGGAAGCACAGAGAGTTCCGGAAAAACTGGACCCAGGAAGAACCACTCCAAGACACATTATAATCAAATTGTCAAAAATTAAAGATAAAGAGAGAATCTTAAAAGCAGCAAGAGAGAAGAAAAGAATCATGTACAAAGGGGTCCCAATTAGACTATCAACTGACTTCTCAAGGGAGACCCTGCAGGCAAGAAGGGACTGGCAAGAAATATTCGAACTAATGAAAATCCAAAACCTACAGCCATGAACACTCTATCCAGCGAAGCTGTCATTCAGAATAGAAGGGCAGAGAAAGTGTTTCCAGGACAAAGTAAAACTGAAGGAGTTCATTAGATCCAAACCACTGTTATATGAGATGTTAAAGGGACTGGTTTAGAAAAAGGAGGATCAAAACTATGAACATTAAAATGAAAACTGCATCACAAGAACCAACAACAGAAGCTAGGGAATCAAAACAAAGGCAAAGTAAATAGGCAACAAAAGTGGAAAAAGAACTATAGGTATGGGGAACATGCTGGGCAGAGGTCAGCGGAGGGGGAAGGGGGAGAGGGAGGGAGACAGTACAGGAATTAAGAAGCATAGTAGGAATAGACAGGAAGCATAGAATGGAATAGACAGGAAGAGGTTGAGAAGAACTATATGCACAACCATTGGACATGGACTAAAAGAGGAGGACAACTGGAGGGATGGAGACCACCGGGTGGAGGGGAGCAGGGGGAAGGGAAATTGGGACAACTGTAACAGTATAATCAATAAAACATTTTAAAAAAGAAAAAACTATAAAATGATTAGATAAAAACCTAGGAGTAAATCCTCATGAGCTTGAGCTAAGGAATGGTTTCCAAAACGTGACACCAAAAGCACATGTGACAAAAGAGAGAAATGGATAAATTAGATTACATCAAAATTAAAATCACATTTGAGTTATAAGCAATACCACCAAGAAACTGAAAAACAACCCACAGGATGGGAGAAAATATTTGCAAATCATATATCTCATAAAGGGCTTGCATCTAGAATACATAAAGAACACAAAACTCAATAATAAAAGTACAAGTAATATAATTTAAAAGTGGGTAAAGGAATAGACATTTCTCCAAAGAAGATACACAAATGGACAAATAAGCACATGAAAACATGCTCAATATCATCAATTATTAAGGAAATGAGAACCAATACTACATTGAGATACCACTTTACTCCTACTAGGATGGCCTTAATAAAAAATAAAAAATGATAACAAATGTTGGTGAGGATGTGGAGGAATTAGACCTCTAATACTTCACTGGTGGGGATGTAAAATGGTACAGCCACTTTGGAAAATAGTTTGGTAGTTTCTCAAAAGGATAAACAGTTACCACATGACCCAGCAATTCTACTTCTATGTGTATATCCAAGAGTAATGAAAATGTATGTCCACACTAAAATCTGTGTATGAATGCTCAAAGCAGTATTTTTCACAGTAACCAAATATGGAAACAACCCAACCCAAATGTTCATCATCTGATAAATGGATAAACAAAATGTGGTATATCCAACTCTATTTATATGCCAAATACCATTGACTTGTACATATTAAATGAGTTAATTGCATGGTAAGTAGATTATATCTCAATAAAACCATAAAAATTTCCTGGCAGTATTTGCTCCCTCCCTCTTCAGCCCTGTACCTCAGTGTTCAGCCTGACTCAGGAGCACTGCAGGGCCAGACACCCTGTCCTGGCCACCATCTGCTTGCAGCTGCATGAGTTACCTCCAGCAAGAGTGATAGAGGAGCAGCCTAGTTTAGCCCCAGGCAACCCATGAAATCTTAAGATATAATCAAATGATGATTGTTTAAAGCCACCAAGTTTGGGGGTAGCTTGTTATATAGTAAAACATAATTGGAACAAGTGCTAAGTCAAATTTTTGCTCTGCCACTCTGCCTACATGTGAATCCTGAAATTAAATCCCATGAAAGGCTTTATCTTAAAGAGAGGAACCTGCACGGGGACATGACTTGATTTCAAGGGGAAACGAAATAAGGAAGAACTAGAGGTGGTGGTGCATATTTTAAGTAGCAAGCCGGGCCAACCCAGGCAGGCTGGCCAACTGGTCTCTTTTCTTGGCAGCAGCAGCTGATCAGCCACTTGTCCGGAGGCCTCCAGCGCCTTAGCAAGAGCTCCAGTGGGCTGACAGGTCACGTTTCTGGTTACGAGAAGTGACACCGTTAAAGTCCCATCCACCTCTCCTCCCCACCCCCTTAAAGAAAAATCGCTGAGCTGGAAGAGTGCTTAGAAACAGAGATAAAGGCCAGCCGTCTGTCAGTGCTCTCAGTGAAGAGAGTAACTAGGCAGAAACTCTCGATTCACCTCCTCTCTCCATGGGGTTGTCCTCCGGGGCTCATTTTGAATACACTCTTGGATAATGACGCACAGCAGGGGAATGCATAGAAGCGGGTTCATTTGTTCATTCAGTAAATACTTTTTGAGGACCTACAGTGCCAGAAAGAACCGTGAACCATGTAGACAGGGACCCTTGTCTCAAAAAGTTGACGGTTAAGTAAGGAGGCGATTCTTCTAGGGCTCTGAAAAGGGACTTGACAGGGAGCTGAGGGGGGCCCCTTGAAGTGGCACACAGTCCACGTTTGTGGTATTGGAGACAACTTCTTGGAGGGGATAATGTATGGAACTGGAAAACTTAGGAGGCTAACTTTACCCTGTTTTCACCCCCAAATACCCTGAGGATTAGAGGAAATGAAGAAATGGCGGTATTCCTGTTTGGGCATGCACGTGGGCTCTTCAGTTCTCCCTTTTAAGAGTCCCATCACCAGTGTAGGCTCCCTGGTCTAGCTCCACGAGGCTTTATTCCATGCAGTTTACCTTCTAATAAATATTTGTTCATTGTTCCTTCAGTACTTTCCAAGTGACATGATGTGTCACTTTTTGTGGGTTTTTGCATCGTTTGGCTGTTGCCCATTGGTATGAATGTTATCTCCTCCTGTAGAACAAATCAGCCCAAACGTAGTTGTTTAACACAACAATGGTGTATTATCTCTGTGGATTCTGTGCGTTGCATGGTTTTATCTTGGGATCCTTCATATGTTTGCTGGGGAGTCATCTGGGCTGGAAGGTCCAGGACAGCCTCATTCACATGTCTGAGAACTCACATGTTGCCTGAGCACCTCAGTTGTCTTTGTGACCTCTTTACCTCCAGTAGGTGAGACTCGCTTCCTTAAGGGGTGGTCTCATCACAGTGTCACAGCGGGGCAGGGGGCGGGGGGTCGGCAAGGTGGGAGTTGCAGGGCCTCTGAAAGCCTCACGTTGGAAGTCTCGCATGTCCCTTCTGCTGTGGGTAGTTGGTCAATGCAGTTCACAAAGCCATCCCAGGTTCAAGGCAAGGGGAAGTAGACTCAATCTCTTGATGGGAGAAGCAGTGCAGTCACATTGGAAAGAAGCAGGAGAGGAGCTTATAGAATGTCTTCATGATTCTGTTACTTGTGTTGATATATATGTAGCAGTTGTCATTTCCATCTGTTAAGAAGGGCCTGGCCATTATTATATTAAATATAACTCTTTTTAATGTATGATTTTTTTAAAGAAGATTTTATTCATTTACTTTTAGAGAGAAGGAGAAGGGAGGGAGAAAGAGAAGGAAAGAACCATCAGTGTGCAAGAGATATATCTATCAGTTGCCTCTCACACACCCCCAACTGAGGACCTGTCCTCCAATCCAGGCATGTGCCCTGACTGGGAATCAAACCAGTGACCTTTTGGTTAACAGGCTGGCACTCAATCCACTGAGCCACACCAGCCAGGGCTTAAAAATAATTCTTATTGCTCGCACCAACTCAACTGTGACTAACTCTGGGAGAGCAGCCGAGTAGCTCTTTATAAGGATGAATTAAAGTGCAGAAGAGAATTGCCTTGTGAAATTGCTAAAGAAGATTTTTAAATGTGTTCTGTTAAATGCCAAATAAGAAGGTTTTTAATGAGTTGTTATAGGCTAATAGCTTTTAGAAATACTCTTATTATAAAAGCATATATTTATATACTTAAACCCCTTTTCCCAAAGATTTTTGATGATCACGGCAGCCCAGGGAAGGAAGTAGACTAGATATTATCTTTGATGTTTACTGTGAGTTTGGGGACTCTGAAGCAGTGAGAAATTATATTGATTAGTTTGAGGCAAAGGTGTTTGGGTGATGTCCCTGTAACTGAGGTGAGTGGTCAATAGCATTTTACTCTATTAATGTCGACCCTAATGGGGACCTACAAAAGGCAAGCGAGCATGTTTACGGCCCCAGTGGGAGCTGTTTTTGGAAGTGTGCTGAGGACAGAAGCTAAAGAACTTGAAAAATGCTTGGGGAGGTAGGTGTCCAAGTCATGCGGGACTAAGGGGGTCGTAAAGGAGTCATTTACATAGTCATTGTAGTCTGTTTGGGCTGCTTAGACTTGATGGCTTAAACAATAAACACTTATTTTTCATAGTCTGGAGGTTGGGACATGCAAGATCAAGGGGCCAGCAGACCTGGTGTCTGATGAAAGGTCTGTGCTTGGTTTGTAGACAGTGGTCTCCTTGTGTCTTCACAGTGAAAGAAGATGGAAGCAAGCTCTCCTGTGGCACCTCTTGTAAAGCTATTAATCTCATCAGGGGAGCCCCACCTTTATGAAATAATCACCTCTGCATGGCCCCATTTCCAAATACCATCACATTGAGCATTAACATTTCAATATGCGAATTTTGGGAAGACACAAACCGTCCAGCTATAATGGTAGTAAAACCAATTCTCAATAGAACAGCAGATTGGGAAATGGATTAATGCCTTCGGGCGAGAAATACTAGCCTTTTCTGAAAGTTTGTGTGGGGCTCGGTCAGTAAATTGTTACTGCTTTTCGATATGCCTAAACTGAACACAGTCCGCTAGTGCTAGAGTTTCTGAATGCATTTTCAGTTTTTTTCCTAATTGCTAAGAGCAAATGCATCTTGTTTACTTCTGAAGCACATCCTTCTCTTTAAAATTACACTTGGGGCAGCATGTGACACTGTCTGTCAGACAACCTTGCTGTGATGACTCACGAAGGCCTACGATGTAGGATTTCAGATGAGCTCTTTTCCTTCTGTGTAGGTTTATCTTCCATCCCTTTCCTCCTTACAGGCTGATGAGCCCTGAAAACACACTGCTGCAGCCCCGGGAAGAGGAGGGGGTCAAGTATGAGCGTACCTTCATGGCATCTGAATTCTTGGATTGGCTGGTTCAGGAAGGTGAGGCCACCACAAGGAAAGAGGCAGAGCAACTGTGCCACCGGCTTATGGAGTATGGCATCATACAGCATGGTGAGTGTATGGGTCAGCTTTTGCTGTGGTAATAAGCAAACCTAGAATCTCAGGGATTACCACCACAAGCATTTACTTCTCACTCATAGTGTCACAGGGAGGCACATGTCACCAGGTTCTTGATGATCACAGACAAAGAACTGAACCGAACACACAGAGAGCTTATAGCAGAAAGAGAGAGAACAGATTTGTTATGCGATAGTACACTCCACAGAACATGGGAGTGGGCGAACTCCGAGCAGAGACTGACAACAGGGGCTGGAGGGATTCTATTCTTATAGGGCATATATTTCCTGGCTCCTTTTGGTGGACCTTTATTGTACATATACAAGTAGTTATATTACTTTTAAGCTACTGTGCAGGTGGTCTCCCATGATTTTCCTTGGTTGGTCACCAGGCAAGAGGGTCCCACAATGCTAATTTATTAGAATGCTATTATAATTGTGAGCCCTGGCTGGTTTAGCTCAGTGGATTGAGCGTCGGCCTGCGAGCTAAGTGTCGCTGGTTCGATCTTCCAGTCAGGGTACATCAGAGAAGGAAAACTCTGACTCCAAAAAACCTCCGCTGCCTTGCGGCATACCTCTTCAGGGGAAAGGCTAAGGGAGTAAACCCCGACAGAAAATCCGGAGCCGGAGTCCCTAAGGCGGTTTGACGTTGTAGTCAACACCGGCAACTCCTGCGGCGCACCTGAACCCAAGCTGTATCGACTCCGTCTTTCCCTTGGACCCTTCAGCTGCGAAGAGAGGGGGGGTCTGCTGCATGGGCAACAGCAGACCCTCCATATTACCCTGCCCAGGCTCTGTAGCTTCAGCGTCATCGCAAGATGTCGATTCAACACGGGAGGAGACAGATACCATGTCACTCCCGAGTCGGACTGCACAGCCATTCTTGGCGGTGCAGATAGACTCTGAAGAAGCTACACCATCGTCTCTTGAGACGGACGGCTGCCGACGACGACGACGATTATAATTGTGAGAAATGCTCACAATAAACACCGGGACACAGGACTGGAGCAGCAAAGCGAGGCGTTTATTCACGAGTCTGCAGAGTCGGGCGCACCCTCAGCCAGGAGAATGTGCGCGCCAAGTAGACAAAGGAAACTGGTTTTATAGTAATGCGATTAGCTCCCCCTCCCTAATGCGATGAGCTCCCCCTCCCCTTTCCTTCTTCCCCGTTTCTCCATTACTGGTTACTCTGGAGTTATAATCTAATGAGATTATCTAAATGCCCCTTTTGTGATTTGTAAATATGCTAATGCTGTCAACTTCCTTCTCAGAGATCCTCTAATTACATTTGCCCTTGAGACCCTCTAATTACATTTGTCCTTTGTTACTAATCATTTTTTACTGGTTTGATAGTCACTGTTTCCTTGTTTCTTATATAATGAAGCAGTGGTCATATAGCATCTTCTGCTCAGGTACAGTCGTGATTCACCAGGATTCATGGCTTTTCCAGAAAGCAGGGAAAACTGGTCTTAGAACAAGGTCTCTGTCTGGTATTGATGTCCTTTGTCTTAGCCCTGGGTCACCTCTGGAGTTTCCTCCTTCCTGAGGAATCAGTCTTAGCACAGGGTTTCTGTTCTCTAGTGATGTCCTTTGTCTTAGTCCTGGGGTGCCTCCAGAATTTCCTCCCTCCTGACTGTCTCCTGCCCTCCTGCCTCAATAGATCTGTTAGTCAACTGTGCCTCTGCTTGGGCTCAGCTTAGCTTGTCCCCAAGCTAGGGATCAAGTTCAGGTACATGTTCCTTGCCTTCTAGTTTTGGTACCCAGACTAAAGGAATTTTCACACTCTGGAATATATATATATATGTATATATATATATATTTTTTTTTTCTTTTTATACAAATGAGTGTGGAAGCTAAAGAGTGTAGGAAGATTCTTGTAGTATCTCCAAAAACTTATATTCACATATGATTGAACATTACTACTCCCATATCCAACTGGCTAAAGGAAGTCATCTGGTCAAGTCCGAAGGGGAAGGAATGCCTCTCACAAAGTTGATTGCAAAAAGATAACGAAATTTTGCTGAACCAGAGAGGGGGTTAGCGGATGAGGTGGGAGAGGTAAAGGGACTAAAGGTACAGTAGGTAGTTGCAAAATAGCCATGGGTGTGTAAAGTACAGCACAGGGAATATAGTCAATAATATTGTGATAACTATGTATGGTACCAGGTGAGTACTGGAAATATCGGGGAGGGGGCACTTTGTAAAGTATATGATTGTCTAACGACTATGCTGTACACCTGAAACTAATACAAAATAATATGAATGTACACTTTAATAGGAACATTAATTTTACTGTTGTAAAAAAAGAAAATTTAAATTTAAGAAAAAAAGAAAATTTTTAGAACTATGCATGGTATAAGTTGCCACAGTGAAAAAGTAATCCAAATGGCCTTCATAAAAATTTTGAAAGGTTTTAGAGAGAGGGAAGGGAGGCAGAAAGAAAGGGATAGAAGCATTGATGGACTGGTGCACAACCCAGGCATGTGCCCTGACCAAGAATCAAAATGGTGACCCTTTGCCTTGCAGGAGGATACTCAACCAACTCAGCCACACTGGTCAGATCCATAAAACTTTCACTTTCCTTTTTTGGTTGCTGAATCATAATGATGCAATATAACCTCTTGGTTAAGAACTATATTAGTTATCTATTGTAGCATGAGAAATGCCCCAAAACTTAACAGTATAAAACAATAGTAAATGTTTATTATCTCACACAGCTTCGGTGGATCAGGAATTTGGGAGAGACTTAACTGGGTGGTTCTGTCCTCTGGTCTTCATGAGGTTGCAGTCAAGACGGTCAGTGGGCTACAAGTTTTCTGAAGCCCAACAGGCTGGAGGATTTGCTCCCACAATAGCTCACTTGCGTGTCTTACAGGTTGGTGCTGGTTGTTGGCAGGAGGCTGCAGTCCATTGCTCTATAGACTTCATAGGGCTGCTTGAGAATTCTCATCACATGGCAACTTGGCTTCTTCTAGAGGGAGTTGTCCAAGGGAGTGCAAGACAGAAGCCATAATGTCTTCTAACTGAGCCTTGGAAGTCACACTGTTATATCCTCAGTACTCTGTTGGTTACTAGGTCAGCCCTGGTAACCCCAGGAGGCAAGGATCACTGGAGCCATCTTGGAGGTGGGCTGTCACAAGAACATAATCTCTGGAATCCCAGCTCCACCAATTATTAACTACTTACCTTGTTTCATCTATGAAATGGGAATACCTGCATAGGGTGGTTGTCGGGGTACATGAGGTTAGATATAAAATATTTGGTCCAGTACTCTGTTCTTAATAAGTTGCTCAACAATTCATTAATATAGCTGTAAGTTGTAGGCTTACAACAGTGGGAAAAGAGCTGGGATTAGATAGGCATTTCAGCCTAAGTCAAGATGAAAGATAATGCTTGAGTCATTCATGCTGTGAACTCCTGACCCCCACATCTGTGTAGGCCTAGGATTTCTCTTCCCAAATGTAGGACGATTACATGGAGTTATAGAGCTAGATGAAGGAAATTTCTGAAATTATTTGAAGGTGTTTTACATTCAGCAGATTGCAGCTCTTTCCTTAGTGGGCTATGAAATAAATTTAGAGAACCATTCTCAGCACTGAAAAAAAATTTAAATAGACTAGACCAGACTCTTACTACTCAAAGCGTGGTCCATGGAGTGTCACTGGGAACATGATAGAATTGCAGACTCTCTGACCCTACCCAAGTCCTGCGGAATCTGATCTATATTTTAGCATGACCTCCAAGTGATTTGAAATGCCCTGGACTAGATACTGGATTTAACTGGAATAGAAAATATCAGAGCATATCTTATGTAGGGAGGTAAAATATTGTTTTGCAAAACTTTATTTTCAGTTAGATATACACTATATAAACATACAGACATGTTCATGTATGCATTGATTTGCAACATAAAAACTTGGGGTCAAGTATTTTGAAAGCCACCGATCTAGAGGCCCCGGTTAGAAAGGCACTCAGGGTGCTTAGTGTATTCTGGCGTGTTTTCTCCTATTCAATATTGCTTCAGTGGAACCCACAACTGTTTATTAATGGCCTAATGTGTCTCCTGTGGAGCTAAGCTCACCTAGGTGGAAGGTGAATAGAAAAATATGGTGCCAGTGTGGTCCATGGCCTTGAACAGCTTATAGTCTTGTTGGGACAGTAAGCTGGGTATAGAAGCAATTAGAGAACAGTAGAAGATATACTGAACAGGGGGAACCCCTCTAAAAAGCTGGAATTTACTTGTAAAAAAACATGTACTTATTCTTACATGTTTAAACTTCAGTCACCTTCAAAGTATTTCTCATTTGATGCAATACACCTATTGAGACATTTTTTTCCCACGTTTCAAAACAGTTTTTGAACTCTTTGATTTGATGCCTTGTAGTGCTTATGCCATTTTTGTTTGTTGGTTCATTTTTGTTTCACCTCTTCCATATTGGCAAAATGTTTCCATTTGAGGACTTTTTGTATCTGGAGAAACAAAAACGTCATTTGGGGCAAGATCAGGTGAATAGGGAGAGTGGGTTATAGGAGTCATGCCATTTTTGGTCAAAAAACTGCTGAATACTCAGCACCATGTAGGCAGGTGTGCTCATAAATCACCCATCATGAAATGGACAAATGCGTTGATATAGTCTTCTAAAAACATTCACTGAAGCTGGATGCAGCCTCTCACAACAACGCCAGCTGGTACATTGATATAGGTGGGTTCCTAGAACACTCACCTAGTGGAGGAAGCCTGTAGTACAAGGAGCCCACCTTCCAGAAGATAATTCTAGGGGTATTTTTGGGTCCCTCCTAGTATAGCCAGGGTTAGAAATTTGGATATTATTCCCAGGGCAACAGGAGACCATTGCAGGGCTTTGAAACAGATAAATTAAGTGACTCTGGTGTATATTTTAAGCATGTTTTTATGGCCCTCACGTGCAGGCTATTGCATGTCATCTGATCAACTCCGAATAACAACTAAAATTTATAGAGATTCTTATAGACCAGTTACTGTTCTAATCATTTACATTTACTCGTTTATTTCATTCAATAACTCCATGAGTTAGATATCATAATTATTCTCTTTTTTAAGACGAGGTTAAGTAACTTGCTGAAGACAAGAATTGGTAAATGGTAGATTCAGAATTCAAATCAAGATATTCTGGCTCTTAATCACCCAAGAAGACTGGATGGTAATTATAAGCTGTCCTAACCAGGAAAAAAAATTTTTTCAACCTTTATTGCACCAGCTCACACAGCTTGGCAGATATTGCAGATATTGCAACTAAAAATTATTAGCCCATAAAATGCGCAAGATGCTTTCTGCAGACCATCATCACTTGGTACCTTGAGATTTTCATGTAACTTCTGCAAATGGGCGAACACATTTCTGTCCTCACATACACTGTCTCCCTCAAGTGCTTCAGCTGCTGAGCAGCTATCACATCCTTAAATGGAGGGAGATAGAAACCAGATAACCACGTGGGTAGATGGCTCACAGCTGCAGCAGCTGACCTTGGGTAATCAGGCGGCTGCCGCTATGTCCAGGCATATAATTTCCTCTTTTAAAGATTTAGTCAGAGCACTTCAACAATTTCAACACTTCATCAAGCCGTCTTTCTTTTTCTTTTGTTTTAAATATATATTTGTGTAACATTTTGCAGTACACAAAGCAGTTTTACACATATCTTTTCAGTCCTCCCAGCTGCTCGAGGGTGGTTGGGATTATCCCATTCTCCTGTGGTAGATGGTAGCTGAGACTTGCGCTCTGGTGGCCACAGAGAAGGAACTTGGGGGCTGCCAAGGGAGCTGGATGCCAGAGCCAGACAGGAATTACCCATCTTCCCCATAATGAAGATCACTGACAGAGGTCAGCCTAAGCCTGCAATATCTTCGCCAAAGAAAGAAAGAAAGGGAGAGAGAGAGGAAGGAAGGATGGGAGGAAGGAAGAAAGGAAAGAAATAAAAGGCACTGACGATTGAGGCTAAAGTCAAAATTGCAGCTTGCCCAAGATCATAGGATATTACAGGAAAAAAAAAATTATCCTGACACTTGTTAAAACAGTAAGGAAGGCTTTTTCAGAACTATTGCAACGGGAGTATTGCAGCAGGAGGCAGACGGGGCTCAGTTCTAGATACAAAAGGAACAGGTGGGGACTCATAGCCATGGAACAGGGCGAGGGGGTGAGTGGGTGGAAATTTATTCATAGGAGACATCGAGGATAAGGGCATTCTTGCTAAACTGAGCTAAGAGCATTTTTCGCTAAAGGCAGGTCAAGGACGTACATTACAAAAATGGAAGATGAGGAACTTGATCAAATACCAAGAGTGCTCAGATATCCATAGCGGGGGGTTTCTCATGAAATTGACTTAGCAGAATTCTTCACTATGACCGGACCTTGTGTGTCCAGGTGTTAGGAACTGGTGACTCAAGGGCAATCATCTGCAGCCACGACAGCCCGATCCGTCAGCTCCAGCTGTTTGCTGCCTGTGCGTTAGCGATC
Source organism: Furipterus horrens (assembly GCF_987537825.1). Classification (NCBI taxonomy): domain Eukaryota; kingdom Metazoa; phylum Chordata; class Mammalia; order Chiroptera; family Furipteridae; genus Furipterus; species Furipterus horrens. The sequence goes on along the minus strand of NW_028327177.1, from coordinate 12,973,634 downwards.
TCCAAGCGTTAAACTCTAGAGAGTGACTCTGATTGGCTGAGCCTGGGCAGGTGGGGCATTGTTCTACCAAAAAAAAAAAAAATTTTTATGGGGGAAATTCTGTTAGAGCGGAGAAATGAGTGCTTAGCAGGCTAAAACAACAGATGACCGATGGCTTTTCTTCCTGCTCTTAGTTCATTTAATCCTCCCCGCAAACTGATGCACTTGGCAATGTTATCCCTGTTTCAGATGACGGTGTTGAGGCATTGGCAGCTAGCGTACTCCTTCTCGGCTCCTAAATGTTAAACACTGAGCAGAAAAACACAGACTGGGTACAAGATATTTTCTTAAACTACTTTCAATGATGTTTGAAGCATAATCTTATGCTAGCAGCTGTTAATCTAATGTAATTTTTTTTTTTTTTTTTTTACTTTCTCAATTTAGAATTTCTGGGAATTTTTCCACTGTGCCCTCTGATATGTTCTGGCTCTGTTCTGCTTTTTATTAGAGCTGAATCCAAAGCAGGAAGGAATGGAAACATAAGGGAACAAGGTTGCTCCGTAAAGTCAAGGGCACACATGTTGGCACACAATGTGGTGCTGATCTTGGTTAAAGAAAAACAGGTTTGTAGCTGCGCCCAGCCTGAACTTTTAGAAAATGTGAAGGGAATGAGAGATGCTTTATCTTATATAATCTTCCCCCCCAAAAAAGTTATGCACAGAGATCAGAGGTCTTTTGTGAACAGTGGCATAGCTGTCTATATTTCTCTTCATCAGTATACTCTTTTCACGGGTACAGGCCCAGCTCTTTCAGATACTCCCCATGCTTGGCTGTGAAGCCTGTGCTCCCACCGATTCCTGCCTCACTTCTGACAGCCTGTCGCTCTGGGTGCCCTGTCTGTGTCATCCTCAGTTTGCCCAAACACCAAGTTTTTACAACAGCATGAGGGAGTCTTAACACACAAGCGCACATCTGTGCAGTTGCAGTGTATTGAATGTGTGCAGTTTTGTCTCACGTGCCCAGCATGGCCTCATGTTGTCATGTCAGGCCTCAGCTGGATTTCAGGGGTCATTTTTAGAGGGACGTACAGGCCAGGGTCTCAGGTTTACTAGAGCATATCAGGGTCTTCTAGGTGGAATGGACAGTCCAGGCGGCTGATACTGACACATCTTTCCCTTTCTCCTGGTCAAGAAGTACGGTGCTGTTCTTAGGTCCTGGTTACTGATGGTCATGAACTTGACCACAGCACTCCAGGCGGGGTTGGGAAGGTGGGACAGAAAGTTAAGAGGCTCTCCTTTAAGAAGTGAAACATCTCCATTCTGTTTCCCGCCACAGGCCTTGTTTCTAGCTCTGACTTTGTGTCATTCCTGGGTGAGCTCCATGTGTGAGCCCCTTCCCACTCAGAAGCTGGGAATTTGGCCCAAATTCCTGGCTTGGCCCCAAACCCTCCGTGGGCCGTTATAATAATTATTGTCACAGCCATTTCATCCTCACTGTACTGCTGTCTCTCGTGGTTCCTCCTCCCGAACTTCTCCCACCAGCCCCTTCTGGCTCTAGATTCTTCCCTGCCCTCTTTATTTAACTCAGTTTCTCTTAAGTGATATGCCCGTCTCAGACAGTACATCTGGATTGTCTTTTGCATTCGGGCCTATAGTTCTTTGGAAGTGTTCTTTCTTTCTGTATTGCTCCCTCCTCCCCTCTTCAGCCTGGAATAAGTAAACAAACTAAAGGATGTTAATACCATGGGATGATTACTAGGTATAAAACTGACCACATATAAACTCCAATCAGTGTGACTATGAACAGTATTAAGTTAGAATTTAAGAAGAAATTACATATCTACACACATAGTCTAATTACAGTTGGAAAATATGTTTATTAACATTCATAGACAGTTTTAATCTAACTTGGAGAGTAATCTCTTTATAAAATTAACTGTTATTTTTAAATTGACAATTTTAAAGGCTCTAACATTATCTAGCTTTTTTCCCTAAAATCCTTTCTGTCAATTTCCCTCTTCTTTGTCCTCGTGATGATGACATTTGACCCAACAAGGAGCCCACCCCCTGCCCTTTCTCCTTCCATTTTGTTTTAGCCACTTTGTGGGCTGCTGCCCAGGTTTTAGAACGGAAATTACCGAAGCCACCATGTCAGCAGAGAGGAGTGGTCATTGGTTTGGCCCATTGGCTCGCTCTTGTCTCTCTGAAGTTCTCTTTGACAGTTGCCGAGAGCATAACCCCAAGGGGGAGTCCTAGCAAGTGGGGACATCATGTGCTTCCTCGTCAAAATGAAGGAAATAGGATGGGGGAGATAGTGTGGGGGAAAAACAAGACAGCAATAAAAACAATTCTTGATTGTTTGGGTGTCAGGAGCTCAGGATAAGAGCTACGTCTGTGACAAATAGCTCTCAAAGTGACAAGCGTAAAGGGATGAATCTGTGTGTTGGTTAGCTGGTCTCTGGACTGATCCTATTTCCAATAGAAATAGGATGTAAGCCACAAACGCAATCCATGTTTCCAATTTAAAATTTTCTAATAACTGTAGCAAAAACAGTAGAAACAGGTGAAATTAATCATAATAATATATTTCAACTCACTATCTCTAAAATATTATCATTTCAGAATGTAAGCAATATCAAAAATCCCAATCAGCCATTGTTCACTCTTTTCTTTATACTCAATCTTCAAAATTCAGCGTGTATTTTACACTTACCACCTCATCTCACTCCAGACTCACCATATTTCCAGTGCTTGGCAGCTGCATGTGGCTAGCGGCTGCCAGCTTGCAGAGCTCAGCTTGAGACCACCTGAAGTTGCTTCCAGACCCTTCCCCTACACAGGTGAAGTCTTAGAGGCTTGTACCCTGGAAAGGCATCCTTGGGGCATGGACACCCTGGGCCCTTGATTGGAAGCCCACGGGTGGCTAACCTTAACTGAGTGTCTCTGTGGACCGGAAATCTCATGGGCCTTTCACCTAACTTGTTTCCTTGTTCCTTCATTCGTTTTACAATGAATACAATTGAAGTTCAGGGCAGTCAGGTAAGTCAGTAAAGAATGAAGCTGGCGTTCCATCTAGGGCCACCGAGGGCCACAGCTGTGTTTTCCGTGTTATCACTGTGTCCTTGCAATAAGCAAGCCCAAAGTAAGAAACACTTCATCCTGGTGAAGAATTTTGTAGAAAACAGGCCCAGCCAAAGTGCCTTCTGTGAGGTGGATACAGGAATAAAGGAGGGAAACGCAGTCTCGTTTTCTTGTGTTTTTAAGCTCATCTGCCTCCGCGATTGGTATTATTTCATCTTTGGATGGGAGACAGTCTACTGAGGAAATTAAGGGATGGGATGCCAGAGTTAACTTGTCAGGATTTCTGTCTAGATACTGCAGTTAATGACGTTGGGACCTTGGGCAAGTTTACTCTGTGTAATCCCTAGTTCCTCATCTGTAAAATGGGACAATTATAATAGCTTTCTCATTGTGCTGCAGTGGGGAATACCTGATGTAATCATGCAGTGTTGCTTAGCACAGGGCCTGGCGCAGAGCATCACTCAGTAAATGTCAGCTGATCATTATTGTCATTACTGTTGCCAGCACCGTCCTCATCATCGGGTGCCTGGGTGGGCAGCGCTTAGTATAGGTTGGATGACCTCATCCATTGCTGATCTTAAATAGTAGCTGTACATACTCTATGCTGAATATATACTTGTTACATAAACCAACACTGAAGTGCTTTAATTAGGCCTTTGGATTTATACCAACAATTCCAACGATCTAGAATAGTTACAGATTTCTTTATTTGAATTATGTATCTGAGGTATTCCATTTGCCAGGCAGCAGGTTTGTTTTTAGAACTCTCCGCGCTTCCATTCTGATCTAGTCTCTGAAAAATAACCTCACCTCTGAAGAAGCTTGCTCTTTGTTCTGAATTTTACCACTAATAATAAAGATTCCAGTCTTTGGAATGTGCTAGCTGTTATTTAATGATGCATAGAGAAGAATAAAACATAATTTGAGCTTCCTTCCTATTACCTTTACATTTCTAAACCTGTTCCTTCCTAACTTTTAAAAAATTAATTCTTTTTCTTTTTCAGCTACAGTTGACATACAACATTATATTAATTTCAGGTACCCACAGTGATTAGAGACTTATATAACTTACAAAGCGATCACCCCCATAAGTCTACTGCCCATCTGGTACCATACACAGTTATTACAATATTACTGACTATAGTCCCTATGATGTACTTTACATCCCTGCCTGCTCTCTTTACTGAAGTTCCCTTTGAGTCTTTTTTCCTTTTCTCTTTTTCATCCTATCTACTCTCTTCGATCAATTAAATACGTGTAATTTGGTTCTAACTTTGTGAATGAGAAGTGTTTTGGTTTAGTAATATCAGTTACTAGGACTTTATACCTTAAAAACAATTTCCTGCTTTCATATCCTCTTCTTAATGATGTCAGTACTCAGGAAGTAATTATTTTAGTTCTCTGACTCACTGTTGCTACTGTCTTTTAAAGAGTTTTGTGTCCCAAGCCCTGCCCTTCTGTGGCAGAGGCACTTAAACACAGTTGCTTAATGTCCTTGAATCAAGGACTTTAGGAAACAGGGCTCCTTCAACTCCTGCCTCCTGTTAGGGTGGTTTGAGATGAGTAGTTATGGCTTTAAGTGCAGCTCAGACTTTCTTTTAAAAATAGTTTTAATCTGCTGCTGTAGTTAATTCACAATTTATGTTTTCCACCCAACACAGGATTAAAAAGCATAATGTTAATATTTTGTAGTCTTGATGATTTTTTTCCACATACTGAATATTCCACATACTGAATGATAACAGATGCTTGAGCTCTTGAAGAACTCTGATCTAGCAGGAGCAGGGAGGCAAAGGAGTGCCCGTCCATCCCTGAATGTGTGAAGTAACTGAAAACTGTTATATTGGCAGGGAAGTTGCAACAATTTCGTTCACAATTTCTTTGCTTTTTAGAAACACTATGTCTGAGGACTAGGTCTGACACATGTTTATCCTTGGAGCTTGTTGTCCTCTTAAGTAATGTCTATAGGTCCTAAGTGGTCTTTTTAGGAGGAGATACAGGGATCAGAAGGCGAAAAAGCAAGAGGAAAGGAAGCAAGTGATATCATGGAGTGACGTCCCTGATGGCCCAGAATGACCCTTCAGCCACTACTGTACACTGGGTGAACTGGTAACACCACTCACCCCTGCAGCTGTGGGATGGAGTGATAACAAGATGATAATCAAGGCAGCTAGTGAGGGTCTTCTGTCTTTCAGGGGACCTTGGAGACCTTTTAGCTTTGACAGTGGTTTGCAGCTGAAGTTGTGACTCCCCACCCCTCAGCCTCATCCTTGCTGACCTTTTCTTCTTTTTCATTATCATAGTCATTATCCTTATTCCCCTGTCTGTTTAAGCCCTCATTTTACTCTACTAAATTGCTTATGTGATTCCCAAACCCAAGACCACCTTTTAAAAAGTTTTGATGATGTGCCAGCCAAGGAACTAGTGATGTTTGAACATTCTCTACCCCCACCCAGCCTTATCACACTGTCAGATTTGATTCATTTGTTTTCATGATGCCTGTTGTGTGACGTCATTTGCCAGCAAACATGTCAAGGATGGGTGCAAGTATGTGACCTTCCTTCCTCCAATGAGATAAGCAGCTTTAAATGTCTTTCATATTCAGCTAAGCTTGTAGGATTCAAGATGATAAGTTTTCATTCTTGGACTATATGTGTGAGTGGAGCAGAAGCCAATTTCTCCACTTATAGATAATCAGCTTTTAAAAAATTGTAAAAAACTGTAGCTACATTATCCACAAGAAGAAGATTATATCTGAACTGCGTCGCTTTAACATTTTGGTAGATTATATGACATTTCCCTCATGCTTTCTGGAAAGTAAAGACATACAGTGAACAAGGGTCTGTTTTCATTTACCAAATATCAATAACATTGTGAGTTTGGTGCTTCTAGAGCCTCAATTTTCCTAAGCAAGAAGATCCTCTTATAGTTATATTCTTCAGCTTTCTGGCTGCATCTGTGTTTCCTCCTATTTTATGTCTCTCTTAATATCAAGCCAAGCCCCTAGAAAATTCCCCCAGTGCAACAGAGAAGGCTTGTAAAGTCCCAGAAATTATAAATTGGGTGAATACAAAATGGTCAGTTTTCAATTACAGCTGATGATAAGAGTACAACTAGAATATTAGCTAATAAACGTTAGCTTTGAACACTCTCTCCTGTTTATGTCTTCCTGCTTAGAGGTTGATATTCTCAGGGATCGAAGAATGAAATTTGTTAAGTTATATATGTCACAGCATTTACTATAATATACGTGTCCTGTCTAGCGTTGAGATTGGAGAAAGGAAAAATTGGAACAACCAAAATTTAGAGATAACAATTACTATTCTCCTTAATTTCTATTTCCTTCTCTTTAATTTCCTCCCCCAGATCTTAGGTTATTTTTTCTGTGTTATAAAGACCAAATTGCTTTATGCAGCAAAGGATTTTTGTGTTTATATGGAAATCTCATGTTGAAGTGTAGAAAGAATAAACTCTTCTCTCTCTGGAATATAAACTATATGTCATTCAACTGTTTATTTCTTGAGACTCTCCATATGTAATTTATGTTATATATAAAAAAAGAAACCTTTGGCTTTCTTACTATAGTTACTTTCTTGCTTTCCTTTGACTTCTGAGATTTAAATATCTTCTAGTGGGATACTTGACAGACTTGATCTGGATATCTGGTTAAGATTTTATATTTTTAATGAGTGAAAAGGTGACAGAAATGTTCATGGGAAATGGACAGAGTGTTCTTTGCACAAAGAGCAAGAAAGACAGAAGAAATGGGTTCCGTGCAGGAACTTAAATGGACAATCTTTAGGAGCCTAAGAACACTTAGGAAACACTGTATGTCAGATGTCATTTCAAATCTCTTCCATCAATTATCCCATTCACAGCAAAACTATACAAAAGGAAAAAAAAATACATTTATATATATATGGCTTACAACGGTTGGTATGTTGCCCAAATAACAGCTAGTAAAAGTGGTAGGACTGGACTCAAACCGAGGTAGTCTGACTCTGGAAACTTGACTTTCCATCGTGTGATTTTATTTTGTTAAAGTATAAGCATAAGAGAGTTTTCAATAAAGTCCTAACTTAATTGGTTTGTTCTTATATGAAACAAAGTCTCTTTTAGCAGACTTTGGTATTGATGAGCTTTGAAAAATGAGCCAATGAAAGTGTCACATTCCAATCATCATGCTAAAATAGATAGCGGGGACATGTGTACTGAGTAGGTGCTCAGATGTTGATCGAATGAATGAATGTTAGGTGTGATTGATGGATGTCTACCTGCACTCTTTCAGCTAGTGTACCGATGGTGATCTGTGTTACACCTACGGCTATACTCACACACAAGGCAAATATTTGAAACTCAATGTTCATGTCATTAAACTTTTAATGACAGAAAACGAGAACATTTTTTAAAACAAAATAATTCACTGAAAACTGCAGTTGACATGGCAATTGTCACCTCTATATTCTGAAAGGAGAAGTTGACCCCATCTGTGCCACCCACGCAGCTGGAAAACAAACATGTGGACACCTTTGTTTCACGGACTGCAGCTGCTCTGGAGGCACTGAAATCTAAATAAGTCCTTGAAAATTGAAGTGGGACATTAAATATAGTGTCTCATAAAATTGAATCCCCATAAACCACACAGCAGTCTATCATCAGTAGACGGTAACAGTAAAAACAACAACAGTGTAGGACAATTATAGGAAAACAGTTTTTAAAAAACTTAAATGGGACAATTATAATAGAAACGCAATAAAAAAACAACAAGAATGGCTGTAAAATAATAAAGGTACATTTACTTTACTTCTAAAATGTAATTTTATTTTTTGTAAAAATATAGTTAATATAAAATATACTAGTTTCAGGTTTCTGATGGTATTCAAAATTTATATCCATACTGAAGTAATGAAGACAATAAGTCTAGTAACCATCTGCCATAAAGGTACTAATTATTGAGTTTTTGTAGTCTATTTGGCAGTATGCTTAACAAATGTAGTCTGCTATCTCCTAGTCCTTGTTTTCTCTGGTTTGGTCGTCTACAGTATTGTAGAGACAATGTGATGTGTAAGGACTATTTAAATTTAATTCCTGTATCTTATTTACTCTGTTAGCTGTCAGTGACATAGAACTGGGAGGCGGGGAAGGGAGGAAGCATGTGAATTAAATTCTGGGTGGGTAGTTAAAGCCTGAGGAGAAGAAATTGGTAGTCAGATTTCCACTTCAATTAAAAATATGTTTAAAGTACTTTTATCTGTTATGGAGTTTGTTTTAATTCAAAATGCTTTTTCTGGATTTATTTATACCAGAGCTAGTGTTTTGTGTAATTTACTGTACAGAGAGAAAACAGTAGGTGTTAATAAATGTATACAGAGCAATGTATTTTCAAGTGATAATTTAAGATACTGTTGCCAGAGTCGATTAAAAAAAAAAATCACAATAAACTCAGAAAAAGTTGCCAGAAATAAAAAATTATCTAAGAAATTTTATGATAGTATTATTGAATATAGTGATGTGATAAATTCTGTAGAAATTGGACTACCCACAAAAGAGTTACTATTTGTAAATGTCATATCACAATGTAATTGGCTTATCTTTGGTACAGGGTTCATTCATCATCTGCTGAGTCCAAGAGCATATTACTTACTCAGAACGTGGAGAACCACCAATGAATTAAATGTACTGGTCTTTGTGGCCAACGTTATTCATTTAGCCACAGGGACTATGTAACACCCATGTGAATCATTTAAAGACTATGAAACACCTCTCTGAGTCATTTTGTTAAATGCAGTACTCTTAATAGGGACCCACCTTTCTGAGATTCTGATATTCGTATAACCAGAAAAACTATTAACTAGCAAATGTGGGTGATAAATACAGCTACAGTCCTAGAAGGCATTTGCTGGTGTTGACTTAGAAAGGAAATAGTTTGTGAAATACCCAAGGAGGCCGTTGAATCTGTTAGCATTATTGATTTATTGATAAAGGAGTTAATATGATACTTGATGAGTTGTATTAAAATACTTTTCTAGTGGTTTACAGAATTTTGAATTCCATAGTCAAAAAAAAAAAAAAATTTGCCAAGAATGAGTAATTTAAAGAAAAACTTTTTTACCGTCATTTCATAAAACACTGAACAAGAAAAGTACCTGGCATGTAATCCAGCTAACTCAATAAATGTTAGTTGAATAAATGGGTGAATGAATGCACAACAAAAAAGTTGTGATGATATAGTTTCAGAAGGAAGTCTTTAAATAAAATGTGCTTAGTTATAGGAAAAACAAAATGCAGTGCCCTTAATGTTCCAATTACCTCATACCCTAGCAAACTCTTTTTCTTTTTTAAAAGACTTTATTTAGAAATGTTAAAGGGACGTATTTAAGAAAAAAGAAAATCAAAACTTCAAAACTATGAACATTAAAATGACAACAAACTCAGAACTATCAACAACAGAATCTAAATAGAAACAAAAACAAATTAAGCAAATAACCAGAATAGGAACAGAATCACAGGTATGGAGATCATTTGGAGGGTTATCAGCTGGGAGTGGGGAGGGGGAAAAATGGGGAAATGGTGCAGGGATTAAGAAGTATAATTGGTAGGTACAAAATATACAGGGGGGTGTTAAGAATAGTATAGGAAAGGAGGAAGCCAAAGAACTTACATGCATGACCCATGGACATGAACTAAGGGGGGGTGGGATCACTGGAGGGGAGGGGGGTACTGGGCAGAGGGGAGCAAATGGGAAAAAATTGGGACAACTGTAATAGCATAATCGATGAAATATACTTAAAAAAAAAAAAGACTTTACTTTTTAGAGAGGAGAATGGAGGGAGAAAGAGAGGGAGAGAAACGTTGATTGTTTCCTTCTCACTCATGCCCCAAATAGGGACCTGGCCTGCAACCCAGGCATGTGCCCTGACTGGGAATCAAACTGGTGACCTTTCAGTTTGTGGGACAGCACCCAAACCACCCAGCCAGGGCCCCAGAAAATTCTTCCTGAACTACCATCAGCCCAAGGACTGATTTGGGGGGAACTGCTGGGTAGACTAGCAACAAAATACTTCTAAGTTAGCTGCATTCTGGACATGCTGCGTATTCCTCTGGCCACCCACCATGATGATTCCCTTCTGGCCATTTATGGAGCACCATCCGCCAAACACATAGTAGAGGATTCGAGGATACTATTCTGATTAAGACACAGTCTGGGCTGCCAACCGAGTGACCGAGTTGGGGAAAGAGATGTGCTTCCCTATCACCAACCCTCCCCACCCCTGCCTCATATTACCTATAATAAAAATAAATTCTATGATGAATCTGGGAGGGAGTGTTAGATAAGATAACATTTTATTCTAACTTTAGAGTCTTTTCCAATCTCTCGTGGCCTGTGTTTCTAGGTAAACATATTGTTTTGGGCTCAGAAGCCTTAGCTGTGTGGCCTTGGGCAAGTCACCGAACTAATTTGTTTCATTTTTGCACTGTAAAATGAAAATAATAGTAACATCTACCCAACAGAGTTATTGCAGGGGTAACAATATTTATAAAGTGTTAAGTACAACGGCAAGTAGTGAGCTGCTGGCTTCATGATTATGACTGAACTTCAGTAGAATGGGCTGGAGAAGGCAATCCGCAAATACTCCGGCTTTCATTAAGCATTGTCAGGCTGCGATGACACCGCACCAGCACAGAAATCAAGAGGACGCTCTGCCTGTGATCACCTGGGATGGGTTGCAGGGTATTGGAAAGAATATTTGGCTTGGTGTCAAGAGCTGGGTGCTGGGAGTGCCTCTTCCACTAACCCACTGGGCGTGTCGTATCACTTTCTTCAACTGTAAGACAGAAGAGGCAGAACCATCCTTTCTACCTGAAGGAATCTTCCAAGATTCTTTGTTATGTTGCACTTTTCATCTTCTCATTCTTTGGATTTGATTGTTGATTTGGGTTTTTTCCTCAGTGTTCCCTAAGAAGCTTATTATATTATATGTGTGCATTTATGTTTCAGTTACTGACGATTTTTAATGAATCTTGTTTCACCCATAGGTGAATTTCCATAGCACTTTATATATGACTTCCTTAACACACTTGACATTTCTGTCTTGTACTACATGAGTGTGTTTTATTTTCTCTGCTAGACTTTAAGCTTATTGAGAGCAAGAATTTGTTACGTAACTAATTTCTCTTAGTATTCCTAGCTTTTAGAGGAATGATGATTTTTTTTTTTTTTTTTTTTTACATGATTGGCCTCTAGGTATTCTTGGTGTGAATGAATGAGAATACTGAAAAAAAGGTGGAAAATGATCCTCTCCATCAAATGTGGTAATTGCCAGCTCTGTTTTTTGTTCACTATAATTAGACAGGTAGATGGAAAGAGAGGTAATTCTATTTTGTTAAAAGCAAGGAAGCTTTTCTATATCTCCCAATTTTGAAAAATGAACATTTAAAACTTTTTGATGAGAAAAGTAGGGTATTTTTACAAACTGGAACTGGATTTCAAGGTGCTAATAAATTCTTCCATCCCAATTTTCATTTCATCTTCCACATTTAAGCTCCTAAGTAAATAGTATGGATAAGATGCTCAGTCATGTGCGTATACTTATGGTGCTGCTATTTTGCCAGTTCATACAAAGCTCACTTTCCCTCATGTTTGTGTAAAGAACTGTTTTAAAAATGTTTATTTAAAAATGCACAGAGAATAGTTTCTTTGACACAACACCAAAGGCACAAGTGACAAAAGAAAAAATAAATTTAAAAAGATAAAAATAGACATCACCAGAATTAAAAACCTTTGTGCTTCAGAGGATACCATCAAGAAAGTGAAAAGACAACTCACAGAATGGGAGAAAATATTTGGAAACAATATACCTGAAAAAAGGCTCGTATCTAGAATACATAAAGAACTGTTACACCTTAATAATAAAAAGACAATCCATGAAGAGAGTGAGGAGACAAGCCATAGAATGGGAGAGAACATTTTCAAAAAGACATATCTGAGAAAGGACTGTTGATGAAAATATACAAAGAACTCAAAACTCAACAGTTAGAAAATGAGCAACCCGATTTTAAAGACGGGCCAAACCCTTGAACAGACCCCTCACCAAGGAACATATGCAGATGGCGCTCCCCGACCCTGCCAGCACACCCACGTCTTTCCTTCCCCTCTTCCTCCCACAGGCGGGCATCGCCTAAACTCTCAGGGTCCCCACGAAATTGCAACCAGGGTAACAATGGACAGCAGCTCATCCTGGGCTAGTCCCCAGAACCGGTCTCCAAAGCCCCTTTTTCTCTGACTTCCGTGAGCCAAAGCAGCCCCACCTCGGCTCTTCCATTGCTTCTTTTACTGTAAGCCCTTCCTTGTTTCACTGTCCCTGGCTTTGATTTTTAAAAAAGTAAATGTACAGATGGAAAGTCAATCTATGAAAAGATGATCAACATCATATGTCACTAGGGAATTGCAAATCAAAACAATATCTCACTACACACCTATTAGAATGGCCCAAGTTCCCCAAACTGACAAATGCCAAATCTGGAGAGAATGTTGATCGGCAGGAACTCTCCTTCACTGCTAGGGATGGGGAGGGGTGGCGGGCGGAGCGCAAAATGGTACGCTCTGGAAGCCAGTCTGGCAGTTTCGTATAAAGCTAAACAGACTCTTACCATATGATCCAGCAATCATGCTCCTTGGTATTTGCCCAAAGTATTTGAAAACGTATGTTCCCACAAAAGTCTGCACATGGGTATTTATAGCAGCTTTATTTATATTTACAAAATTTGGACGCAACCAAGATGCCCTTCAGTAGGTGAATGGGTAAATAAACCATGATACATCCAGGCGATGGTATATTATTCAGCGCCAAAAAGAAATAAGCTGTCAAGCCATGAAAAGACATGGAAGAACCTGAAATGTATATTACCAACCGAAAGAAGCCACTCTGAAAAGGCCGCTATAACTGTATGTCAACTACATGAGATCCTGGAAAAGACAAAACTATGGCATCAGTAAAGAGATCATTGGTTGCCAGTGTTAGGGAGGCCAGAGGGCAGAATGGGCAGCGCATAGAGGATCTTGTGGACAGTGAAATTATTCTGTATAATGTGATAATAGTAGATACATATCATTCATTGGCATTTATAGAATGCATAATACCAAAGGCGAGCTCTAATGTAAACTACGGACTTTGGGTGATAATGATGTATCAGTGTAGTTTCATCAGCTGTAACTAACTGTAACCATTTTGATAACTGATGGTAGGGGAGTTGTGTGTCACCATGCGGGGGTAGGGGGGCAGAAAGTGTATGAGATTGTGCTTTCTGCTGAGTTTTGCTGTGAACCTAAAACTTCTTTAAAATATAAAATCTATTAATTCCCTCTGGGGGCAGATTTCCACAGCTGAGATACTTAAATATATATATATATATATATATATATATATATATATATATATATATATATTTATTTATTTATTTATTTATTTATTTATTTTTAGAGAGAGGGACAGAAGGGAGAAAGAGAGGGAGAGAAACATCGATATGCCAGAGATACATTGATTGGTTGCCTCCCACACACCCCCAACCAGGGACATGGCCTGCAACCCAGGCATGTGCCCTGACCAGGAATCAAACCAGCGACCTTTCGGTTCTCAGGTCAGCATGCAATCCACTGAGCCACACCATCCAGGGCTCCCTCTCAGTTTTTATCTGCCACACATGGGTGTGGGACCAGGCCATTACGCATCTCTGTGCCTCCTACCAGTCTCAATGTGGCTTCTTCTTTATATCTTTAGTTGTAGAACTTCTGTTCAGCTAGATTTGAAGTGGTTCAGAATGGTGTTCGTTCTGTAGTTTAGTTGTATTGAATATTTTTTATGTGGTTGTGGGAGGATACGAGCGTCCCATTTACCTACACTGCCATCTTGATCAGAAGCTCTGAATTCTTTCTTTAAGCCATTTGTCCCTGTTGGCTGGAGTCTCCTGGCTGCCGTGCTTGTTGGCCAGGATGCCGGATAGTCCTCATCTGTTGCTTCTTCTCCCCAGTGTCCAACAAGCACCCGTTTGTGGATAGCAACCTTCTCTACCAGTTCAGAATGAACTTCCGGCGGAGGCGAAGGCTCATGGAGCTGCTCAACGAAAAATCCCCCTCCCAGGAAACTCATGACAGCCCCTTCTGCCTGAGGAAGCAGAGCCATGACAATCGGAAATCGACCAGTTTTATGTCCGGTAGGTCAGTTGCATTGTTTTTTTGGTCACATGCTTTTTTTGTCTTTTGACAAATAGTACAGTAATAACTCCCCGTTGTGAAATTCTGTTCTCTGGCAAATTTTTACTTCTCCATAAATAGAAGTATGCCAAAGAAAAATAAAACACAACCGGATTGTTCCTGAGCAGTCAAATTGCATATCATGAAGTCTGCTATAAAGTTACGTATTTGAATCCTAGAACACTTCTCAAGCTCTCACTCCTACCTTATTTACTTACATTTATAAACAATTGTTATCATTAGTTACCCAGTGTTCTAAATCACGGCACTGAAAAGCTATATGTTTTAAGGATGAATAAGGACTTTCGAGTGCGGATGTAACTAAAAGGTAACTGACTGTCAGTCCATGACGAAAGGGAGACAGAACAAAGAAAAGCTATGACAGGCACAGCAGCCTGGGACGTTCCATGTGAGGTCAGACAGTCATATTGACAGTTAATGTGACAGAAATGACGGTGACTGATGTTCCCCAAGACGGTTGTACTCATTCAGAAGAGGTGAACTTGACATGTCATTCTGTGTAAGAGACAGAGGTGCTTAAAGGGGTATCTTAGCTCCTCTGAAAACTTGACATTGACTTGATTGGCCTAAAGTCTGCAAGCTCAGGGCTTAATCTGAGGGCAAAATGACCATGAGTGCTTTGATTATGTATAGGAAGTGACCATGAGAACACTTGCGACTATATTGAGAATTTTCTGTGCCCCTGTCACTGAGTCAAGCTTGGTTACATAAACATTCTCATTTAATTCTCACAATAACTTGAAGAAGAGAGACTTTTCTTCTCCTCATTTTATGGGTGCCCTAAGGTGTGGTCTTCTGCAAAGTCAGAGTAACTATTCACGTTCTCACTAGTATGAAGGTTTGCCTATTTCTTAAATGGGCCCAACAGACCTGAATAAGTAATGATGATGAAAAGGAGGATATAGTAACCATGGTCACCATCAAAGCCAGCATTTATGTTGTGCCTCACACATGCCTGGCACTAAGCTGAGTTCTCTCCATGGCTTCTTTCATTCATCATTGTTAATATAGCGAGAACAGTTTGCGCAACAGTGATGTAGCCTGGCAACCAAGGAGAGTGGACTGGAATGCACACATGTGAACAATGATGACTTCACTGTACTAGTCAGCAGGGGTGGTAGATGCCATTCAGTGAGTACGTGTACTGTGTGGCCATCACATTCAAAATGACTGAGCAAGTAGAGCAACTGACCTACATCAAATTTCATGTTAAGCTTGAACATTCCTCTGCGGAAACTATTTGGATGATTCCAAAGGCTTTCGGGAACGATGCAGTGAGTGCAGTGCAAATAAAAGCGTGGCACAAATGCTTCAAAGTTGCAGCGAGATCAAGACCATGTTAACTGTACTTTTTGATTAGGAAGATGTTGTCCATCATGTATACCAAACAATTAATAAGTATCCTACAGACCAAACAATTAATAAGGAGCACTACCTCAATGTTCTTCATCGGTTCAGAAATGCAATATGACAAAATTGGCCACAGCTATTGGCAACTGGTGATTGGGAGCTTCATCATGACAATGCATCTGCTCATGCATCACATCTCATGCATTTTTTTTGTGAAACATAAACTCACCCAGGTGACTCAGCCCCCCTATGGCCCAGATTTGGTGCCCTGCAACTTCTGGCTTTTTCCAAAACTAAAATCACCTTTGAAAGGGAAGAGATTTCAGACCATCCTTGAGATTCAGGAAAATATGATGGGGCAGCTGATGGCGATTCCAACAAAGGATTTTGCAGAGCGTTTGAACAGTGGAGGAGATGCTGGGAGAGCCGTGTGAGATCCCAAGGTGCCTACTCTGAAGGGGACTGAGGCATCATTGTCCTATGCACAATGTTTCTTGTATCTTTCATAGTACATGGCTGGATCCTTTCTGGATAGACAATATATATAGTTGAGAGCCAGCCAACTTCATGGCAGAGAGAACCAGATCAGACCATTGAAGCCTCTGACTCACATCCGTTTTCAAAACCTAAAAATGTGCTGTGTATTTTAATCTCCTCTTCCATGACTCTGGGTGATCATGATTTCATATGAAACCAGGAGGCATTTATTAGTACTTTTAATTCATTAAGAGTATAGCCAGCACTTCATTTTCTTCCTGCCAGAGACTGCTTAGCATGGGCATAGTGGTTCTTGAAATACTGTTTTCTGTAGCCAAGTACTTGTACATATGCTATGCAGTCCACTTCTTACACCAATCCTCTGAGATGGCATTATTCCCACTTTACAGCTGGGAAGGTTGAGGCTCTGAGAATGGAAGGGAATGGCCTCAGGTTATGCAATTGGTAAGTGGCAGAGTTGCAGCTCAGATCCTTGCTTTTCTAACTCTGAACTCAGAGTGCCTTTTCTGGCTCAGGTGACTCGCCTCACTGTACCTCGCGGCTGAAAGCCCGTGTGCCCTAGAGACCGCCACCCCCAGTGACCGTGTGCTTTGTGCCCACAGTCAGCCCCAGCAAGGAGATCAAGATCGTGTCGGCAGTGAGGAGGAGCAGCATGAGCAGCTGTGGCAGCAGTGGCTACTTCAGCAGCAGCCCCACGCTCAGCAGCAGTCCCCCTGTGCTCTGCAACCCGAAGTCTGGTGAGCAATCGAAAGGCGGCCCTCCTTTCTGACTGTGACCTTGGGGGACTTGGGCAGACGTGTGGGCTGGGTTCCCTGGGGAGCAGATTCCCAGACCGAGGGAGACTAGCGTGTGGGGATCTTATTACCACGTGTCCTTGGGGTCAAGACCTACTGACTGGAGTTGGGCAGAGGAGAACGGAGCTGCAAGCAGTCTCAATGAACGCTGCTGCTAGCCCCCAGGGGAGCTCTGGCATTGGGATGGCCCTTCAGAGTCATCCAAATTTGGAGAAAGGTAGCAAAGCCTTTGTTCCCTCAAGTTGACCAGTCATTAAGTGTTGGCTGCCCCTGAGAAGAGGACGTGACCTTGAGCAGGAGAGATAGTTGCAAGATATTTGAGGGCATGGGCGGGCTGTCCGCCATCAGCGCCCCAGCCGCTGGGGGTCCTGCAGAAGGATGTGAGCCACACGTCAGTGATCCACACAGCAGAGCAAATAGTGTTTCCCCAGGCTACAGCTGAGGTGAAGATCTGTGGGGCCCCAGCACCCCGAAGGAAGAAGCATGGTCTGTGCAAGCCCAGATGTAGCTGGACTTGACTCTTGGCGCCTTGTGGTTTCAGACTCTACTCATCAACCTCTGTGGCCTTAACATTTCAGAAAAAATCTAAGTACAAAGATTGTTGATGAACTTGGACTTAAGAAGCGATCCTTTCTTGACCTAGTCAGTTTTTCAGCCCCACAGAAACCTGTGGCCCATTGATATTACCAGCTCTTCATGCCCTCTTGCTTCCCTTTACCCCGCTCTATTTCTTCATCTTTCCATAGCTCTGTAAGCGAGGTTTAGGCTTACTTATGTTGGCTAATGGCTTCTGTCTTTTTTTTTAACCCTTTAAAAAGTTTTTATTTTGTGATAATTTCAAATTTGAAAAAGAGTTGCAAGAACAGTACAGAGAACTAGATTCACTAATTGGTCGCCTGTGACCACATTTCCTTTTTCACTCCTTCCCTCTCTCTAGATGTGTATGTATTTTTCTGAACCACTGAGGTTCAGAAAACCTTTTACCCCTAGACACTTCAGTGTGTACTTCCCATGGACAAGGACATTTTCTCACATAACTACAGAACTGTGGGAATAAACAAAGACCCACCAAATGAGGAAAGCAAAGGCTTGCTATATTCCAAGCTGGTTATAGCAAGAGAGTCGGCAACCACCCCTTGATGTTTGGGAGACCCTCAAAGTCAGGCAGAAGAGTGGGGAAGCTTTACAGAGAAAGGAATGGGGGGCTTTGGTGGGCCCTGGCTGGAGGCTGTTGACGTGAGGAAGCTGAAGGCGGGGAATCCATGTGATTGGTTAGGGGTTCTTGTTTGACTTTTTCTGGTTGGTCCTCAGATGGAAGTAGGGACAAAAATTAGGGAAGCTGTCAGTTACTAATCAAGTCCTGGCTATTTTGGCACCAATTTTTACAGAAGTTACTGTTTAGCTTCCTGGATTGTCATTAAGACAGCAAGCTGGCTTTCTGCAGGCCTGACTGACAGCAGGCTGACTACCTGGCTATTCATTGTAGATGATAGGTTGGTTTTCTGGGTTAGCTTCTTTACTCAGCTGGGGTATAAACTTTGAAGCAGGGACCTTTCCCCCCCGTTTGTTCACTGATGGAGGCAGTACAGGAGGCATTCAGTAAAATATCTGCTGAATGAATGGATGGAGGGCTCAGAAGGGTGCCCCTTGACACTGTGTCTGTCTTACAGTCTTAAAGAGACCCGTCACTTCTGAGGAACTCCTGACTCCCGGAGCACCATATGCAAGGAAGACATTCACGGTAGGCTCATTATTTTGTTTTTCTCCTCTGCTACTCATTTTTTCTTGGTCATGTCAACATGTCAGTGTGTTGATGTGTATCTCACCGATGGACTTGAAGAACCTCTTAATTTTCCTTTTGTTTTTGACACAATTATTCATAGTGATGGACTTTCTTGACCCTTGGGCACTAGAATACTTTACAATTTGACATGATCTATTATTGATACAGCATTTTAAACTCCTTTTGATGTGTCCTCAAAAAAGATTTCTATTGCGTACTTACTGTAATATAATTACATATTTTAGGGCAAATGGTAGTACAAATACTGTCAACAATCTCTTCTGTGTTACAGTTAAGTCTAAAAATTATTTAAGACATGAGGAGGGTCTTTAGGCAGAGAAAGGAAACTGGAATAAATTGTTCTACTATAAGGAATAGTGCTTTTGACAACGTTAGCATGGCTTGAGTTATATAAGCAAGCACCTGACTGGGGGCGGGTGGCGGGGGGAACACTGCACACCAGTGAGGTCTCCGGACCACCTGCCCCTTCTTAGAGGTCGTCCAGCCTCCCTCCCACTCCTCCTAGCCCCACGGTTTTCTTCAAACAGAACCCAAGTGCTCTGCTTGACAGCACCTTACCCACTCCGCTTCCCCTGGCCTCTTTCTTCCGTTTCTTCACATCTACATGGACCTCCGGGTTCAAACACTTCTCCTCTTCTAATTCTTATTTTATTGACTCAGTGCGAAAACGATCTTTGCCCACTCGTTCACATTGCAAACATTTGTCAAGGACTGCATCCCATTCTGAGTGAGCACTGAGGAGTGACAATGGGATGGTCCCAGTCATAGCCAATCAACATGAAAACATACAGTTAATCTGTCTCCCTTAGGGGAAAAGGTAAACTGCATTTGGAGGTGAAATTAGGTATAGTGACGGAATAACAGCAAACCCTAAAGCTACTAAAGTGCCTGAAGTCGTTTTTGGGAATGTCCACAAAAGTTACATTGGTTTCCCAGCCCTTCCTTAGTCTGCAGCATTCAAGAGACAGTTGATAGTATTTTTGGTCTTAAATTTCAATGCCATTGGCTAGGAATTGATGTGAATGTGTTTCATCTGTATTTTAGTCAAAGACATGCCTGGGAGCTGCCCAGGGAACCTAACTGCCATTTCTAATAACAATTCTAGAGGAAAAGGCACCCTCTAGTTTCAGACAACTCTTGGACCACCATCTACTTGGAAATTGTGAACTTTGTGTTCTTTTTCACATTTTTTGTCTGTAGAGAACATTGTGTTTCAAGAAATCCAAGACCCTTCATATTTCTTGCCATTAGTAACTTAAATTGTTACTTTAGACCACAGTGAAGTAGCAGGATCATCAAGAATGTATCATTTGGATTTAGGGGAAAAGAGCCAACTCAGTAGAAATTGGGTCTGGAGAGAAGATTCAAACCTGTGTTTAAGACCTTCTGAACTTCCCCTTTGACTCTGGCGTTAAATTGCAGAGCGCCTGAGAAAGAGGCACTCTGCCAGTTACTTCTCCTGTCACAGGAGAAGCTTCCTTCTGCTGAACAAGTGTTTCTTGATCACGTTTGCCTCATAGATTTGCCTGTGTTTATGGCAGAAGCAAAGTGTTCCTTCCACTGCCCTGACAGTGTGGAAATGAAACAGAGAAGCGATGCCATGGCGCGCCCTTAACCCTGGGCTGGCTTTCTCTCTCTTGGAAGGACAGGCGCATGGCCAGGGCCTGTCTGCTGATGGCTAATTGTGGTTTTCCTCTCCAGATCGTTGGTGATGCTGTTGGCTGGGGCTTTGTGGTCCGAGGGAGCAAGCCCTGCCACATCCAGGCCGTGGACCCCAGCGGCCCCGCGGCCGCCGCAGGAATGAAGGTACCTCCACCAGAGCAGTGTCTGAGCCCCTCGTGCTTTGTTTTGTCATTGGTGCCATCTGCCCTTTCTCACCCTAAGTGTTCAGCCTGTTTTTTCAAGTTTCCTTTTCCCTTTCCGGACGGGGTTGACATGGAGCCAGAACCTACGATGCAGCAGCTGGGATGGAAAGGTTTCCTCTCCCTCTCACGGAGCCTTCTTCGCCTGCGGACCTCCCTTGGTTTGTCACGTTTCTTCCCTTAACCAACACTGAGTGTGGCTTAAATCTTATAGAATAACTATACTACTTCTGCTCTATACGAAGCATAGTCCTGTGGGGTCCGTGCAGCCAGGAGCGCACACTCAACCACAGACTGGGTGAAGAGGGACAAAAAGAAACCACGCGTCATGGAATTAATTTGGAAGAAATCGAGATTCACAGTTTGGTTCTGCTGGTCACTCGTTCATTGACTTAGAATAAGTAACATCTCAGGGCCTGTTTCCTCCTCTGGAATGATAATCATATTCTTCCTGCAGTTTTAGTAATTAAATATGTGGAAACAGTTGTTGCAGTCCAAAGAGTGATACAAACAAACAAAAAAAATCAAATGAATTATATAAGATTTTTTAAAGTAATTTTTATGTATTTTTGATACTAAAGTAGTACATACACAGTCAAGAAAATTTGGAAAAGAAAGACAAGCAGGAAAAGAAAATCCCCTATAACCTTCCCTAACTCAGAGATAACCCCTGTTAACAGTTAAGCAGCTTTATTGCAGTATAATTGACGTACAATAAAGTGTAGCACTGTTCACATTTTGATTTACATGCTTCCGGGCTTCTTGTGTGTATTTATGCATATACATATGTGTGTATATAAATAAACATAGGTGCATATACATCTATATACACAAACACACAAATTGTTTTTATTTATACCAGAATGTGATGTAAGAGGAGGTTGACTGCACGTTTTTCTGCTTCAGAACACTTTTATCTAGCGCAGGTTTTCCCCCTGTCATCTGTAAAGCATTCCACAGACGACATTTATCTCCTGATTATCTGGGACCATGGGAGGACGCAGAAGGCTTGAAGGCTACAGGTCCTCCCCCTGTTCATTTCTTCACTACTTTCATCCTCCGCCATCAACCCTCTTCCTGGAGCAGTAAGCCAGGAAAGCAACAGGCATGACTTGGATCTGCACAGCTCTGGTTTCCAGCACCTTCTGTGGCATTGCTTTACTGGAAAAGAAGGGCGGGAGCAGGGGCTGGCTCCCGGGAGCACAAGCACAGGTTACCACCAGTCTGGGTGACCCATGCAGGGATGAGGAGAGGCTGACTCTGCCCCCAATTCAAACACCTCGTTCATACAGGGAGGCACCATTTCCCGAGGTTCTGTGCCCCTCTGGCCAAGGTGGTCTGTGTTAAGAGGCCCTTCCTGCCTCCTCCGCTCTGCAGTGGGCTCAGCACCGAAGGAACCCAGAGCAGGAAAGTTGGCCACGAGCATCAAGGGCGAGGTTTGTATCTGTGCCGAGGCCCATTTGTTCACTTTCTAATGGAACTCTTGGCTGTGGGAAGAGTTTTCTATTTTATTTCCATGGTAAAGTACCTAGTATAAATTATTTTTGGCAGCGCGCATTAGTCCTGAGCGTCCACTCACTTGCCTTGGGGCTTTGATTTAAGCTCGTTTCCTTTGGGGAAAGCAAGGGATTTCTATTGCAGCTGGAGATCTTGTTTTGCTTGGTCAAGTATGTTTCATTGATTTTAGGCATTGTTAATTGATTAATAAATTAACTCCTTAACGTAATATACCCTGATAGGTGGGTAACCGGGCATATTTTTTTCAATTTCGTAAACTTATATTTCATATTTACATTCTTGGTTTCTCGGGGGGTGTACAGTAGTTTTTATATGTTGCAGAGAAGTGTAGAATTCACTAGAGCAGCATTTCCAATATTGTGCTACGCAGCTCTCTGGTCCAACAAAAAATATCCTGTCCTGAGGTTCTGTACACTTTTATTTTTCTTTTTGAAATTTAGAGAGCACATTAGTGTATTATAAGTTCTGTTACATCCAATAGGGAAACTTTTTATATTGCCTATCACAACATTTTATCATTTAATAGAAACATACCAGTGGAATCATAAGATTGTTAAGACAGCTCTATTAACTGTTCTAAGAATCTACTTTTGGTCAAACTCTGTATTGGGATGAATAGATAGAGAGAGAGATATGGATATAGATATATAGATACAGTTTTCAATTGTACTATTGGTTAAGTGAAAATGACAGGGAATGTCATGCCCTTTCATGAACTTGACCTGTGTGTATTTATTTAAATTACCTAGTACATTATTTTCTTATAGAAATCATTGAATAAGTTATTTCCCATTTTGCCATATGTGTTGGTGATAGAATAACTCTATTTACATAAAGAGCCATGTGTATATGTAGTCCAGTCCTAGAGGTTGTTTCCACTAACCTGTCGCTTCCGCAGGGCCTTGTCTGGAAAACTGCAAGGTGGCATGTCAGGCTGTGCTGGCTGGGGACTTGGGCGCCGATCCTAAGGAGCAGGCCCTGACCGGGGCGGTGACTGAGCTGCTTGGTCTGGCTGGTAGCCATTGTCCAAAATCCTGGCCAGAGGCGTCCTCTCAGCACCTCTGACTGGCAAGAGCTGGCCCGGGACAGTGTCAAGTACCTCCCTTTGCCTTCTTTGTCACTCTCCATGCCGAACGCTGCCCCTCAAGTCATGGCCCTGACTTTCTCCTGCTTTCCAGGCCTTTTTCCTCTCATCAGTGGTAGCGCACTTGTTCTTAGAAACCACAAAGGAAGCAGATGTCATAAGAGGCTCCAAACAATAAGCTTACCTTTACTGTTCTCTGAATCAAGACCCACATAAAAGAGAGAGCAGTTCATTACAGCTTTTCTAATAAGTTACTGTATTATTTCATAATACTCTCCTCTCCTCCCATGCTCGGGAAACAATGGCTGTGGTGTCATTGAAATTCTCACCTGAGCCAGCATCTTTGGCTTCGGAGTTATTCTTAGTTTAAAGGTTCTTTTACTTAAAAGAAAAATGAAATGTGTGAACCTCTTGTGTAGAGACCTTTCATTGGCATTACAGCTAGAATGGGGCATGAAATACGAGAACCGTCCAAAGTTGCGTGACTGTCGGACTCTGCACAGTGCCAGGCCATTTCTCTATGTGCCTTCAATTAAAGTCAGCATCGAAGCACTAAAATCCTGGAGGAAGAAACCTGTTTCAGGAGTGGGAATTCTATTTCTTACTTCTATTTTTTTTTTTTTTTCTGCTTTAAAAAGGAATAAAATTTCTTCCAAATGTATTCCACAGGCTATAGTTTAATGACTATCACTTAAACATGGCTTCATATCGCAGCCTTTAATGACATCTTCTTTCTTTAAAAAAAAAAAAAGTCACATAAATTCTAAGCCCATTTCTGGACCACGTTATCTATCATAACTTCATTTTACATGATCCTCTACTAGCTGTTCTTCAGTCTAATGAGGGCAGATTTTTTAAAATTTCACAAACACATCATCATTGTGCCTATGTCTGCCCTTCAAACAAATCTAATTAAATGGCTCTGGCACTTAAAATCCTCTAATAGCTTCTCATTACAATAAGTTCCAGACTCTTTCTGTGGCCTACAGGGTCTATGATCTGGGTCCTACTGGCCATAACCTTATCTATTACCCTGTCTTGCTTACAGCACCATTGGCCTTGCCCATGTCCCTCCCTAAGGCTGGGTGACGGGTTCTGTTGTTGCCATTTAAGTCTCAGATTAAATGTCAGTTTTTCAGAGAAGCCATTTTTAAGTACTCGTTGATAGTCTCTCTGTCTTCCTCCAGTTACCCGTTATCATATTACCCAGTTTGATTTTTTTTAAAGCATAATATTTATCAGACTCTGATATTAGTACTTAGATGTTTAGTATCTATCCACCTCCAGCAGCTCCATAAATGTAGAGACCTTGTCTGCCTTGACTACTATATTCCCAGAACTTAGCATCATTCCTGGCATTGGATAAGTGCTAGAAGCAGATTTGTAGAGGCAGCCAATGAATGGGTGTTTTTATAAAGGCTAAGGAATTCACTCACTGAACACCTGAATTGTGTCCCCACAGATGATATTTAACACACATCCTCTCCTACTGTTCTTACAGCTACTGAAGGTGGGGGTGGGAGGAGGAAGTGCTCTCCCTACTTTGCAAACAAGGAAACCAAAACCCAGTTCATCTCTTCTCTGAGGTCACCCAGCTTGAAAATGTCAGGAGTAGATTCAAACCTGGTTTCTAACCCAAAGCCCTAATAATGCTTCCTATTGCATTATTAAAACAAAACAGAACAAAACCATGAGGCAAAGGTCAATAGATGATATATTCTAACAAAACCTTAAACCCCTTGTAAACAGCTCAGGGATACATGACCTTTCATGGAGAATTTGTTTTCCATTCAAAAGGAATTGTTAGGCGGCCCCATGGTCACCTGCACTGGCTTGAAGGAGGTCAAATAAATAATTTTTATTCTTGGCCCCAGCTCCTTACTCAGGTCAACACTAGAACTTACAGGGTCATCCAAGCGAAAGATGCAAAATACTCACTTTTGTTAGCTTAGTCAAACACTTGTCAGAGCAAACCATTCAGCCTTCAGACTGTGAAGGAATTTGAGCTGCACTTACAAATAAGAAACAAAAGATACTCCTTGCTCTTTTCTGGAAAGTTTATTTTTCCTGGTGGTAATAATTAAATCCTGTGAGAAACCATATTCAGGTTTTCATGCAACCGCCTGCCAGCCCTCAGAGGTATTTCGCAACTCCTGGCTCCTGTCTTGTTTCCTGCTGTGATGAATTGATGGATGTGGACTTAGGGGGCCTCTTTTCTCACTTTGTTTGTTTCTTTGCCTATTTATATAAAAACAGAATTACCTGAGTCAGAGTAAGAAATTAGTGGTCATTGTGTTCATTTCCTCTCCTTTCCAAATTTTTATTTCTTATTAAAGGAAAAATGTCAAAATCCTACTTTTGGTCTTTCCTCCCCATGACAACAAACTTGCATATTTTATGGGCTTTTCTTCCTGAACCAAGAGAGCCCAGGTTGGGCAAACCATCTGATGTGTCTAATTAATTTAGCCAAGACACTTTAGACACTGAAACGGCAAATTGCAGGTTGATGATCAACACAGACGAAAACACAAATGCGTTCTGTGATGCTTTAAAAGTAGTTCCTTTCCAGCTGAGTTTGGGAGAGTCGTATGTGGGACTAAGGGAACTGTGTTCTGCATGGTGCTAGGTCTCACTGGAGCAGAGTCATTGTTGGTCAGCTGAAAGAGGTAGGGCCAGTGTTCCTTTGCTCGCCGTTGGGCATGCCTGGGAGTGGGGACACGCCACTCTGCCAGTGGGGGCTCTGCCCTCTTAGAGCTTCAGGCCTAGTGATTGGTCAGATACTAATCATTCACACAAATATTTAAGTGTAAACTGTGATACGTATGTTGGGCAGGAACATTACTGGGTGTAAGATTCAGAGTCTCAGATAAAATTTTTTTTCCAGATAAAAATTTTGATATGTTTGCACAGTTCATTGATTTTCAAAATTCTATGAAGTCATGTGCTAAGTCTATGATTTTGCTTTTAGCTCCGGTTTCTTAGTTCCAACCACCATGCTACCGGATGAAATTAAATATTGTTGATATTATAATTAGAACTATGGTTCTCAGAGGACAGCCATTGGGAAAAAGTGAAGTGACGGGGAACAAAATGGGAAAACATTCTTTGGGCAGGGTCAAATCACTGGAACAGGACTCAAAGGATGTTGAGTTGATTGAATGCTTTCTTTTGCACATTCCTGTTCCTCCCAGAGTCTCTTCCATCTCAGTAAATAATCATTCCCATTCTCCAAGTTGTTTGGGCCAGAAGTCATGCTTACTTTTCTCTTCTTCCAGTTCAAGATACTTCCCAAATGTATCTCAAATGCATGTGTTTTTCTTCATTTTCCCAAATCCAAGCCGCTGTCATCTCACCAGGACTAGAGTGGTTCTGTCTGGTCTCCTTACATCTGTCCTTGCAGCCTCATAATCCATTCCCCACCCTACAGCCGAAGGAAGTCAGGTTCTGCCACTCTCTTGTTTGAGGTCCTTCATTGGTTTCACATACCCATTTAGGAGGAACTCTGAAAGCCTTACCACGCCCTACACAGTCCCACATGGTCTGACTCTACCTGGCTTTCAAATCTTAACTCCTGCTACTCACCTCCTTGTTCACCTCCATGATCATCTTTCAGTTTCTCAAACCAGTGATTGTCTTCTCTCTGTAGGGCTTTGGCACTTGCCATTCCTTCCTCCTAGATTTCTCTTCCCATGGCTTCTCACAGGTGGCTCCTTATCTTCTGCACCTCACCTTACCTGTCTCCCTCTTTTTGTATTGGATGGAAATTCTTCATAGCGTTTCTATTCACATCTCATTGGCTGGAGTTGTGTTGTGTGGTCATTTCAAAGGGGGATGGAAATTTGAGTATTTAATTTTCCAACTTTTAAAGGGCAAGAGATAGCCAACCTATCAGATGCAGAGTTCAAAACACTGGTGATCAGGATGTCAGAGAACTCATTGAGTATGGCAAAAACATAAGGGAAGAAATGAAAGCCTACACTAAATGAAATAAAGAAAAATTCACAGGGAACCAACAGTGAAGGGAAGGAAGCTGGGATTCAAATCACCAATTTGGAATATGAGGAAGAAATAAACATTCAACCAAAACAGAATGAAGAAACAAGAATTCAGAAAAAATGAGGAAAGTATAAGACAACTCTGAGACATCTCCAAAAATGCCACCATCCCAATCATAGGGATGCCAAAAGGAGAAGAGGAAGAGCAAGAAATTGAAATTTTATTTGAAAAAATAATGAAATAAAACTTCCCTAATTTGGTTAAAGAAATAGACATACAAGTCCAGGGAGCACAGAACATCCCAAACAAGTTGGACCCAAAGAAGACCACACCAAGACACATCATAATTACAGTGCCAAAGGTTAAAGATAGAAAATCTAAAATCAGCAAGAGAAAAGCAGAGAGTTACCTACAAAGGAGTTCCCATAAGACTATCAGCTGATTTCTCAAAGAAACTTTGCAGGCCAGAAGGCGCTGGCAAGAAGTACTCAAAGTGATAAATAGCAAGGACCTACAGAAGATAAAAACTATAAACATTAAAATGACAACAAACTCACAACTGTCAACAAGTGAATCTAAAAAACAAAAACAAACAGCAAATAACTAGAATAGGAACAAAATCATAAATTTGGAGATCATTTCAATGGTTGTCAGCTGGGAGGGAGAAAAAGGAGAATGAGGGAAAAGGTGCGGGGATTAAGAAGCATAACGGGAAGGTACAAAATAGACAGGGGGGTGTTAAGAATAAAATAGTAAATGGAGTAGCCAAAGAACTTATATTCACGACCCATGGACATGAACTAAGGGAGAGGGTATTGCTGGAGGGAAGGGGTAATACTAGGCAGAGGGGGCAAAGGGGGAAAAATAAGGACAATTGTAATAGCATAATCAATAAAATATACTTACAAAAAAGGTAGTTTTTCCACTTAACATTCTTGGGCACCTGTAATGCCCTTTCAGTAGATTTAGTATAAAACTAGGCAAAATAGTTCTAAGTAAATTTAAGTAATATTTATTGAGTGATAGTGCATTTATAATAACAATTCTGGGACATAGGTATTTTCTCTATTTTTACAGATAGAAAAAATGAGCTTCAGAGGGTTGGGGGTTAAGAATTTTGACTAAGGTTAAGACTTGTGTATGAATTCAGATATGCTTGGATCTAGATCCTGTGCTGTAGAGCCATTATTGTATATGTTTAGAACTAAATATATCAAGAGAAGGTATAGACAAAAAATGCTCTTAATGTCATAGGGGTTTAGGTGGTCTTGTGGAAGGAAGCATAGTATTGCATTCGGGATCATTCTGCATTGGCTCTCATTGTACTGCTACATCCTTCAAGAATATAATACTGATGGATGGCATTCTGGCACGGTAATAAGTTCAAATCCACAAAGTGTTTAAAAGTGAAAAGACTGAGCTTTGGAAACTAGAATGAATGTGTCCTTGTCTTTGAATGTTCTATATCCCAAAGATGTGAGCAGCCCAAATCTGTTGATCATTAGGATGTCATATGAGACTCCGCATTTGAGCTGTGCTCCTGGATGAGTATTTTCTCTTGGCAAGAGGCCCCAAAGCATGAACCCTAGATTGTGATGATACCAAGAGGAGAGTCTGGTGATGTGATTATCCATGGCCTTGGGCAAAGTCTGTGCTGAGCATCATCAGACACCTGTTCCACTCAGGGCTTTAGTTTCTCGTTTTTCCTTATTCTGTGTTTCATCTGATGTTGGTTCAGGTTCTAATTCTGTCTGAGCCTCATCTCTATTGACATGTCTGTCTTTGCATCAAGACTTTATTTTCTGTCCCTCCTGTCCTTCAGCCCCCAGGCATGAACAAACTCCTCTCACTAGTGCCACTATGGAACCAGAGTGCAGTCTGTAGAAGACCTGCAGACTGACAGGGACCCTAAGATGCTCTGACCCCCACAGGACCTCTCTGGGTCTTCTGATATCACTTTCAAACTGCTTTGACTTCTGGGAGGTAAAGGAAGCCACGGACAATGTTTAATGGTTGTTGGTTAGCCTTTAGCCTTGGCTCTTACCAGGATTTTGCACTGGGCAGATTTATAGATGAAATATGTTTGAAATTCACCCATATATAAATGTCTGTTGAATTGCCAACACCAATGGTAATATTACTTACACTACCGATAATCAGAAACTTGGAGCCAGAAAGATTCTGCTGGTTCTTAACGTGATCTGGGGGTTATATGCTTCTTTGAGAATCCAGTGACAGCTATGGATCCACTTCCCAGGATTTTAGGGCGGGGTGTGTGTGTAACATTGCACACAGTTTAATACTGTTTGTGGATTGCCTGAAACTTATGCAATGAAACTGGAAGAAAAGAAAAAGAATTTCCCAGCCTGGCCTCTTTGTTGTATACGTAAAGAAAGTGAGGCCCATGGAAGCGAAATGACCCATATCCAGGGGTGAGTGTGATCACCAGACTCAGGTTTGATTGCCTCTGACCACGCTGGTAAATAAGATGTATGTATCGTAATAGATCGACTTCAATACCTGACCTGTTGGGCATCCATTTATGTTATTTCCATCCCTCTTCTACAGCACCTGTACCATCATAGTCATTTCAGTAGTATGAGTTTATTATTGTCAACTGGTTTTAACAATAATTATTAACAATACTAGTGCCTTTCTTTTGTAAGATATGTGTCAGAGAATGTTACCTTTATGACTGAATTCTCACAATGTCCTGAAATAGAGCTCAGTACTATTAATTCCATTTTACTTGTTAGAAAAAAATCAAGACCTGTGTAGATTGTTCAGAGCCAGGTGAAGAGTGAATTCCAGTTCTTCCTGTGCCATGAATTGTACTTTGGGGTATTGGGCTTACAAATAATCATCTTGTATAAAAGAGACATGAACAAGAACACAAAAATCCTTGAGTGTTTCTTAACCTCCACTGTACCTCAGGGAAATTCCACAAAAATGCGCAAGAATTGGATTCATTGTTCTGGAGTGAGGCCCAGACATAAGCACTTTTCAGAAACCACCAGGTGATTTTAACGCACAGCAGCCGAGAGTGCCAGCTACCTCCCAGGCCTCTGGACGGGTGGATACGATGCTGCATAATGAATCCCTGCATGTTGGATGGAGGGCTGCATGGATTTTCATGCCTCAAATTCAAATGAAAGGCAGTGTTCCACAGTTTGATTTTGAAATACATTGCGAAGGCATATGGATGGTGGACTTTGGGTATTGAGGTATTTCCTCACAGCATATTATCAGTGAGAAGCACACTAGAGAATATATTGGTTCCAGTTGATGTCAAAATTGGCATGGAGCAAAACAACCAACCAAACCTCAGTCTTTGAGCCCGTATTGCTCACGCTGGCATCTTCGCTGCTCTGCGTCCCTACAGCTGTGCATGTGCTGTTCAAGAAACCTGGCCTTGCCGAGACCTGGAAACCACCCCAATGTCCTTCAGTGGATGAAAAATTAAAATACAGCCACACCATGAACTCCTTAAAAGGAATGAACTATTCAGACATACAACAGTATGAATGAACCTCCAGAAATTTATGTTGAATTTTTAAAGTCAATCTGAAAAGCTTACATACTGGGTGATTCTATTTCTATAACATTCTTAAAATTTCACAATTGTAGAAATAGAGTAAGAGGAATGGTTGCTGGGGTGGTTAAGGACTGGAGGGGAAGGGACGTGGGGACAGCTGCAGAGGGCAATGTGAAGGATCCTTGGCATGCTGCAAATGTTTGGTATTTTGACTATGTCAATGTCGATGTGCTGGTTATCGTATTGTACTATACTTTAACAAGATGTTCTCAAGGTGGGAAAACTGGGCAAAGGGTACATGGGAGCTCTCTGTATAACTCTTTTCTTTTTCTCCTCTTTGTATTGTTTCCTGCAATTGCATGTAAATTTATCATCTCAAAATAGAACATTTAACTAAAAATTTTTTTTTTAAATTTAAAAAGGAAAGGAACTGGCACCCCCTAACTGGCAGCATAAACACAGCTCCTGTTGCAGGCCTCATACCTGGGGTGGAATTTCAGGGTGGGGTTGCAGCCCCATTCCATGGGGAGGCTGCCGTGAGCAGCTGTGGCCGGTCCCCTGGGAAGGCTCCGCGGTGCCCTGTCCTCGCTGAGCAGCAGAGGATTTTAAAAAGAAAGGATAACATATTGCATTCTGTAACAAAGCACGTTTAAGGGGTGGAGGTGAATTCCATATTAATTCAGATATACTTTGGGCCTTTAGTTTTAAAAGATGGATGAAAATGTTTCCTTTTTTCCTCCCTCTTCATACTTTGTCCTGGAGCCCCGCGACTTGGCAGAAGTCGTGCTGACTGATGGCAAGTTCACAGAGCAGAGTTTAAATGGGGCTCTCCCGCTGGGGTGGGAAAGCCAGCCGTCTGCATAAGGCAAGCCCATGGCAGAGAAGAAAGCTGCCTTTGTCACAGCCCTGTGACCAGCTGTGTTACCAGAGTGAGACCACAGCGCCCTAACGAGACTGAGTCCTACGTGAATGGCCGCCTGCACATCCCCACAGCTGGGGTTGAGGAGATCAAGTTCCACCTCTCAGGGCCAGAATCATCAGGAGAAGGCACACAGCATGTTTTGAAGGCATGACAGTCTCTTGCCTTCACCAGGTCAGGGGAGGTGGAGGCCCACGGGGTACCCTGTCTGAACACTGGAATCCAGGGCTGTGGGCCCATGTGTGAAACATGACTTACGTGTCTCAGATTCTGAAGATTCTGAAGTTTATCTCTCAGGAGCTTCTGATCCTATGGAAATAGGATATATATGGAGAGAAATAGCTGGAAAAAATACACAGTTGTCTATAATTAGGTGTTTCTTTTGTTAAAAAGATTTTATTTATTTATTTTTAGAGGGAGGGGAAGGGAGTGAGAAAGAGAGGGAGAGAAACATCAATGTGTGGATGCCTCTTGCACACCCCCAACCAGGGACCTGGCCCACAACCCAGGCATGTGCCCTGACTGGGAATTGAACGGGTGACCCTTTGGTTCGTAGGCCAGTGCTCAATCCACTCAGCCACACCAGCCAGGGCAGGTGTTTCATTGTGCAGTAATAGTTTCCTGCCCAGTGCCCACTACTTTACCCATCACCTCTGTGTCTGTCACTCCCAAAGGGGACTCTATCTCAAGCCCTCTCAGAGCTCCAGGCCGATATTCCATCTCATCCTGGACCCTGGGCCAGCATATGTCATCAGCATGCTATTGTCTCTGAGTCCCTCCTCATCTTTGCCTTAAACTTGCTTCTCGTATTAACTCTCAGCCTCTATCCTCACACCTGTCACCGTCTTCCATTTGTACACCTCCCTTCGATGCCGCCATTACAACTTGGCTTTGGGCTCTTTCGCACTCTCTGTTAAGCCTGGGCGACTGGCTCCCTTTTCAGACATCTTTTAGAGGGTCTGGTGGAGGGTGTGGGGGTCCTTCCTGTTAGCAGGGCCAGCAGTGGAAGGAGGAGTGGACACAGAGCAGGAGACAGCAAGGACAAGCTGGAAGCAACCCGCCCTCTGCATTTCTCTCCCCCCTCGATGGAAAGTGAGAGTGGGGTGTAACCTGTCAGCATCTCTGCGTATGTATCAATAGCTCCTCTTTTCTACTCATTTCATATCTCCTGGACCTTCAGCCAGCGCCTCCATTGTTGACGATCCCCAACCCTTTATTCCTGGTTGGGTGACTGTGGCTTTCATTCCCACAGGGTCTAGATGGGGCTGTAAGGGAAGAGCGTGCAGACCTCTCTGGGAGGCTGTGACCTCATTGGCTGGTGCGGGGCTTGAAGACACTATTGGTCATCAGAGCGGCCATTCAGGCAAGAGAACGGTGTAGAGCAGCACAGAGCAAGGACGGCTCGAACGCCACAGCCCCCGGGTCAGCCTCTCACTGTAACCACGGCAGCCGTGAGCCATGTTTGCTGCTCCCACCTTCCAGACACTACGCTGACTCCTTCTTGGGATCAACTTGGGCCTGGAACTACACTGGAACGGGAGTCCAGGGCATACAGTTCTAGCTTGGTCGGCACTAAGCTCCTCCTTCCTATTTATATTCATGTTCTTCATAATATCTGACCAAAAAAATGTCCTCAGCAGAAGCGAGGGGAAGGAATGAATATGTGATCCATCCAGGAAGGGAGAGTATAGGATGGCCTCTGATAAAGGGGTAGAGAGCTCTCATTGAGTATTGTCCCTTGTATATGCTACTATGTATGGAATTGTAAGACATTATCTAGAATCTTCTACCACTGTCTCTGTAAGCAGATATTGTCTCAAACTTGTAACTTCCTTCTTGCTCCTTGGGGCAGGGACCCAAAATGGATGAAGCGTTCAAAATAGAAGCTCTGGCCATTTCTCTCCAAACTCCTAAAAAGAACTTGTTCTAGCGAACTGTAGTTGTGTACACAACGTGGCTTAGTTCAGCTACTTCATAAAAGACAGGTGAAATATGATCAGGCTAAGTATGGCCATCTGGAAAAGTTTCCTGGAAGCATTTTTTTTTTCTTTCTTTTTTTTTTTTTTTTTTGACTTAATAGAAATTTATTTTCTTACAATTCTGGAGACAAGAAGTCTGAGATCAAGGTGTTGGCATGGTTGGTTTCTTCTGAGGCCTGTCTCCTTGGCTTTACATAGCCATCCTCTCCCTGTCTTCATATGGTCCTCCCTTTATACTTCAAATTTCCACTTCTTCTTTTGTTAAATTTTTTATTGCATTTAGTGGGGTAGCATTGGTTAATAAAATTATACACATTTCTATAATACGTACTTCATCTTGAAAGCATTTTTTAATGCCCAGAATAGAAGTCAATTTTCCAGGGTTAGCCTATAAATTAATCACTTTCTTGCGTAAAGACTTTGCAAGGGAGTTGGGTCCTGACTAAGAATCCAGTGGTTTGGCCTCAGAAGCAAACATGTGAGCTGGCCTAGAGGGGAGACCGGTGAATGTAACGTCTACAGGCATAATGGGGAGAAGGAACCAGTTTTTGTTGAGCATCACGGTGGGCACAGTGCTAGTTGCTTAATATGTGTCATCTTCTCCAGTCTTTGTCACAGTCTTATGAGCTGGATATTCGCTATAGTTTACAGTTCAGGTTGAAAGAGTTTAAGTCAAAGCCTCTGGCTGTGCAACAAAATGTCAGAGTCAGGAGCCAAACTTGCCCAGGTCTGTCTGGACCCAGAGACCTTGGTCTTACTGTTATGTCATGGTGTCTCTCAAATGTGTTGAAATTATTTTATTTTTCTGAACCTCAATTTCTCTCCATCTGGCTACTCTTGGCAAAAATATGTTACCAACTCTGCCAGAGGTTAGGTGTTTCTCTGTGAATCGAGATATTGGAGCGAGCACCAGTCTTCAAATCCATACAGTCTCTGGGACTGGCGTGTGAGGCACCTACAGATGAGGTGATCTAGAGTATAGCATAGAGCCATCCATGCCCATTGTTCAGTACTAGACCGTGGGAGGTGGGAACTTTACTCCCAATCTTTAGCCAAGTCGCTGTGAAACTCTTAATCCTTCGGCCCAAGTTCTTGAACTGAGGCAGCCGCGATTAGCCTGATTGGGGACCATGGCCTGAGCCCACAGACCACTTGGTCCTGCATCTTGCATATAGCCCAGGTGCTGGTAGAATAAGGAGGGTTCTAGAGCAGAAACCAGAGACTCGGATCTCTCACCTGGAGGCACTTGGCTCCCATTAGCTTTAGCAAAGAACGTCTAAGGTTACTTAGTCCAGATCTTGTCACACCCATGCTCAGTCCTGTTTATAAGCCTTTTACTTCTACTTGTCCCACCAAAACACTGTCAGTGGGGTGGTGGCCTGTGTGTCTTTGCAAAAAGCACAATGACTTATGGGTCGGCGGCGGCGGCGGCGGCAGCCGTCCGTCTCGAGAGACGATGGTGTAGCGTCTTAAGAGTCCATCTGCACCGCCGAGAATGGTTGTGCAGTCCGACTCGGGAGTGACATGATATCTGTCTCCTCCCATGTTGAATCTAC
The DNA here is from genome assembly GCF_987537825.1 of Furipterus horrens. Classification (NCBI taxonomy): domain Eukaryota; kingdom Metazoa; phylum Chordata; class Mammalia; order Chiroptera; family Furipteridae; genus Furipterus; species Furipterus horrens. The sequence continues at coordinate 12,938,408 of NW_028327177.1, read as the reverse complement.
ATCTTGCGATGACGCTGGAGTGTCCTCTCCAGTGAAGCTGAAGCTACAGTGCCTGGGCAGGGTGATATTGAGGGTCTGCTATTGCCCATGCAGCAGACCCCCCCTCTCTTCGCAGCTGAAGGGTCCAAGGGAAAGACGGAGTCAATACAGCTTGGCTTCAGGTGCGCCGCAGGAGTTGCCGGTGTTGACTACAACGTCAAACCGCCTTAGGGACTCCGGCTCCGGATTTTCTGTCGGGGTTTACTCCCTTAGCCTTTCCCCTGAAGAGGTATGCCGCAAGGCAGCGGAGGTTTTTTGGAGTCAGAGTTTTCCTTCTCTGATGTGCCCTGACTGGAAGATCGAACCAGCGACACTTAGCTCGCAGGCCGACGCTCAATCCACTGAGCCAAACCAGCCAGGGTTACAATGACTTATGGGTGTTAACTGGCTAATAGTAAACATTCTAAGGGCAAACAGCTAACTGGGTAAAAGATTCTTGTGGAGGAAAGAATTTGGGGTCAGGCTGGAAGTCCCACCTTCTGGAGCCTCTTTCCGTTCAGTTGTAAGTGCCTGTGGGAGTTGATAACATGTGTTGAGAGTGTTTCCTGCTGTTGGAAGCCCCAAGGGGTAATGACAGGTCATTCTAAGGAACTTTCTGTATCTCCAGTATAAGCCAGCTTTGTATGGAGACCAGAGAAGAGGGTGAGATAGCTAATTTGCATGTCCCCCATGGTATCAGGGCTCTAGGTGACAGGTTCCTTCCCTTCAGTAGTAAAGGAAGTCTATGGACTCTTATTATAATGTCAGATGTCGCTGTTCTTTGGTGCACAAACACTTCTCGTAACCTTAGAAATCACCAGCTCAGGAGCATGCTGTCTGTCTTAGCACCAGCAGGTCTTGGAAGTGGCCCTAGTGCAGTCATGAGCTGCCTGGGGGAAGGTGGCAGGAGCCTCCAGGGTAAGCCGCAATCCTCCCTTCTGCCCTAGCCGCATCTCAAGGGAGAATTCCCAGAAAGGCAAGTTTTCTTCCTAACTGGGGAGTCCAAGTACTATGGACTCAACCAGGGTTCCCCATATGTGTCCCTGCTTGAAGTGCACCACAGTCTCCCCGTGGGGGACCCCCACCACCACCACCACCCCAACATCCGGGCAGAGTGGACCAAAGCCGAGCCTAGCTCTGAAATAGACCTTTGCTCCACTGGGGCCGCAAAGGCAGGTTCTGTTCGAAACCAGCAGGCACTTGGAATTGCTCAATTTGAGACAAAAATTCTTTGGAGTCACTTTTTGTTATTGTTGTTTTATTGTGAAAGGAAGTCATTCTTACACGGGCTTGGCTTCCCTGCAAGGCCGATTGCACAGTCTGTTCCGTGGGGAACCGCATCGCCACACAGCGTGCTGCAACTGTATGGAGCTCAGAGGAAGTTCGGTCATTCTCCGGAGAGAATCCTGTGTCCGTCCTGGGACCGGATCTCTGCCTCCTCCCACAGCTCCGCTCCCCAGCCAGTTGCATATTTAGTGGAGAGATTTATGGCACTGAAACCGCAGTTGCAAATTTTCTTTTCTTTTTTTTTTTCTTTTTTTCCAGGAACTGTTTTCTGCTGTCAGGGAGGGCTGATACACACGACAGAGTCCCGCAGTTTATTTGCTGCAACAGGGACCAGAAGTCCCGAGTAGTATCCAGGCTAACTATGGACGTTTTTGTAAACTTAAAGCGTTCTATAGATGTAAGGACTTCTTTCTACAGATGTAACTAGCAAGTCTTGACTCAGCTTACGTCTCTTTGGTGAAGGACCTTTTGGATTTTTTAACCAAATTCCACTTGGTTTTTCATTTTTGATCTGAATGAATAACTCCAGTACAACATCATGTCTATTTCCTGAGCCAAAACCCAAATTGATTTTCCTGGGTGTGGACCCATGCAATGGTTTCTCTCTGTTTCAACAATCTACGCTCATTGGACTGTTGGAGAGGGAGAGATTATGCCGGAAGCAGGGTAGAAGAGAAAAGCCAATAAATATTCACTAGAATTAAACACTGGGCTTAGCAGTTAATCAGATATGATCTTCCTGATAAACTTGATCCTCATTTTACAGATGAGTAAAATATACTTAAAGAATGTGTAACTTGCCCAATCATATGACTAATAAATTATAAAAGGTGAGTTAAAACTATTTTTATTGCACTAAATAGAAAATTACAAATTATTTTTTTCAGTCTATTATAAAACAAACTATTACCCAGGAATTCTAAGATCATAGATTAGTTGTCTACTTTTGAAATTTATATAACTTAATCACACTGTGGTCATAGTATTAGATATGTGTCTAGGAGTGAAATTGCTGAGTCATATGTTATGCCTAATTGTTCTATCCTCTATTGAAAGTGGAGCAGAATAATCTCAAACTGTTTTTGTTGAATTGTCCATTTGTCCCTTGAATTCTGTGAATTTGGCTTTATGTATTTTGGAGCTTTTTTGTTAGGCATGTATGTTTGATATATATATATATGTATTTGTTAGGTACAAATGTAATTTTTGATAGATTGAAACTTATCATTATAAAATGTCCCTTTTTTTTTTTTTTTCAAGGATATGTTTATTGGTTTTAGAGAGATGGGGAGAAACATCAATGTGAGAAAGAAACATTAATTGGTTGCTTCTTGTGTGCACCTTGACCGGGGATCAAACCCACAATCTAGCTATGTGCCCTGACCGGGAATCAAGCCCGCAACATTTTGGTGTATGGGACCAACTGAGCCATCTGGTCAGAGCTAAAATGTTCCTCTTTTCTGCAGTGCTACCTTTGTCATAAGTCAAATGCCCATGTGTGAGAGTCAGTTTCTGAACTTTCAACTCTGCTTCATTGGTCTATGTGCCTATATCAATAATATTGTACTGAAGTGTCTTAATAGAATGTAGATTAATAATGTCTTTTAGACTTTCTTTTGTTATTGTTTATAGATCTAAAACACATAAGTGCTTGAGACAGACTCTCATCTTACATTCTTTTATTTGTATGGCTCTGAATCTCAATTTACATATCTCAAATAATGTTCCCTTTCCAAATTAAATGCATGCAAACAGTCTAGTTCTTGGCACATCAGTAACCAGTAAACAAACAAGTGGGTATTTTGGTTTTTTTGTTTGTTTGTTTTTCATTGCAAAGAAATTTAGAGCTGAAAGCCCCTAATAAATATAAAAATTTTCAGCTCAACTTACCAGATGAAGACTTAATGCTTAGAGAAGTGAAGTGACTCAAAGGGACTCAAAGTGATTCAAAATGACTCAGCTCCCTGGGTGCAGAGCTGAGGCCAGAACTTACCTCCTGGTGCTTCCTCCATTACTCTAAGCTTAACTGCACCCTCGTGGAAATCCTCACTGGGGAGGGAGGAAGGAAGGAGAGAATCCCCAGAGAAAAACTTTTTAGGAAATCCATTTGCGCTGTGGATAAGCTAAGCTTTATAGGCAAGTGGGGAGGGGGGGTGCCTCACATAGAGCACGGGAACACCCATGCTGGGTGGATCACCTGATACCAACCAACATTCTCACCTCCTACGGAGACAGATGGTTTACTGAATCTTCTGCTGTCCTGTTTCTATTGTGAAGCAAAGATTGCACACCCCAAAGGGCCTGTGCATGGAATCAGTAACACCAGCAAAAGCACAGATGAGGTGATGTAATCACCGTGACAAATGGTGTGGTTTGGGGCTTGCTGGCTGAGTTATGCAACATGGTTACCCCACTGATTGTGCGCCCTACATTCATGCTGTCTTTCCCCCTGGAATCTTTAAAATATTCCTCCAGGAGCCATGAATCTTCACCTCAATCTGGCAGAAGATCGGAGCTTCCTACAGTGAGAGGGACCTTCCTCCTTCTCCTGCAGGTTGTAAAGAAACATGGTTGTTTGAAGGCTGGTAGAAGCTACCCTGCCAGGACTGGCTCAGATGTAAAGATTGGCCTATGTTATTCTTAAAAGAGGAAACGTGCCTTCTTACTACTCCCGATCATGTTCTTCCCTGCTAATGATGATGGTGGTGGTGAAAATGATAACCAGGCCAACGTTACTCCATTTTCAAGGATGCAGGAGGAAAAAAACCAAATGCCACATTCTGAAGAAACTCAGTGTGAAAGAGGTGCTCAGATGCCAGGTGGGGCATTTATTCGTGTGGCGTCCGAGCCAACTCTCTATTACTTAGAGGAAGAGTAGCCAAGGACTGAAGTGTAGGAGTTGGTAATTAAAATCCTGGCTCTACTACTTGCTAGCTCCAGTTACGTCTCTGAATCTGGACCTTTAACTGTGAACTGGAAATAATAATAATAATAGTAGGACCTGCCTCATAGGTTATGCTGGGAATTTCAAATGAGTAAAGAAGTTTGGGAAAACATTAGGTGTTCTTTTAGCTATTAGGGTGCTGCTCATGTTACCTGGCAAGTTGTGACCTAAGAAGTGGTCTGGCTGTAAACCTTAAACTTGCACAATGCTATATGTCGATTATATCTCAATAAAGGGGGGGGGTTATGTCATGATCCCCCCTGGCTGCCCCCCCCAAAAAAAAAATAAAACAAAAGAAGTGGTCTAGGTGTATGGACCAAATGAATGGCTAGGCTTTCTTTTTCTTTCTAAACTTTAAACATCAATAGCTTTTAAATATTTCTTAACCTACTGATGACTTTCATTGCCTTGGTTCACCCTCAACCTTCTTTGAGTTTTGATACCTTGGCTACCAAAAGCCTCTGTCCGCACTCACAGCAGGTCTGGACGTGGTATGGATCTGCCACATCAACAATCGAAAGACGGGGACTCACATGTGGCTTTAAGAGTCTGTGCGCTCTAACATGGCAGCGGGTGTGGTTATTTTTGGTAGTATGTTTTGAGCAACTTGGGTATTATCTCTGACGATAGTTCTGAACTTCAGCATTTTAAACATTGTTATTAATTTTGAAGTCTAGAAGATAGCAAAATTTGGCTCTAAAAATAATAGACTTCAGGCAACTAATAATTATAATAGGAACTGAAATGTGAGTCTCCCTCTTATACTCGAGGCTGTTAATGGTCGTGGTCTAGAATGTGTTATTAATAACATTAACAGGTGTGGGATGAGCTTTTAAAATAACTTTTGGCAGGAAAAATTCTAGTGTATACGTTATAGCACTGCTTTTCCACATAGTGCTTTATTAGAATCACCTGATATGCTCAATAAAAATGCATATTCTTGACTCCCCCCCTTAAAGAGTCTGGTTTGGTGTGTCCTAGGTGAGAGTCATACATTCAACAAGCCCCCAAGTGTGTGATTACAGTTTGAGAGCCATTACTTTATACTTGGGTGCACTTTTCACTTTAAGCAATTGAACGGTGAAAATGGTTTGAATAGTGTTGCTGTAACTTCTAGCATGCAGCTGCCCCACCCCCAACCCCACCCAAAGCTTTCTCATTGATTATTGGTGCATTTCCTGTCATAAGTAGTGTTCAAGGAAGACAGGCTGGTTGCCCGGCATGGATTTGTCGAGAAGAGTTCTACTTTTAGTGGGAGCTTGATAGGATGATCTCTAGAATACATCCAAGTGTTCTGTCTGATTATGAGTTTAAGTCTGAACTTGCACTTAATACCACGGTTCTGCTTTCTGTATCATTTGAGTTAGATAGGCTTCCATACCCTACTGACCAGGACTCAATTCTTCCTGTATCTGCATCTGTGTCTTTCCTCCTCATTTTTATGACTCTTTCTGTCTCTGAAATTTGATCTCTCTTGGTCTGTCTTGCTAAATGTTTTGTTATTTTCAGGGAAAGCTAAAAGCAGGCTTAACCTTGAATCCTTCCTTTTCCTTTCTTCCTTCAAGGAGGGGGGGCGGGCAGAGAGACCGAGAGATGAGGGTAGCACTCACATGAACACGTGGGCACAGCCATTTCAGGGAAATATCTTGGTGGATACAGATTTCCATGGCAGTGAGAAGTCACTTATGTAATCACAGGTGTAGTGTTTCTCCCCGACCTCACTCCCACTTTGGATAAAACAATGGAATAATTGTGATCTCTCTCCAGCCATCCCAAAACTCATGCAGTTGCACAATCCCGAGGGCACTCAGTCTGTCCGGAGGGGTTGTCAGACATCTGCTAGGACTGGCAGCAGAAAGAGGAATTAGAAGCAGGATTATTTGGTTGGTTTGGCTCCTTATCAGGAGGCAGGCTGGATGGAGTTCAACCTAGGTATTTATCCCAGCTGATCACACCCTGAAATGTGCTGAGTCCTGCCTCCCATGTCCTGTTAACTCTTTCCAGACCTACTGTGGCTTTTAGTAGGTTTCTCCACTGCCCTGTGGTTCAGAGATATCACTTACCTATGACTTAGGAAGGTTTTGCTTTTCCTTTTCATTAAGTTTAATGTCCTTCATATCCCTTCTTCAAGGAGTTAAAGTACTATGGTTTTTGTAGACTGAGTTTAGAGAAGCTACATGAGCTCACGAATGATCACTTGTCTATGAACAGGGAAAATGAGAGAATTATAGTCAAATCTTTGAAAACAGATCTGATAAAGCAGGAAAAAAGCATCTTATCTCCACGTGAATTCTCATTACCACCTATGGGTGGCATCTACGTCTCCTGAGCCCAGGTAGGAGATAATATGTACCTAAGGTAGGTCTAGTCAGACGTTGTCACATGCTGTTTGTCTGCATGTATTTGCCTTTTAATAGAGAAGAAACAATTTTCCCCAGGCTGTGCGCTTCCTGTGGTTACTTGTAATGTGTGTTTATTTGCAGAACAGAGTGTACCATAGATGCTAATTCAAAGTCCATTATAACTGAGTATGTGACATCATTCTACCTGTATTTCTTGATCATTTTGCACATCTTTAGTAACAGGACATTGGAACTGCTGGAACCACAGCAGTTGTTGGGACCACTTAGGGAGAGATGACGTCTCTCCTAACAGACCGGCTCTAAAAATACTACCTTGAAAATAGGCATGATAAAATTTCTTTTGCCTCATTCAAGGAAAGAATTCGAAATAAATGTCTAAGTTTACATATTGTTGAGGATTTTAAGTGACACAGAAAGCAACCTAGCCTTAACTGAGAAAATTGTGGCATTCATTTGAGATAATCAAGCTATTATAATAATCATAACCTATGTATCTTTTTCCATCTGAACAACTGTAAAGCTACTTTTGCCCACCCCTGTATTTGAGGATCTAGACTTCCTCACACTTATACATATAGATATTGTACTTTATTAATTTGTATTTATGTAGAACTGCAGCATCATACAGAGTTCAGATTCCAGATGTAGCATTTAATTCTGTGACCTTGAGCAAATAGCAACTCTGAGATTCAGGTTTTTTAAATAAGAATTGTATTGGGGATCATGGATTGCCAATGACAGAAAACAGCTATTGTAAGGGGAAAAAATAAATTGATTGGAAGGATATCAAGAATGTAGAAGTTTAGAGCATCTAGCTTAATAGAGGTCAGGAGCCAGGACTAATCTGGGGAGCTAAGGCCCAGAGCAAATAAACTTTGTCTCCTGTGTTGCTCAGCTTCAGGTTCAGTGGTCCAGGAGAGAGTCTGATTGGCCAAACTTGAGGCAGGTAACTCCAAAGATAGAGGAGGGCACCTTGATTGGTGTTCCCATCCCTACTGCCCACCACAGGGGAAAGGTGATACCCACAAAAGCTATCAGGTTGCTTTCGGGAGAAGGACAACTGTGTGGCCAAAACCAACAGATGTCACCCCATGGCTATTAGAAGGACTTTTAATAAAGTAGGTAAAGTACCTGGATTGGTGCCTGGAAAAGAATAGGTTTTTAATAACAACAGAATTTATTGAGAAGTTGCCTGCTTCTTTGAAAAGGATCCTACCAGTGATACTCTTCCTCCTGAACTAAATTATAAGCTTCATGAGGGCAAGGGCTCAGCTATTTAAATCTTTATTTTATTTAAGTTCTCCACATACTAGTTGGTACAAAATGTTTTACTTCCCCCCGCCTCAGCACCCCGTGGGTCTTCTTGTGATGTTAATCCTCCCGGAGGAGCCCTCAGGTTCCACAGCACAGGGAACGGTTATAGGATAGAAGTGGCTCAGGATGAGTCTGCTCTAGCCTCACTTTTGTTCTCTGCTGCTCTGGAGAGCGTGTGGGAGTGCAGGAGTGAGACCATTTGTAGGTGTAGGGTAGCCTAGAATCAGTTTTATTTTATAAAAGAGTAAATCAGTCACAAAATTTGGTATTTGAAAAATGAGTGTGTGTGTATGCACATATACAAACGAAAACAAACAATATTTAAAAATAAAATTCAGTTCAAGTTGCCACCCTCCAAGGTTGATAAGAAGTCTGATATAAGATCATTTTGGTACCCCTTGCCCATGTTCTTTCCCTTTGAGATGATACGCCCTCCTGGCGCCCATCCTGGGGTTGAGGCAGTCTAATAAAATGAACCTTAACCAGCATTAGTTACAGTTGCCACTGGTCCTTGCCCAGGGGACCTGCTGGCTGTCCCGTTCCCACCCCTGGATTTCTGGGCATGAGTCCTGAACACAAGTTACTTCAGTGCTCGGCCTCCTAAGCACATAGCTCTTAACCATTCAAAGTTCTGTAGCCCCCAAGAGCCCCCACAATCAAGAGATAGACAAGAATCTCTCATAGAACCAACCCTGCAACCTGCTCTCCAGTCCATAGATATCTCTGCACTGCTGGCCTCAAGCCCCTCTTTCTTCCCTGTAGCTCTTTTTTTCCCCAAAAGATTTTATTTATTTACTTTTTAGAGAGGGGGGAAGGGAGGAAGGAAAAGAGGGAGAGAAGCATCCATGTGTGAGAGAGACATCAACCAGTTGCTTCTCGAATGCCCTCAACTAGGGACCTGGCCCACAACCCAGGCACGTGCCTAGACATGGAATCGAAGCGGCAACCTTTTGGTTTGCAGACTGGCACTCAGTCCACTGAGCCACACCAGCCAGGGCTAGCTCTTTTCTTTAAGTAACAGCTTTGTTGAGATATAATTCATATACCATATAATTCACCCATGAAAACTGTACAATTCATTGGTTTTTAGTATATTCTCAGGGTTATGCAACCATCACCACAATCAAATTAAGAATATTTTCAAAGAAAAAAAAAATATTTTCATCATCCCTAAAAGAAATGCTGTATTCATTAGCAGTTACTCCCATAGTTTCTCCCACCTTAGCTCTAGGCAGCCACTAATGTACGTTCTGTCTCTGTGGATTTGTCTGTTCTGGACATTTCATGTAAATGGACTCATACAATATATGGTTTATTGTGACTGACTTCTTTTACTTAGCATAATATTTTCAAGGTTCACCCATGTTGTAGCATGTAGTTGCTGAATAATACTCCATTGTGTGGATATACCACATTTTATTTCTCCTGTCATCAGTTGGACATTTGGGGTCCTTCAGTTCTTAAAGCAACGAGCACCCCTCTTTTCAGCTCTTTTCCCCCAGGGGCCCCTGATCAAGAATCATAGACACAATTGTCTGTCACCTAGAGTAAGACAAATAGGAAGTGATAAAAAATGAGAAAAACAGTGCCCCTCTAGAAGGGAGTAACCCTTTCTCAGCCATTGCCAAGTGCCTATCTAGATGTTGTATCATTAGATCTTCAAACTGTTCCAGAAAGGCCAGAATCTGGACTTATTTTTTTTTTCCCAATCTTAAAAGACACATTAAGTGAATGGACATAATTGACATTTACAGAGCCTTTCATCCCAGAACATCAGATTGTACATTCTTCTCCAGTGCACATGGAACAGTCTCAAGGGTAGATCATATGACGGGTTGCAAAACTAGCCTCAACAAAATCAAGATTGGAATCATACCAAGCATATTCTCTGACCACAATGCAAAATGACATTCCATTAAGCAGGTAACTGCTTGAGTCAATGGCTATAATTTTCCCTCTATTTTTGTGCAAACTATCAGTGATTATAAAATACATAGCAAGCTCCACAGTAAGGTTAACTAGATATTTCTCATTATGTTTAAAGTGATGGGAGGAGCATTTGTTAACATAGGTAGGTCCCTTATATAGGGGACACATGTAACCTCACATGTACTAAATCATTCTCTGCTATTAGCCCTCATAGGTTGATAATAGCATTTTAAAAAATCGTTTAGCTTCAAAATCTGGAGCCTGCTTTGAACACACCCAAGACACGTCTCTTACTTTTATGGGCGTGGTACAATGATGATGATCAGGTCCAATTAAAGATTGGATGGTGAAGAGTAAACTAAAAACTATCAACAAGTTATAGTATCTAAAGAAACAAAATAAAGCTTTTTCACTGTAATAAAAAAAAACTGAAAAATATCTGGATTTTTAAGGTTAAAATTTCCTGACTTCTCAAATATTGGTCAATTAAACAAACACTGTATGAGAGAGAGAGAGAGAATACAATTCTGGTTGACAATATGGAAGGTGATGCTTAAGTGACGCAGAAACACATCTCTCTGCCTGTGTGGGGTGAGCTGGAGTGTGAGTTCATCTGGCAACTCCTGCCCTCTCATTTGGCAACCCAGAATGGTGGTTTTCAAGTGTTTCAGTATTTTCACAATATTTGAGTTAACATTAATTAATTAACTAATAATTGAGAGCGGGTGTGCACATGAATCAGGTTGCCAGGTTGATTCCCAGTCAGGGCACATACCTGGGTTGCAGGCCAGGTCCCTGGTTAGGGGTGTGCGAGAGGCAATCAATCAATGTTTCTTTCCCTTTCTGTCTTCCTCCATTCTGCTCTCTCTAAATATAAATAAAATAAAAATCTTAAAAGAGAAAAGAAAAGAAAAAATAGCTCAGAAATGTAAATACCCCACTTAAGCTAGTAAGTTGCCAAGTTAGGATTTAAACACAATTTTGTAAAACTCTACAACCAATACTTTTTCCATCGTCTTGCCTTCCAGAAAAAGTGTAATTTCTTGGAAATGATTGAATTGCAATTGTCAGCTGGGTATGGTTGGGTATTTTAAGAATGACGGGACCTGAGAGATCCGCACCACGTCTTCATTAGAGGTTTGTGAAAAACCGGGAGCTGTAACAGATGCCTTTTCTTCGTCTCGCCTTCAGGTCTGTCAGTTCGTCGTCTCTGTCAACGGGCTCAACGTGCTGCATGTAGACTACCGGACCGTGAGCAACCTGATTCTGACGGGCCCTCGGACCATCGTCATGGAGGTCATGGAGGAGCTGGAGTGCTGAGTGGGGAGGGCGGGCCCTCCTGGCCCTTCGAGCGGCCTGTGATGAGCGGTGCCAAATCAACACAGAGCAATGCAATGACGAGACTTCCACGCCCGTGGATGGCTGTGCACAAACAGATCTTTCCCCCGTGCACACCCATCTTAATTTGGGTTTCAGACTCTGTTTGATGTTCAAGAACTGGGTAATACATCTTAAAAACAGCAACAACTTATGTCAGTGTGAAAAATATACGAGGCACAGAATTTTCCTACTGGGTAGGCTTGCTCTATTTGATTTTCTCTTTGTAGTTCTCGTCCACTGTTTTTTCATCTTGATTTGCTGAAAGTGGTTGAAATGCTTCTCTAGCCAAAACAGCAACGTGCTAAAACCCCTTCCTAGGAGTCAATAGAGTAGTTTTTGCAGACTTGAAACTGTAGTCTCACTGAAATGAGCATGGGGCTGCTTATTAGAGAATCTAGATTTCACTGAGTTTCAAATTAAAGCAACAAAGGAATAGTACCTGTGAATTAGCATTTTGAAGGAGGTTCTAAAACATTCAAGTGCTTAAAAGCCATTAAAAAATGGCTTTTTCTTAATTTTTGCCTTTAGCATCAACTTTTAAACAAAAACTTTGTGATGATATGGGTGGGTAGATAGGGAGAGGCTACTTTAAAATTGTTTGCTCTGTTTTCTCTGTCTGAGCCTAAATCATTTTGTTCTATCAGCTACAGCAGCTTTCTAGAATTAATGCCGAATGTGTTGAATGTCAAAACAGAGAAGTTTGTATATACACACATAATTCAGAATTAAGCCTCTGGCAAGATTTCACTTTGAGATTGTCCCTTTTTAAGTGAAATATTCTAGAACTTGGCCCATATGTGATTAAAACTTGAAGCTAAATTGCCTTATTGGCCTGCATTTTTACTAGCTTTCTAGTATAACATATTCTAAGGGCATGACATGCTGCTTACTTGGTGAGATTATTTTTCACCAAAAGCAAGTCTTGTGTGTTGTAACTTTTCAGCTCACTTGTATATATGCATGTTTCCTTCTTTTCTCATTATTATTTTTTGGTCTAGAAAAGAAACATTTTGGGGCTTGGTGTATAGAGGAAGTTCCTCAAAGTGCCAAATTAGGGAGTTAGGGAATGCTGAATTCTTCTTAATTTCATATAATGAATTCTGAATGATGTGGTTACTTTGTTATTATGTGTTAACATAATAAAATATGAATGATGTACCTCAGCCACTTTTTGTGATAGGTTATCATAATGTATTGGTACTGGTGGAATCGATGTATCATGTCAAAGATGTTGCATGTATGTGTGTGCAATCGAACTTTTCTGACCTGTAGCTATAGTCAGAGAATAGGATTTTGAAGCAAGATACAATGGCTAATATTAATATTGTCGGTCTACATTTGAGAAACATTATCACTTCCATACATATTATCATATGTGCGTTTATACTGTATGCCAGACTCTGTGCTACAGATCTTAACAGATATCTCTTTTAATCCTCGTCACAGCCCTACAGGTAGGTATTATCATCCTCACTTTTCGGTTGTGGAAGCTAAGTCTGAGCAAGTTTAAAATGGTCTCTAAGTTCACCCAGCTGCAAAAACTACTACGTGATAGGAGCCTGGCTTCCAACACTGGTTTAAGTCATGTGAAAGCCCGTGTTACCATTCCCGACCCCACCCCCCAGCTTTTCCCCCTTTAGGGACCTTCTGTTGAAGGCTTATCCTGTACCAGGTGCTGTGCTAAAACTATTACTTATTCTTATTGACCCGTGAGGTCAAGATCATTATCTTCATTTTACAGCTGAGGGAACTGACTCATAAAGAGGTTAGTCTTATGCCCAAGGCCCACACAGCTAGTAAGTGGGAGGCCTTACCATTCCACTTTAAAAACTTTTTATAACATGTGTAAAAGATGAGTCTTAAAAGACTTCAATCCCCAGGTATTCCCTAATTGACAAGAGAAGGACGGCCTTTCGGGAAATGGCATCTTCTTGCCTGCTACTTGTACATTTTACTCACATCCTAATGCTCGTCACCTTGGACCCGGCATGATGTCACTTCCTTTTAGCCAGTCTAAGCCCCAGAGAAGTGCGCTTCTGGCTTTATTTACTTCCCCCAGCCTTCTGCCTGTGAAACGTTTGATTGAGAGTGTCGCTGATGTCTTCGGTCATATGAATAACAAGGTGAAGGAAGGGAAGGAGGGAGGAACGGTGTTGTCCTTTGGCTCGCATCACTGTCAGTTTAAAAGCCAAGAGCTAGAAAATTCTACTTTTAAGGCCAAAAGAGGTTCACCTTAGCTACCCCTCCCGCCCGCCTGTGACCTCCTCTTGGTGTAAGGAGACCTATCGAGGGGGCCTATCTAGCTCTCTGTCCTGGAAAATCTTTCTTTTTCCATCTTTGCCTGGAAAAATCTCTCTCATTAACTCATGAGTCTTGTTGGGTCCAGAACTTGGGCCGAACGCCAGTCTCCTACCCCCCAACCCGTGCCCTTTCCGGGCCAGTGTTCTGCAGCATACGGTATTTTGGTGAGGACAGGCCTTTGGCTTTGGGGTACTTACAGATGCAAAGGGCGCTGGGTACCTGTGCAGGTGAAGGGTATACATTTTAATGGACTCAGGATGTTAAATTGTATCATTACAAAATAAGTATTTTGTGTGGTATGTTGACAGTAGAACTGCTTTAACATTTAGAAACTGCATTCCTAAATGTCACACCAAGAGTTTATTCTAAATTAACAGTAAGCAGTATTTCTAAGAACTTTTATTTCAATACAGGTGTGCGTCTGTGTGTAGCAGTGTATTGTTCCTGAGGTTTCCCTCATTGAGAATCCCTGAAATGGCTTCTCTGTTCCCAGAGGGAATACTCTTGATTTTTCAGGTGGTGGTGTAATGTGTTTAGTTTTGTGATGGAGATGGAAATACTTTTTTGTTTCTTCATTAGCATTGTATGTGCTATCAGTGCAAATCCGAAAACCATGTTTGTTAATTCTGTTGTATGTAGAGAGCAAAATGTAGTTGCCTTTTGGATTGATCTTATTGTCTGATGTTGTATTATTAACCTCTGTTAAATAATTACATGAAGTGATCAGGGCACTAGTTGAGAAATGATGGGTAACATGAAGATATCCGTGTCTGAGTAGATTCGATGTGATCAACTTCACTCCATCTGAAAGGTGAATCTGTTGGGGTAGTAGCAATGAATAATTTAAAAATCGTTGCTTTCAGTTCAAAGTGGAATCTCACATTTTCAGATAGTTGTTCCTGTCACATATGCTGTGAAAATAATTTACTTTCAAGGCCTATTTTAAACTGGTGATATTAACTATTCTCTCCTGTTGAGTATTAATCCCATTTAATTTTGTTCATAAATGATCAGAATAAGTCTTTTCAGTTTTGCTAATTAGTCAGAGTCTTCTATATCATTGACCATGGATTTGATCATATAAGGCAGAACTTCAAGTTCAATACCAAAAGGACAAATCTGCAGTGTACCAAAATGAAGATCATCATCAAAGTTAGCATATGCTAGTGTCAAATGCATTAATATGTAAGTACTTAATATATGTTTATTTTTAAATTAGATTGAAATTTATGTTCTTCCTTTGTTAAAAATTGTAGCATAATACTTAAAATCATAGGGTGAAAATAGATAGTATAGCATGAAATAAATGTTAAAATTTTAAAACAGTGATTCAGGGTTTCACTTTTCCTGTCTTTTAGAACAAATTTGCTATTTTTTATTCTAAGAAAGTGTTGCATTCTAAAGCTGATCTACTACTAATCTATCAGAGAAGAACACATGGGACTCATCTCCAATTCTCTAATGTAACCAAAAGTGCCATTTGTAAAACTACTTAATGATGGATGTTTTCTGAAGCTCTTTTGCCCGAGGGGGAAAGAAAGTGCATTAAAAAGCTTTTTCTGTACCGTATTTGAGTTGGAATCATTTTGTCCCTACACAGCCTAGTATTGATGAGTGTTGTGAAATAAGTCTATATAGAAAGTGCTAGATGGTTTTTTACTACTATGGGAAAATGTCAGTATTTTTATTTTCAACTAATTAGGAAATCGGTTACATAACTCATTATGGGTAGGGCACAGAGCAGAGTCTGGGGGTGCGTAGTTTTTTGAACTACACTCAACATTAACCAAAAGAACTTTACATTTTAAAAAATATTTATTCACTTATTCATTCAAGAAACCTTGCTGAGGATTTGTGTTTAGCTGGACACTGCACACAGGCCTTGGGAATATATAACTGAGTAGACGTAACCCTGGACCCATCTTATTCTTTTAAGAGCCACCTTTGGCCCTTAAAAGGTTGCAGATTCCATCAGGTCAGGGAGCCTATAAGAGGTGACCAATGGATGTCTCTCTCTCACATGGATGCCTCTCTCTCTCTCCCCTCCGACCCCCTCCCCCCTTTCTCTAAAAGCAATGGAAAGATGTCCAGGGTGAAGTTTTTTTTAAGTCACCTTTGCATCTATCTCCTGCAATTCTCTCGATGCAGAGGGAGGAATATGAGATTATGCTGTTGGAGTAGGTGGTTTAATGCCAGAAACTACCCAAGAACCAGAACACTGGCAACAGCTTATATTTAACTGTATTCTCCCTCCCCATCTTCCCCCACTTACCGTTACCCAAGGTAGCCACAGTGGTGAATGCTGAGCTTACCATTCTCTCGTTCTTTTTGTTCTTAATATTTGTTGACATTTTTAAAAGCAAATTTTAAGTGATCTTCTGGGAGTTGCTTGTTTTAATTCAGGATCATTTTACTAAGATTCTTCCAGATTTTTATGTGTAGTTTTAATTCATTTTTCAAGGGTTCAAAAAATTCTAGAGCACACATGATATATCTATTGCCTTGTCATTAGACATTTGGGTTATTTCCATTGCTATTGCCATACATGGGGTTACTATGAACATCCTTACAACATCTCCTGGTAATAAGTGGCAGAGTTTCTCTTAGGTATCCACTTAGAAAAGAATTGCTGAGTCATAGGAAATGTGAATGCTAACTTTAAAAGGTCACAACTAATTTTCAAAGTGGTTGAACCAAGGTACACTCCTGTCTGAAATATAAAAGTTATATATGTTGATTAATACTTATCCAATCTGTGATATTCTGAGACTTCTTAACTTTTGTAAAATGTCTATTTTTGGTCAATGACAGTCCTAATTTGCTGCAAAGCTCACAAAACTTAAAGCACAAAAAATAGAAGTAGTTTGTAATCCTGACTCACTATTACAATCAAATCGATGTCTTCATGGTGGCCAGGATGTCTTCCAACTTTGTCCTACAACAGCTTTGTGATTCAATGAGGAAAGGATTATTGGAAGTCAGTAAAACATATTCAAGAACATCCAAAAGTAATTTATTAGGCACCTACTATGAGCCTGTCACTAAGCCTTTGGCAAACAGCAATAAATAAGACCAGTCTCTGACCTTATAAAGTTTATGTATTCTTAGGGGAAAACAGACAATAAATAAGTTATTTAAATAAAACGATGCATTATAGTTAGGGGTGAGGGCTAAGAAGTGAAATGAAACCAGACCAGGTGATATAAAACGAGAGTTGCCCCATTACTCAATTGCTATGAGGCACCATTGACGTTACAGTCTACGTGAACAGCGCCCCCCGGAGTTAAGCAGTGCAACAGCCCTCAACAAAAAACCCCTGGGCAAACCTAGTGTTAGGAGTTCATGCCTAAAATGGGATGGAGCCAGCCTTAAATCTGGAAGAAGAGTATTATAGATAGAAAAAAAAAAAAAACCAGCAAAGCTAAAGGTACTGAGGCTGGAAAGGTCATAGGGGTTAATTAAGAGCATGGACTCTGGAGACACAGAGACCTGGATTCAGATTCCAGCTCTAGCACTTAGGAGGACACCCAGTTGTGATTCAGTCTCTCTAGACATGTTTCCTTATCTGTCAAATGAGAACAGTAGTACCTACCCCATTTGCCGCCAGTGAGGATTAAATGAGATAATGCATGTAAAATGCTAATCCTTGTGCCTGACCCATAATAAATAATAATTGGATGCTTCTTTTGTTTTTATGCCCACTAAACAGAAGAGAAAAAGCACTCTGGGAAAGTTATGACTTGCCTCAGAACTTATACCTACTAATGTATACCCAGAACTGGAACTCAGGCCCAGAAATGTTCAGTCTGATGAGTTCGTTTTTCTTTTTGTTTTTTTAGCACATCTTTTTGTGCCTTGGTTTCTTCATTGTTAAATGATACAATTCATCCAGCTATTATAAAAATTAATGCGTTTATGTATTTAAAGGTCAGTACAGTGCCTGATACATAGTAAGAGCTCCAAAAATTACTGTTGATAACTATTATTACTGTACCATGCAGATTCTATCATCTTGTAAGATCTGCACTAATCTATAAGATTGTCTATATGTATTGTCTCTATATATCTTCATCACCGACAATGTACACTTTAGTTGTTTTAATTGTGATAGACAACATATATCCGAAGAAACCCAAAACACTAATTCAAAAAAATATATGCACGCCCACATTCTCTGCAGCATTATTTACAATAGCCAAGATACGGAAGCAACCCAAGTGCTCACCAAGAGAAGTAGGTAAAAAATGTGAAACATTTACCCAATGAAATACTACTAGGCCATAAAAAAATAATGAAACCTTATCTCTTCCCACAGCATGGATGGACCTAGAAGAGTGATTTTCAACCTTTTTCATCTCATGGCACATATAAACTAATTACTAAAATTCTGTGGCACACCAAACAATGTAGGTTTTGCTGATCTGACAAAAAAAAAAAAGTGTAATTTTGATTCATTCACACCAGATGCTATTGTTGTGTTGGCTGCTGTCATTTTTTAAATTTGACCATCTAAGGGGAAAGAGGTCAGTGCCCGTGACTAAATTAGTCGGGTATTTCATGTTTAAAAATTTTTTGTGACTCACCAGTGTGCCACTTGCGGTATACCAGTTGAAAATCGCTGACCCAGAGGGTTATGCTAAGTGAAATAAGCCAGGCAGTGAATGACAAATACTGTATTATTTCACATATATGTGGAATCTACAGAAAAAAAATGAAACAAAATAGAAAGAGACTCATAGTTGCGGAGAACAGAGTGTTGGCTGCCATGGGAGAAGGGGCTTAGAGGTCTGGGTGAAGAAGGTGAAGGGATTAATAACTACAAATTGGTAGTTACAGCATAGTCACAGGGATGTAAGGTACAGAATATAAAGAATATTGTCAATAATATTGTAATAACTATGTATGGGGCCAGGCAGGTACTTGAAATATTGGAGGGACCACTTTGTAAAGTATATGATTGTTAAACCACTAAATTATACACCTGAAACTAATATAGAATAATAATGAATATAAACTGTAATGAAAAAAATCATCATAGACTAGATAATAGAAGGGTTATAATATATATATATATATATATCGTCGGCAGCCGTCTGTCTCGAGAGACGATGGTGTAGCTTCTTAAGAGTCTATCTGCACCGCCGAGAATGGCTGTGCAGTCCGACTCGGGAGTGACACGGCACCTGTCCCCTCCCGTGTTGAATCGACATCTTGCGATGACGCTGGAGTGTCCTCTCCAGTGAAGCTGAAGCCACAGAGCCTGGGCAGGGTGATACGGAGGGTCCGCCGCTGCCCATGCCCGTCCGTCTCGAGAGACGATGGTGTAGCTTCTTAAGAGTCTATCTGCACCGCCGAGAATGGCTGTGCAGTCTGACTCGGGAGTGACACGGTATCTGTCTCCTCCCGTGTTGAATCGACATCTTGCGATGACGCTGGAGTGTCCTCTCCAGTGAAGCTGAAGCTACAAAGCCTGGGCAGGGTGATATGGAGGGTCTGCTGTTGCCCATGCAGCAGACCCCCCCCTCTCTTCGGAGCTGAAGGATCCAAGGGAAAGACGGAGTCAATACAGCTTGGCTTCAGGTGCGCCGCAGGAGTTGCTGGTGTTGACTACAACGTCAAACCGCCTTAGGGACTCCGGCTCCGGATTTTCTGTCGGGGTTTACTCACTTAGCCTTTCCCCTGAAGAGGTATGCCGCAAGGCAGTGGAGGTTTTTTGGAGTCAGAGTTTTCCTTCTCTGATGTGCCCTGACTGGAAGATCGAACCAGCGACACTTAGCTCACAGGCCGACGCTCAATCCACTGAGCCAAACCAGCCAGGGATATATATATATGTATATATATATATGATCCACTCTGTGTTCAATCAAGTTCATTAAAAGAAATCAACCATGCCACCACTTTTACTATATTCCTCAGATACTGAAGAGCAAGGAGATTCCCAGATCGGTCAAAAATTTACCTTTGGATTGTGGCTGTAGGTTGGGAAAGAGCAAAAATAATTTTGCATTGGGTCCTTACCTTATTCAGCTACTTAGCTTTTAAAGCTAAAAATTCTATGCAAGTGACTTACCAAACACAATCTTGAAAACTCAAGATTTCATAGGAAATAATTCCACAAAATTGCAAAATGTTGTCTATCTACTCCCTGATCACCCTCCCCCAGCAGTTTTACAGCCTGTTCAGAAAGCAATAAAAGTAATCAATTGAGCTTTACTTCCTGTCCAGTAGCAAACGGCAGTTCTTGGGCTAATTGGAGATTTTGTCTCCATTGTAAATGAGTCCCTTCCCTGAGCACACTTGAACGGAGACAGCATTCCGCTGTCTTTGGTGGGGAGCTTCCGAAGTCTGGAGGTTTAGGAGCTTTGTGCCAGGGTTACGGAAGCAGAACCACTACCCTGTACTGCTGTTAGCACAAGCTTTCTGCAGGCCGCGTGGGGCCACAGGTTGCTGCTTGCCTTGTGCGTCTGTCAGATGAATGTTCTGGGCAACAAAGGAGCGCTCTGTAAGGAACTTGGCTGAGGTGTCTCCTGTCCTTACACCTGGGACTTGACGGCTCTCTTCCTTTGCCTGTCATTCTGCTTGTGTGACTTTCTCTCTTTGCCTCCTGGGACTCCCCACCTTATTCCAAATGCCCTTTGCTCCCTTGGGGTTAAATATTAAACTCATTTCTTCATGAAGTCTGAAGTGCCTGGATCCACCAAGATCATTCATAATGGGAACTTTATGAAGGTAGCTAGTGACACTTCTCCAAGTCCAAGCCCAGGGGATGGGACATGGGCTGATAAGACAGTGTCAGCTTTGAAAACGTGTCTGTAAGTGTAGCCAAAACTGTGCGGTGACCCAGATTTTAAAAGACCTGAATGTTTCTGCCACCAGGGAAGGTGTAGACATGTGACAAGGACCATGTGACAGGGGAATGTGAAGGTTAGTTAATGATTAAGCAGGGAGACTGCCCTGTCTGGTGTTTATCAGCACAGGGAGGGAACAAGGGCTGGGAGCTCTGAGGGAGGTTGGAATCCGGGAACGTCAGACCAGCCATCTGTTAGACAAAAGAAGCCCTATTTTTTCAGACTTTTCATTCAGCCAGGCTGGCCGACCTCAAAGGTGAAAAACTGTTTCTAGGGCTTTCCTTGACTGACATGGAATGGGAGGAGATAGTATACCATCTCACTTTTAAATTACACATTGTTTCTTACCACAAGCAATGATAATCCTCTCCTTTGTTGCTCTGCACACTTAAGTCCACCTTCTCTGCCTTCCTGCTTCCTCAGAGAACTGGCTGGTCCAAACTCCACACACTCCCATCTGATGACATAAATGGAAACAAAAGCACAAAATCAGAGTCTTTGTCTTTGTCTGTAAGAGACTTGTAAATTTGCTGGTTCACGCTGTTATTTTATAGATGGAGAAACAGTCTTAGAGAAATGAATAATAATAATACTTATTGCAATCTAAATACATGCCAGCTACTCTAACAAATGTTTGCTGTGGATGATCTCATTTAGTCCTCATACAGTGAAGGAAGTTCTGGTAAAGTCCTCATTTTATAGACAAGGAACTCAGCTCTCTAGGGAGGTTAAGTTGGTGGCACGAGGTCACCTACAGGCCAAGGGGTGGGGTCCGGATTAGAACCCAGCTGCTCTGACTACTAGTGGTATCTGCTCCCTATGGCCACCCAGTTTACCCAGGAGCATAAGATCACACATGCAAGTGGTGGCCGAGAACCATCTAGAGCCAGAACTTGTTGCTCGAGAGCACCTGACTTTCCTGATGTGCTGTGGGAGACCACACGTGGCCCCCTCCTGAGCAGCAATGATGGGGGACTCATTCCTCTCTGCTGGTGGCTGCCATTACATCCCCCAGACACAAGGGATGCCCCCTGCTTTCCTCTTTCTCAACATCACTACCTAGCATCTGGTTCATTCTTAGGGTTTCTCTTGTTCCTCAACTGGGGGTGTAGTGCCGATTTCCCCAGCTTCCTCCTTAAGGCACTCTTCCGAAAGCAAACACCCACACATCTTTGCTTTCATGAGTGCATTTCATTTCATTCATTCAACACATAATATTGATGCTTCCCTCTTGCTATATTAAGTGCTCATCACTACAGGTGGGCAGCTGATACGTAACTTGCAAGTCTGGGAGCTCCAGAGGATAAGACCTACATCAACGAGTCCTGTAGCTCTAGGATCTAATCAAGTACCCAGCACACAATTAATAACCTCGCAATTAATCTTTGTTATATAAATGTATTTGTACAAATTTCTTCAATTTTACAGTGGACTTTCCTGAAATGGAAGGGAGCCTAGAATAGAAGCCTTGACAATGACCCCTTTTCCTGCCTCCCCTGTTAGATGGCCTGTGAAAGACACCCCACCCTCCTGCAATCCCTGGAAGCAAGCTTGTGTGTGTCAGGTTTCCCTAGGTTCTCCAGAAAGGCCAGACTGACCTCTGCTGGTGCACAGGAGACCCTCAACCTGGCGTCCTCCTTGAAGCTAAGAGAGAAGAAAGTGGACTTAAGTGAGGACCGAGGAGGGGCCAAGGGTCCTCTTACTTTTCGAAGGACACAGACCCACCATGAAAGGAATCAAGGCAAATCCCCAGGACTCCAGGCTTCTAGAAGTGCTAAGTGTTTTATATGTTTAAATTCTAAGTGCTTGCTTTATGCCCATTATCGCCAGTAACCTCTTTCAAATGCAAGTAACCACTTTCTAAAGCATCTCACTGTTTCATCAACCCCACTTAACTCTTGACCCATATCTCTTACAACCTCCATCGTGCAGAACAACGAAGTTATAAAACCAGGACTCTGTGATAAAGCTGGAGCTTACACTCACTCAAGCACACATGTGTGTACACACACGCACACACACACACACACATAGGAAAGGAAGCTTTCATCTGCGCGATGTGAGAATCGCTGGTATCTCCTAATTCCTGACAAATTCTTCATTCTTGCATGTGCAGTGCTTTTCTTACATGAATCATAAATCAAAAAGAATATGTTAACGTTTTCATTTAGAAATGTGAATGTGATAGATAACGTTTTAGCTAAATTGCTGACTGCACCGTTTTTTGTTTTCTTTTTCAGCAGAAAGTTGCTGTTAACCATCCAAGATGATTAGTGCCCAGAACAAGAAAAACTCAATGGCTGTGCATATTTATGGTTGCTTAACACAATGCACGTAATTGTTAGGGGGCTTTCGGACTTAAGCTCCCAGCTGTGTGCAGCAGGAGCAGAAAGATAGCCCATCCCCCTCAGCCAGGCTCAGCTGCAGGCTGAAGTACCCTCTTCTCAGTCCTTGGAAGTGGCTTCTGTTCACATCAAATACATCGTACATGCCTTTGGAGGTTGTCAACCTCTTAATGAAAAAAAAAAAAGAAAGAAGAAAAAGGAAAAAAAAAAGCAAGTTCAGAAACAAAGCCTGCATTGGTGTGTCTGGCAAGTCTGGCGGGCTCAGGCACTGGGAGGCTTCTGTGCAGGCTGAGACCGTCCCTTGCATGAGGAACGGGCTGCCTCTCATGGCCTGCGGGAGTCTCCCTACTCCTAACCCCTGCCACCCCAAAGAGAATTTTACTGCAAAACAAAAGTAGTGCTTGCACAACTTCTCATTCCATACACCCCTTTCTTGGTGAAACGTCTCTTTACAGTTAGGATCTAGACTCTAAAGAACTTCCTTAAAAAAAAAAAAAAAAATGCTGATTGGGAGTTAAAGTGCAAGGCTATTCCCCTTCGATTCTCTTTGCCTTTTGTCCCTTTAACCACCAACGGACTTCCCTCTCTTTCCTTCCCCATTTTGATTTAAAATCTGTTATTCCTCCTTATCAGCTTCCAGCAGCCTCTCCCAGCACTAACTGAAGGTCGGCCTCCTATCTCCGGAATGCTGGCGGGGATGAGGCAAGTATGAACTTGAGCGTGGGTGTGAAGCAGCGTAACTGAAGAAGCACCAGAGAATCCACGTGGAGAGGTTGTATCTGCGGGCGAGTCCGCGGAGGGCGACCCACGGGAAAGAGAGCCCGAGATCAGCACCTGGGCAACAGGAAGAGCTCTTGCTGTTCTAGGATCTGAAATAGGGGGCGGGGCCAGAAGTCATAATCTAGGCAAGGCAAAAATGCACTAGAAGCCAAACGAAAGCCAGAAAGCGTCAGATCTTGTGTCGTGAGTAACGGCATTCAGAACATCCTACTACTCCATGTCAGCTAGGAGACATCTTGTGAATCATCCCTAGTTAAATTAAGTCACAGAATTCAAGCAAACTTCTCTTGGTGACCTTATAATTGTCTCTTTCATATTAACTCTATGTATACAGTTGTTCTGTCTTCATGCTAAAGACTCTAGTTGACTCTTCTTGGTATACGCCACAATCCTTAGCACATAACTCCATAACAAAATGATTTATCTTCAAACCCATGAATTAAACACAGTACCAGGGTATTATTTTAGTATTCTAACTTGGGTACTTACCCTGTAGAATGTGAAATGCCAAAAAAAAAAATGAAAGGAATAATTATCAGCACCAGCCACTTCCACAACATTTATCTTGCTTAATCTTTATAACACCTCATAAGGTTGTTATGAGAATTAAATTAAATGAGATAACCCATGTAAAGAGCTTATTATATGGTTGGCACGTAAGTGCTTCATGCTGTTACACGTATTATAGAAGGCATATACTTCTAGGCGGTTTCCATTTCAGCATGTACCAGCTGGGAAATGTGATTGGGGTACACTGACTAGATGCGTGCTCACTAATTTTGCTTTCCATTCCTGAGCACATAGGAGGTCTACATTTTCCAGTTCCCCGAAAAGGATTCTGCACTAGAGGAGCCATGTGATGGAAAGAGCCTGGATCCCTGAGGCATCTGTGGAGGAAAGCATCCTGAGTCACACCAGGTTTTGATGTGAGCAGAAAACGAACTTCTTTAAAAAAAAAATTTTTTTTTTTTAGAGAGAGGGGGGATGGTGAAAGAGAGGGAGAGAAACAATGTGTGAGAGAAACATGAATTGGTTGCCTCTTGTATACCCCCAGCTGGGAACCTGGCCTACAGCCCAGGCATGGGCCCTGACTGGCAATTGAACTGGTGACCCTTTGGTTCATAGGCCAGCACTCAATCCACTGAGCCGCACCAGCCAGGATGAAAGCTAACTTTTATTGTTTAAGCCATTGAGTCTTTGGGGCTTATTTGTTATTGCAATACATGTAGCTGACCTTATCCTAATACAATGGTGTGGAAGAAAAGGAACACACGCATGTGCCTTAAATGAGTTATTTGAAGACAAATAGCTAATTACCAAATAAGGCAGAAGTACAATTGTGGAGTTTTTTGAAAGCTACAGGGCATCATTCTGCTGGGAAGTTAAATCCCGGGTTTTGACATTGACAGTAATGGCAGAGCTGGGACAAGAATCAAGCGAGTCTGACTCTAGGACCAGTACTTTCCTTCGCTACATCCCTCCTCAGTCTGGGATGCGCCAGAGGAGGCGTCTCCTGCGAGGGTCCATGGTAAGGTACAAGATCTCAGGGGCCAAACTAGACAGAACTACGTGTTAGCCAAGGGCTGTTGTCGGTGAAGGAGAGTGGGAAAGAGAAGACCAAAATGAAAAGCTAAAGAGGGAGGCCCTGCTGAGTTCAGAATGGTGAGAGGTGCGTAAGTAGGAAAACAAATTACAGGCCAGGAATCCAAGGGTGGGGGCGGGGGGGGGTGGGGGAGGCAGGAAGTGAGCCTCATGCTGGAGACTGAATCCTAGGAGGGTGTTGGGAGCTGGCTCTAACATAATGTTGGCCCAGGGGACAGCCCTGAGGGACAGGACCCAACAGGGGTGACCTGAGGCAAGAGAATGGGTTCAGCAGGAACCACTTCCCCCAAATCCCTACAAATAGCTGACAGAACTACTGAATCATGTTACTGTATTAAGTACACATTGTTGAACATGGTTTTGGGTCTCCTGGTACCCATTCCTCCCCATGCCCCCCCCCCCCCGCCTTTTTTTGCTAACAACACCTGTATTTTGGGGGTGAATTGCCTCTCCCTAATTTTGTACATTTATATGATGTCTATCATGGTGCCCTGGTCTCTCCTAGTGAAAGAATGAGTCCCAGACCCAAGTGAAATCAACACTCTCTTCCAGGACTTTGAATTTTGAGCAGAATAATGCGAGGATAGGGAAAAAAAAAAAAGGTTGAAGTTCATTACCCCATGTTAGGGATAAAGAAGCAAGCCAGTGACTCTCAAACCAGTAGGAGATAATTAACAGATGAATCATGGAAAAGGGGGAGGAAATGACATTCCGCTGCTCCTCACACATATCTCTGGGATCAAAAGGAGGAAGATTGTTGTCACCAAACACAGAGAAATGGGAAGATGTAGCTAGATAACTTTGCAAATAAGTTGGAGATAGACCTATAAGTAGATTACCCTTAGTTAATCACTCCCTGAGTTAAGTAGTTAATTGCATTAGATCATGAAACCCGGATTAACCAGTAATGGAGAAACGGGGGAGAAGGAGAGGGGAAGGGGAGCTAATTATGTTAGGGAGGGGGAGCTAATCGTGTTACTATAAAACCAGCTTTCTTTGTCTACTTGGTGCGCACATTCTCCTGGCTGTGAGGGTGCGCCCGACTCTGCAGACTCGTGAATAAATGCCTCGCTTTGCTGCTCAGTCCTGTGTCCCGGTTTTTATTGTGAGCGTTTCTCATGCCCATGTGGTCCCTCGGGCCTACCCTGGCTGCCTTCTTCTCTAAGCCTGGGCCCAGAGTCTGCTGATGAACTCTGTTGGCTATGCTGACCTGTGGTGAAGTGTGGAACGTGGGAGACTCAGACCAGGACAGGGTGGTTGGGTAATCATGAAAGAGTCCAAGGTGTCAAGTCCACAGAGCACGTGGAATCTAGACTCAGGCATCCACAAAGAGTTTAAGCCAGTGGAAGCAATCAGATTTAGGCGTTGTACTGTGGAAAGATTTCCTGATCACTTTAGAAGAGAGTGATAGCGCATTTGGAGTGTTTTGGGTTGCAAGTGACAAAAAGCCAACTTGGCTTTCCCAGTTAAGGGGGAAAAGACTTTACTGCTTTATTGAACCACACTGCAGGAGGACCAGTCATGATACAATTTATCATCCACCTGGAACACTTCTGAGACTGCAAGAGGGAGCTGCTCATGGTGAAACTGGGACAGCAGGTATAAGCTGGGCCTGCCTTAGATGAACTGGGATGTCTGCTCATCCCTGCATTAGGAAATCAGGGTGAATTTTCTCTGTGTTCTCCTTCTCGTGTCTGGGCTTCCTTCCCATAAGCTTATGCAACAGGGGAGGGGCACAGCTACCAGAAGGGTCAGGCCCAGATTTTTACAACTTAATAATTAGACAGGAAAGGACACTCTTCCATCTGCTCCAGTGAACCACCCTGCCTGGGAATTCCAAGTAGCCTGGCCTGCATCACGTGACCATCCCAGCACCGATCTTTGTGAACAAAGCAATGAGTCCTACCATTGGCTTGCCTTGGGCCAAGTGCCCTTCCTGTGTGGAAGGCTCGGGAACACTATGCACCGATAGTCCCAATAGTTGAAAGCAGCATTTCCCCCAAAGAGAAGAGCTATTCTGGGAGACAAAACCACACATATCCACTGTGACAGCCTTTTATAGAGTGTCTGCTGCCAAGTGCACTGGCAGTATGGGAACATAAAACACAGCTGTCAGATGCCGGGAAGTGGGATAGACCATGAACTCCGCAACCCTGGAAACCCTTGGCAATTCGCGTTACCAAAGTGGATTGCTCTCTCCCTTTACGTGTAGTATAAATTAGTCCATCAGAGACATGGGAAGCCCCAGAGCTCATGCTCCTCTGGGCCTCTAGCTCCTCTCAGACGAAGGAACCTTACTGCAAAAAGCTGTTGGCAGAGCCATTAGGGCACTGGGCACCTCGAGTGAGAAATGGGGACTTAGGACACAGAGCGGAAAGTGAGGGCACCATAGAAAAGGGTTGCCAAAGAGGGTGCTGGAGGCGAGCTTCCCTCCCATCCCAGCTTCTGGCTCCTGTTTCAGCCCTATTGTTAGAAAGCACAACCATTTATGATAAAACCTGGAAGAGAGAGATGCTACCTCCTTCCACCCTGGGAGGACCCTCTCTACATTGCTGAGCATCTCCTGGTGCTTAGGCTGCTTGTCCCCAGCCCAGCCCTTCCCCAGGAGAAAGAGGAGTGGAGAACTGTGTGGAGAGTTGACTGGGTGACTGTGGGCTCCCACCCAAAGAAGCCACTCAGCCCAGCAGCGCTGTGGAGAGTGGGGGCCCAGTAGAATGCAATTTTGAAGTGGCCCCCGTGCCACCACAGGGCATAGTGTTCACTGCAGAGCTCTGTAACCTCAGCGTCACCTGTGCCTTCCAGCAAAGGGCAGCCTTAACGCTGATAACCAACCAGCTCAGTCCAAGCCCCGTTGGAGCAGACAGGACTTTCCTGGCCACTGAGTTGCCCAGCAGGTGTGTCACCTGCAATCCCCACTCTTTGGAAAGAGCCAGCAAGTCCTGAAAATGCTGAAGCTGTAACCATTCCTTGGAGCTCCACATTATAAGTGGGAGATTCCGCCATGGGCTATTAATAGGTCAGTTCTCTCTCATTGGGCTGTAAGTATCCGGGCAAGTCACAAAAAGTTCTTCTTGGGACGAAAGGGTCTGTGAACAAACCAACATTATCATCTGGTTCGGGATAAGTAGCTAAGAAACTACGGCCTAGCCCACCCAGCCCAGATTTCAGGGGAATGAAACACATTACAAGGAACTGAGGCAATCATTTCAGTGCTGGTCTGTGGTCAGGGCACATATTGCTTGTCTCATTTTGTTCATGTGTTCTCTCAAACGTTTTCTCTTTTTTCTTTCATGGCTCAAGATGGAATAAGTCTTTTTTGTTTTTAACTTTTAAGTCAAGTATGTAGTGGTTGCAGTGGTGGCATTCATTTGTGTGGCTACTGGGAGCGCTGGTGGCCGACAGCTCCCAGCAGGGCCTGTCCCCAGGACAAGCCTTCTGTTGCAGGGAGCTGCCGGCATTATTCACTACAGCCAGGGTGTGCAAACATCCCAAGTGTCCGTCAACAAACGAATGGATGAAGAAACTGGTAGAGTCTAAAGGTCCATCCCTGGTGTACTTCATCTTTTCTTATAGCTGAGTAGCATTCCCTTGCATACGTGTGCCATGTCTTCTTTACCCGATTCTCTATTGAAAGACACTTTGGTTGTCTCCACGTCTTGGCCATGCACTTGAAACTTAAATGATCCTATTAACCAATGTCACCCCAATAAATTTAATTTTAAAGAAAGAAAGAAAGTATAGAATATTCAGCCTTTTAAAAAGATGTAAATTCTGCCACTTGCCACAGGTAGATGAAACTTGCAGGCTTTACACCAAACAAATGAGCCAAACCGAGACATACTATTGCGTATCAGAGAAACAGAAATTAGAAAAGTGGTTCCCAGGGGCTGTGGGTGGGGAAGATAGCCTGAGGTCGGTAAAAGGGTACAAAAAGGGTGCACACTTTTAGTTATGACATGAATAAGGTCTAAGGATCTATTTTATAATCTGGCAACTACAGTTGATTACATGGTGCTACACAATTGAAATTTGCTAAGCAATTGAAATTTTAATGCTCTTCCTCCACCGACAAAAAAGAGAGAGAGAGAGAGAGCATTGTCTCATTCAAGACCCCGCCGCCTTCTCTGGGGGCGGTCTCTGTTTTTAAAGAAAGGGCCAATTTGATAAATAGAATGTACGCAAAGTCTTGAAGCAACCCTTCTCAAAATAGAATATGTGGTCTATTTGGGCATTTAAGTGCCTGACACCTTCACTCCAATTTGGGGTGACTCTGAAGGGCCAGTCTAGCTCCAGAGATCACTGTGGAGTGGGCAGATGTCTTTGTGTCAACTAC
Organism: Furipterus horrens; assembly: GCF_987537825.1. Lineage (NCBI taxonomy): Eukaryota > Metazoa > Chordata > Mammalia > Chiroptera > Furipteridae > Furipterus > Furipterus horrens. Next base: position 12,908,964 of record NW_028327177.1, on the reverse strand, counting down.
TTCCCAGTCACCTACTCTCTGCTCAGTCATGCCTTCACTCTCACAAATATGTTTCTTAGAGCACCCACCCTAAAAAACCTCTTGCATATAAATCTCCATCTTGGAGTCTGCTTCCAGACAAGCTGCCCCCTGATAGCATCTACCATAAACACAGAAAAGTGCATTGATCATCAAAATGGAACATCTTGGTATATTTTTACAACAAGAGCACACCTGAATAACCAGGACCCAAAGCAAGAGACATTCCCATCACTGAGGGTAACTGGCATCACTTCTATCAGCACAGATCTGTTTTGCCTTTTAGTACTTCATCTAAATAGTATCATATAGTATCTACTCTTTTTGTGTCTGGCTCCACTGCTCAATATTTTGTGAGAGTCATTTATGCTGTTACATGAGGTTATGCATAATCATTCCCATTGCTCTATAGTATTCCAGTGTGAAAATATAATACAGTTCATTTTTCTACTCTGGTTGATGAGTTCCAGTTTGAGGACATTATAATTGGCACTGTGATGGACATTCTAGAATATATGTCTTTGGATGGACATAAACACTCATTACTGTAGGGAACTGCATATATTTAGTTTTGGTAGATAATATCAAACAGTATTCCAAAGTGTTGTATCAAATTACATTGGCGTTTGCAGTGCAAGAACATGAAGACCAACACTTCATCTTTTCCCGCCTCAGCCACAGCCACAGCAATGAACATGTACTGATAGTGAATTGTGGTTTTTATTTCTGTTTCCCTGGAAGTCAAGGAACTGGAACACATTTTCAAATGTTTATTAGCCATTTGGATATTCTCCTTTGAGAATATCTGTTCAAGTCTTTGCCCATTTTCTGTGGGGTTATCCAGAAAATCCTTTCTTTAAGACAGCAGATCCTCTTTGGTAGTGAAGGAAAGAGGAATGATGTTTTGTTCAAGGACAAAGTAAGGGACAGATGAGGAAAGCTTGCGGGGAAGTATGTAGGAGATGACCAACATGCTTCAAAGCTGCTGGCAAAGGGAAGTAGAAATGAAATCCACCACCACAGCAAACTGAGGGAAGTAAATTAATGTGGGGTCGAGGAAGCTATGGACACAGGAAAGCCAAAGTGTTGGCTTTGAGGGTGCACCAGCAAGAATCACAAGAATCCACTCAATTGAAGGGACTCTGCATACAAGAGAACTGTTATGTAGGATCGCCAGAAAGTTAGAAAAGGCTGTTTCCTGGGTGGAATGCAAAAGGAGGTTAGAATGCAAGAGAATGGCAATTGTCAGCCACGTGTATCCAGGCAGAGCTGCAAGATCAGTAAGTGGATGGCATGGTTTAGAGAAGAACAGAGAGTACACTCTTTTTTCAAGTTCATTCAACCACCACATGTGAGAAATAGCAAGGGCGGAGTGACCTAGAACACGGAAACATCATTACTCAGGCAGCAATGTTCCTGGGCAGCAGCCCACAGCCTCAAAGGGCAGGAGGGGCCCAACTCAGATCTACGGTGACTCTGTGATCTCTTCCAAGCTGGAAGCTCCAACACCAGACCTACTTTTCAGTTCGTTTGGCCTGAAAGGGGTTCTTTGTGCTGGCTCTTGGGTCCCCACAGCTGACCCTGGAAACTGGGACCCTGTTTTGCCCTTTTCAGACTGCCATTGGAGGACGTGTTCTGGAGAAGATCTCCTTACTGTTTTGCAAGAATAGGCCATCTAAAGGGAATTTTTTATTTTAGAGATGGGGTCAAGATGGAGAAAGGAGATACTGTCCACAAACCTAGTCTAGCCTATGGGTCCTGCAGGAACCTTGTGCCTATTAGAAGATTGGGACTGCAGAAAAAAATTCTTTCACTCATTCATTCTATGATATTTTTATTGTGCATTTACTATGTGCTTAGTGACATGCAGCCTGGAGACACAGCAAGCCATGAGACAGACACAGTATCTTCACGGAGCATTGATTGTGATAATGCCATTAGCTTGCATTTTTATTAAGTTTTGTAGTTTTCAAAGCTATAGTCACAAGATCATCTCCAAAGCATGGGTTGATGGTAAAGCATTGGCTTGAAGTCTAATGTGTGTTTGAGTTCTAGTCCTCATTTACACCTCAGGTATAAGACTTGAACTCTTTCCGTCTCAGCATCGTCATCTCTAAAACAAGAGCATTGAACTAGATGATTTCCTAGGGCTCTTCTAGTCTTAATCTTTTTGCTGATAAATGATATAAGTTAAAACTGCAATCTATATCACTGGCTATCAAACTTCTTCTTAATAACATACAGGAAAAGATTCATTTTGCTTCATGACTCAGAACCTGCACTTACATATATATGACTGACGTATAAGTTATACAGAACGTATTGAAGTGATCAGATCCAATAGGTTTGGTACAGTGAGAAACAATCCTCAAATCTTAAAGCAACAAAGCTTTAGTTCTGGCTCATGTCATGTGCATCATGTGACAGCTGGGGGCCCCACTCCACTTTGTCCTCATTCCAGGACTCAGGCTGATGGAGCAGCCTCCATTGCAAAGGTCACCCGTCTTGTTGGCAAAGGAAAAGAGAGCATGGTGGAACTTATGGTGGCATTTAAAACTTCTACTGGGGAGGTACATGCCACTTCCACTCACATTTCTTTGGCCAAGTCACTTGGCCACACCTAATTTCAAGGGGATGGTGAAATACAATCCCATCATGTGCCTGGGGAAAGAACCAAAATATCTGGTGACCAGAATGGATGACTACCACAAATACATGCTGTGAGGATTAACTTATGTGTCAACTAGTCTGGGCCACGGTGCCCAGATATGTGGTCAAATATTTTTCCAGATGGTTCTGTGAGGATGTTATTTTGATGAGATTTACATTTAATTCAGGGAACTTTGAATAAAGCAGATTGCTCTCCATAATGGGGTGGGCCTCGTACAACCAGCTGACTATCTGAATAAAACAGAAGGCTGACCATCCCCTTATCAAGAGAGAGTTCAGCCAACAGACAGCCTTTGGACTTGAAATGCAATGTTGGCTCTTCTTGGGTCTCCAGCCTGCTGGCCAATCTTGCAGACATTAGATTTGCTGGCCTCCAAAATTATACGAGCTATTTCCTTCAAATCTCTCTCTCTCTAGATATAGATATGGATATAGATTGTCAGATATAGATATAGATATCTCCTATTGGTTCTGTTACTCTGGAGGACTCTGAGTGATACACACCTCCATACTCTGTACAACACATTCAGATTTATTTTTTCAGTTCAGTTGAGTTCAAGTCTATCCTACCCCATTCTATTGTTTCATTTAAAAAATAATAATTCTAGTCACAATCCAATAAATCAATTTCAAACTCACCCATTGATCACAATCATAAACTTCAAAGATACTGGCTTATATCCAATTATAGGCAAAATAGACTTAAGTTTATCCAATCAGAGATTATTTTACTGCTTTTACACAGAAAATGTTATAGTGTCCATGTTTCTGCTCAAAGAAAAAACAAAACAAAATGTCCCTGCTTTATATGAACATAATTACCAAGTGCCCCTTTTCATCAAGGAAGCAAACTCTCATCACATTCATTGATACAGAAGGAGCAGATTATTGATCTGGAAGAACAGGTGTAAACTCCCAGTGACTGAAGTGAGCAGATGTCTAAAGTCACGTTGTGATATTTAGCAAACAAAGAGAAGCCATCCCTAGGATAATGGATGTTATGGGTTGAATTGTTAGGAAATCCCCAGACTTTATGAAACAATAATAGAATTTGTGGGGACTGAACCCACACCCTAGAATGAGAATTATTTACACTTAACTACACAATGAACATTCAATAATTACATAGTCAAACTCCACTTACTATACAATTGCATTCTGCCAGAGAATACCAATTACTCCTCACCAAGGAACTGCTGAAAATCATTAGTTTGTGTAAGTATGTCCCGACAAGATCTGCTGATGCTTCATGAAGTCCTGAGTTGGACCCTCTAGGAATTATTATAGATATATGGAATGGGCAGACTTTACCTATTTAAAATAGATCTCTTTGGACACAGAGTAAGTAAAGCCACACTTCAAATGGCCAATGTATACAGTCCATACTGCCTCCATAGCACACAACTAACTGCAGGGGACACAGTCACACAAACCTGGAGGAATGGCGCCCACTGGAGTAGTGCCACATGGTGGCCTTGGCCAGGTAAGCAGTCTCCCATAGATAGAATGTGCCCCTTTCCCTGTGGATCTATCAGGTAACCAAAGCTCTTAGTACACGGTGGAGAACTCAGAAACAGTACTTGCTTCTACTTTCATATGAAGGAAATGAGGCTTTGTGAAACTGTGGTGGGGACCCCAGCAAAGTGTGACGGCTGAAAGGGACAAAGCCATTACAACAATGTACACGAATGCTCTTTTGTCTGTTCCTGTCCACTCCTCAAGATACTTTACTCCTTCTGACTGAAGAGCAAAAATAAACGAACGATACAAAAAATAAAAGACAATCTTTGAGACGATGCAATCATGGAAATTCTTAAACTGGGAATATATAGCTGGACATAAATGTCGAAAGGTAGAAGAAATGTCTGTGCCCTGATTGGTGTGGCTAGTAGGTTGGGCATCGTCCCACAAACCTAAAGGTCGCCATTTCGATTCCCAGTCAAGGCACATGCCTGGATTGTGGGCCAGGTCCCCCATTGGGGGTGTGTGAGAGGCAGCTGATTGATGTTTCTCTTCTCCTCTTTCTCCCTCCTTTCCCCTCTCTCTAAAAATAAATAAATAAAATCTAAAAAAAATAAAGGTAGAAGAAATGTCTAAATTTCAGTGACTATAACAGTTCGGTCTCAGGGAATGAGAGCTGACTTGGCTACACTTGAGTACAGCAATTAATAAAAAAGGTGTCTCCAAGAAAGACCATGGAAGCCAAAAACAGGCCCTAACATCCCGAGGCTTCTCCCACCCGGCCTGCAGCTTGAGGGTACCACTGTGCTTTCAGCTTCCCCGGGAGTCAGAGGACACATGGAGGCTTGGATCTGCCTGCTGCCGTGGTGGTTACTTAGGACAAGTCCGGGCCAAGAGCCGCATCATTTAAAAACTGTGAAAAGAATCAAGTAGTTTGTCTGGCCTCTTAAAAAGGTGAGAAACATTGAAAAGATTAATGCAGCCGCCTCCCTGTGCTGAATGCAGCCCTGCAAACCGAGTGGAGAGGCGACAGTCAAGTGTGAAGAGGAGAGAGAAGGGCAGGTCTGGGGCAGGATTGTGGCTGCGACTGGATTCTGTGATTGTGGGAGAGGGATCCTGCCTGGCTGTTTTTCTGCTCTGAGAGGTCAGGTGACAGAAGTCCAGGTGGGTCCTGGTCCATGGAGACGGCTAAACAGAAATGCTTAAATGAAAGGTGGATCATGGAAATAGGTGGAGAGGCGGAGCCTGAGGCGGGAACGCGCGGTGGGGTGCGGTTAGCGTCGAACGTGTGCTCCCCCTAGGGCCTTCCGTTCCCATCATTTCTTGTGTTAGAGCCAAATAGAGCAAACTCACTGCCCCAGCAAAACAAAGCACCTCTGCAGGCCCAATGCTGCCCTCCACACCCACGTTTGCAACCCCCAATTGAAAGCGTAGGAAGCTGACAAGACCACGCCTCCACATCTTCTGAAGGTCACGGGCCATTCAGTGTTCCTTCCACTTGCCACTCCAGCATTGCTCATAAGGACGGCCTTGCTCAGGCAATTTACCCATGAACACGGTGA